>NC_089148.1:5908802-6208802 GCF_009819655.1 Sylvia atricapilla
CTGCCCCACGGAGAACTGCAGGTGCTCGGGCACGTGGGGCGGGTACAGCATCTCTGCCTGCGTGTCCCGCACCGTCGGAGGGTACATCTCTCCATCGATCATCTGTGTGAGGGGGAAACGACACTTGGGTTAAGCTCTGTCAACTCTCTCAGCTCTGACTCACACACTTTAGATCACCTACACCATTCACATAGCATTAATTTAGGTAATCTGTGCCATCCAGTAAGAAGGCAGGAATTCTGAGCTAAAACATACCTGGTATTTTAGCTTTCCGTCCTTTCGAAGCCTCAATTTAAGTTGTCTCTCCAGAGTCTCTCCATAAATGTGGTTCAAGTCAACCTATAAAATAAAAGCATTTGGGACATGAAGCTCTCCTGCATTTTTTGCTATTTTAGGATAAGTCCCCCTTCTGTGGATACCAACAGGAGTTCACCCCCTAGATGTTTACCTTTTAATTATATTACCGCTACCTTATAAGTATCATGCACCGATATTTAAGATGACGCCAAATTATTTCCTGGCAACTGGACCCATCTCTGCATAAGGGGAGGTTGTCACATTGGCAATTTAAAAGGACTCTGTTTAAAAGTGTCAGCAACTTTTTATTATGCAGACAGCTTTCTATATATACACACACAATTTATAACTTTGGTTTGGGCACAAGAGTGACTTATAGTGAAGAGCTCTTCGTCCAAAGGATGCCTATCTTGTAGGTAAAGATCTTAAATCCAAGTCTGCTTTTGAAGTTCTTTTTAAACTGAGGCTATTAGCAGCACATATGCCATACTTAAGTGCTGGATACAGCTCTTAGGAGCTGACAGAGTCCAGAGAAGTTTTGGATACTCACTACATCTACCATCTACCATCTGCTTTAGGTGAAAGCAGATTTTTGGGAACAACTGGGCAGGTATTTTAAACAGAACCACTTGTGCAGAGCACACGGTTCTGACCCAGGAAGAGATGCTGCCAAACACTGAACTTCGGCCTGAGGAGCAGCTACAGAAGGGGTAATCCCATGGGGCTGTGGCACAGTGTGTGCACAGGTGTTTGTGTCCCCTGGTGACCCGCAGGGTGCCATTCCAGCCCTTGCAGCCTCTCAGCAGCTCCCGAAGAGCAGGAGCTCTGTCCCCAGCTGCGACCATACCCCGTGTCCCCAGCTGTGACCATACCCCGTGTCCCCAGCTGTGACCATACCCCGTGGCCGAGCGCTCTGGTGAAGGCAGGGCCCCGCTTGTGGTCTGTCTTGAAGAACTGGTGGGTGAAGTGCTGGGCAAAGAACGTGAACATCACATTTGTGCCTTGCGGGTCAGGAATAAACTTTCTCCTCAGCAAAAATTTCTCCACAATCAGCTTCGAATCTGGGAGCTCTTTCTTTCCTGTGGGAGAAATAGACAGTGAGATACTCAAGACAACCCCTTATGCAATACTGAAGTTTATTCCTAAAACAAAAAAGACTTAAGACTTCCAGTGCAACATAATGACAGCAGCATACAAACAAGCAGGATTAGCTACTTTTCTGTGCTCACTTTCTTGATTTTATTAGAAATTTATAAATTCCCTGCTTTTAGCATACAACTCAATAGCAAGAACCAGAATAATGTCTTTTAGATCTTTAAACAACACATCGAAAACATGGTTATGCCCTAAAGTCAACTACACTGAAAAAAAGGCTACAGACAAGCAGATCTCATAGTAGCTACTACTTATTTTTTCCTCTTAAAAAAGACCAAGTAATCATTATGTGTCTGGTTTATTCCTCACCTTTAACACCCATTGGTGTTGGGCAGTCAAGTCCTACTGGTGGAAGGCTTCTTGTGTAGTAGGAAAGATTGGAATATGCTTCCCAGCTTTTGTAACTGTAGTCACTATTGTAAGTTGGTGGGCTGTCAATCAAGTGTGATCTTGCTGGAAGACAAATAAGTATTTGGTTATTTTTAACTGTGCATTTTAGTCTCAAAAAGTAAATCACAAAGCCAGATCTTTGGCATATATTTGGCAGCAGTTGTGAATTCCAAACATATCAGTTCCTAATGTTAAATATGATTACAGTTACTGAATAACAGGACTGGATCCTGGCTGATCAGCCGGATCTCACTATTAACATAAGCAACGGGGTTGCTTGTCAGCAAAATCCTGGACTTTTGCAGAAAGCAGAATCAAGCTGTATGTACTTCAGCATGTTTCATACAAGCCTGCATCATGAAGAAGTCTTAAATTTTGGTGTTTCAACTTCAGTGCAATTTAGGCTGCTTGGTTTGTAGACAGATCAATTCAGTGTAATATTCTGGAGTAAGCTTTTAGAGGACTGGAAGAGACAATTCACACTTACACGTTAGTACATATCTCATAATAGTGTCCCGTAAGAAGGGAATGTTGTTGATGATATTCCAGACTCCTTGGAAGTGGGTGAGGATGTAGTGGACAGTGTTTGGTGATGGTTTCAGTGCTAGCCTCAGCCACGTGAAGAATTCCGCTGTGAACGACAATGGGAAGGCAATTATTAATTAGCTCACGGAGGATAACCTGCAACGCTGGAATTGGATTATGCATTTCATTTCCAGGGAGAGGGGTGTGGGATACTCACGTGTGGTGCAGTTCTGCCCGTAGAAGCCTGTCCTGGTGCAGTCGCACTCGTAGCGATCCGGCCCAGCGGTCATGCAGACGCCTCTGTTCTGGCAGGGGTTCGAGCAGCAAGGGTTGGCTGCGGGGGAACCAGAGCTCGGGTTAGCATCTCTGCCATGCACTCCCACCTTCCCAGCACTTTACAGAACGAAGGAAAACGCCCTGGAGTTCACCGCTGGGCAGGAAAGCATCACAGCCACTCTCCATCCGCGGTCACCTCTGCGCTACCGCGGAGCAGCTTTTTAAAGCGCAGGAACTCCCTCCTGTCTGCTGCCAGCAATAACCCCCCTCAGACGGGGAGATAATCCCTCGCAGACCAGCAGGATCTGACACTCATACACAGCAGAGAAACGGCAAGAGAGCGAGGAGCGCGAAAAGCAGCAAGGCAAAGCGTGCGTGAATCCGGAGCGCGGGGCGGACTCACCGGCGCGGCCGGCGGCCAGGAGCGCGGCCAGCAGGGCCAGGGGCAGCAGCTGCATGGCGGGGCCGGGCTGGGCTGGCTCGGCAGCTCGGAGTGCCGGCCCCGGCGGCACATCCCCTATTTATGGCAGCGCCGAGCGGAGCGGGGCTGAGTCACCGGCCGGAAACGATGGGACAGTCCGCTCTCCGCCCCGGCCCGCCCCGCCGGCTGCAGGTGTGAGGGACGGCGCGCTGCGCCGAGGGGCCGAGCGCTGACTGACGGCTTACTATCGCTGTCATTCATCGCGCAGGGGCCCGCAGGGCTGTGATCCCGCCGGGGCTGCGCAACATCGCGCTGCGGAGCGCCACGCACAGCCGGGAGGAAGGAATTTAGTGTTAGTTTAGTTTTAGGGAATTCGGTGTGTCTGACAAGAGCAAATCCTGTTCTTGAGCATTTTTGGACCAAACGGTGCCTTTTCGCCAGCACTTTTCCTTTAAATTCTCCCCCCCCCCCCCCCCTCTCCCCCCTTAGTGGCGCTGCAAACAAACTTTCCCTCATTTCTTTGAGAATACTTTGTCTTTTGGTCATATATTATGTTTTATTAATCAGAACGCCTTACTACTATTTTTAGTGCCCTGTTGCGTGAGGAGCGACAATGAAAGGAGGAGGATGTCATGCGGTTGTGCAACCGCGCAGCGTGGAGCTGCACTTTCGCCCTCGAGGTCAGCATCAAACACCAAAAACCCATAGTGGCTTCGACAGAGATAGCTTGTGAGGCTGATGGTGTTTGAATCGCAAATCCGTGACTTGACAGAAAGTGTAGTCAGGCCAATTTAAACATCAGCTTATTTTTAAAGTGCATTGTGGTCAGTGAGTAATTTGTGTACATCAGTAGTGGGTCTTCCTGGATGTTTTAGGACTGGTACACACAAAGCTACATAATCAAGAGAAGGCAGATAATATTTCTTTAAACATTTGCATGCAGAAAACACAAGCTGGGTCATACACTTAAGCAGGGGATGTCTCTCTTAAGCAGCTGAACTGGGGGCCCCTGGAGCCTGTGGCCACAGCCATGTCTTGCTCAATCTTATCAAAGGGTGATATTTTGTTCTTGCATAAGCCAGATCAATTAATTATGCTGGTTATCCAGTGGACCAGGCTATGGCATGCACAGCACCATAGATCAAGGGTCTACACACATTTTCATACATTTCATGTGTCCATCGCACACTGGCTTTGTTCCATCTCACAAAGCTTTTGTGGGTGCTGTCACCTGATAAAACTTTACTGCAAACAGCAGGCAAGTGACACATGGTGTTTAAATAAAGTGCATAGGAAAATGTTTCTAGAATGTGGAACCAGCAACTTTAAGAGGAAAACTGAAGTAATTATGTGCAGCCAGACAATCACCCCTAAAATTATATACAAAGGTAACTGTGCTGTGATTTAGAGGATCCTGGAGATACGGATAATTGATGATGCTTAAAGTTTTCAATTATTATAATTAATCAATCGGTATGTAAACCAAGAAACAGGGCAGAACTCCAGGCTTTGTGAAGAGGATGTTTCCCCTTGGGAAGCAGTAGTTCTGCAGCTGGAAGACCAGCCAGTGCCCCCCACCCTCCCACCTTCCACCCAATCCTGCATTCAGTGTGACGTGAGCTCTCTCGAGTCTGATTTTGGCTGGGGAAGGTGGTGGGGAAGGTGGGAAGTCACTTGTGTGACCGCCAGCTGCAGTAGAATTGAAAGGATTCTTCAGCTTTCAAAAAATAATGAAAAATCAGGGAGATACAATAGTGCTGCTTCTCTGAAGGCTGCCCTTCCTCACTTGTTGCTTTGGGATTATTTCAGGCAAAGAGCTGGTTATATGTCAGAAAGGGAATTTTTTTTAGAAATGGAAGTTTGCTGTGGCAGGATTCACCACCAGGTGGAGATTTTATGCGTCAACTAAGTGCTCTTTTTGTTTTAGCACATAAACAAACCATCTTTGCTAAGATGATGTTATTTTTCTTTCTGTTACTTGAAGTACCTTTTAGTCCAGGTGGGAGCAGCCTGCGGAACAGAGAACCTTCGTCAACCTCAGCCTTTTTGCATTTGCTGACATTTTTGGAGAGGCAATTCCCTGAAGCTATTCCTGTTTCTATTTTAGGTTTAACTCCATAAATTCACACCTTTCCAAGGCAAGGGTTCAGGACAGAGGATGCAGTGACCTGTAAGCATTGACATGCTTCAGTAATGCCACCAAAAAAAAGGGGAGATTGAAAGGCAACAGGGAAAACATTGTCTCTTGGCACTGGTGCTGGTCCATTTTTCAATGGGTCAGCTGAAGACAGCTGAATTAGCACTGAATTTATCCTTGAGCCTTTTTAATGTACTTGAAATATTTTTTCTCCCTTTGTGACCGTGGCAATCTCATGTTTCATAGCACAGTAGTTTCCTGGGATGTGAATCTGTTTCATTTGCTCTGTGCCTTTTTTTTGCTCCTTTATGGCAGAAAGAGCTCAGTCTGAAGTTTGCTGTCAGTTTGGATACATTGCTCCCAGAGCAAGCACACTCCGAGGCTGATCAGACACAGATACAATCACAATCCTGGATGTTCTGAAAATGTTCTTGAGAACTTCCAGAGAAAGTTGGTGTCTTTAAGCTCCTGTTTGTGCCTTTTGCAGTATTAGAACTCTCTTAACAGAAGGGTTTTGATTATGAAATTTCTTTGTGCTTTCATGGGATCACCCTGGCCAGGCAACTGGGCTCTACTTCTCTGGTCTCTTCCTGCTATGTTCTTACGGAGCACTCTGATCACTTGGGTCCCAGTTTCATTGGCACCCTGGGTAGTGCTGGGAAACATAAGTACTCATTACCTGGTTTGGAGACAAGAGAGGTTTGCTTATTTTCCCCAGGAAAACTGCAGTAAAAAGGTGCCTCGTTTATGGAGTTTCCAGGCTACCGCAATTTTGGAATTATTCGGAACACAAATCAGTTCCAGGCAAAACTACGTATGAATATAGAGCGTGTGAGAGCTGGGAGCTGGACTACCTTACCCTCAGGAGAAATCCCATGGACAGTGATTGGCAGGGAATGTTTGTTATCCAAATCAGCTTCAGTTGGGGTTCTTTTTACTCCTGGAATTTTATTGAAAAAAAAATGTGCAAACCCGCCCCGCTCCTTTTTTTTTTTTTTCTTTTTTCTTTTTTTTTTTTTTTTTTTTTTTTTTTTTTTTTTTTTTTTTTAGAGCAGCTTCCCTTTGGACTTAATTTACTGGAAAACAAAAGAAATCCGCATCTTGTATGTTATTTCCAAACCAGTAAAAGTTTTGAGGAATGTTTTCCAGTATGAGATTTTATTTTATTTTATCATTAACATCTGCAGAGAGTAAACCCTGCTCAACAAACCCTTTCCATGCCCCTGTTTTTAATAACGTCTCTGAATTCTTGTTTTAATTCCCTGGCATTCTTGACAGACTCAGTTACAAGTCAAAGGCTGTAATGAAACAGGTGAGAAGATTGACTTTACATCAGATTTACCTGCAGAGATGAGCTGTGAAGTGAGACACCTGTACAGTGCTGTGTAGTGCCCAGGTTTCTCCCAGGCCTGTTTGCTTTACAAATTCTTTGCCAGATACCTGTAGGATATCATGACTACAGGGCATCTGCACACTGCTTGGGATGTGATACACATCAGTTTGTTACCAAACCAGAGAGGAAAAGAGCACAAGAATTGCTCCTTTTTTTGCTCAGCTTAAATGTGGATCTCCACCCGATCCAAAGGCAGGCTGAGCTCTTTCTTTGGGAGGTGCCCAGACATGTATCCCCATGATTTTAAATGAAAGGGAGCGAATGAAGCCCCTGCAGAAATTGCTTTCAGAACTGTGTTTGTTTGTTCAAATGAAGTGGATTAGACAATTCCTTTCCTCATTGGGACTCCTGGTAGTCACAACTTCAGTCCTACCTGACTAGTTCCTGACAAACAAGCCCTCAATGACTTAAACTCAGCTCGGAGCTCTCTAGGACAACCTTTTTCCAAGGAGTGTAGATGAATGGAGGATGAAGCACAACATTTTTATGCTGTATGGTAGTTTGAGGTAGAGGCTGACTGAAAATTTCATTCTAGCTACGATCTGTCCCATTTTTTTTTTTTTTTTAGGTCACCAGACTTTAAATTCCTTTTTTTTGGTGAATTTAAAGGGGAAGGCCATAAACATGAGCTATTAGATAAACATAAGATTTTGGCAGCCACACTCTGGATTAGACTTGTGGATTTTTTTTTAAACTTTTTTTTTTTAATTTCAAATGATTTTTCAGAGACTGTGTTTGGATACACTTCATCTATGGGGTTTTTTCCCCCCTATATAAGCTGTACATATTAAAATGGAAAATATTTTTCATTCTTTCTTGACTGAAGAAAAGGATGTTTTTTTTACTGGCGATTGTTATTGGCAATTGTTGCCAAAGTTAAGCTGTGAACTTCCCTGCTCCTGTGATCCTGGGATTTTTTGCAGAGCCCCCATTTTTCCCCACGCAGCCTCCGTGTTTCCGATGTGGACATTTGATCACAGGGAGCTCTGAAGTAAGTCATGAGATTTTGTAACTGCCTTACATAAAGAAACATCAGCTGACATTTTATCTGCTTTTGGTCAGCAGCTGCAATTCACATTAAGGTAATTGCTTCTGCTGTGCCATTTTTAGTAAGCATTGTATATTGAAATGCTATCTTTCTGTGGGAAACCTTCACAAAAACCTTCCTTAGAGAGATTTCCAAATACATCCCTCCTCAGTGCAGAATGCTGGGATCTTCTTTTAGCAACTTCTTCCTTAACTTTTAGTGAAATCTGTCATCCAGCCTGATGTTCTTTTGTTGTGCAACTACAATCATGTGGAATTTTCCTTTGCTTTAAATACATGGACATTGAACTGGATAAGGGAAACTGAAGTAGGTTTTGCTGAGTGGAAAATTATTTCAGTGTAATGCTTTCTTACATAAAACATGCCTTTGGGTACTGAAGCTTGTTTAGCTTTATTCATTAACCCCGTTTTTCAATCAGTTTAAAGAAAGGAAATGTTACTTCTGCAAATACGATTTTTTTTCCTACAAGAGCATTTACGAGATTTACAACAGTGCAAAACCTGCTGTTCCACCCAGCAAGCTCTGCTCTGCAGGGTTTTGTAAGGTTGTCTGTGAATTCATGGTTTCATGGAATCACAAAATCCCAGAATGGTTTGGGTTGGGGTGGGACCTTAAAGCCCATCCAGTTCCACTCCCTGCTATGGGCAGGGACACCTTCCACTGTCCCAGGTTGCTCCAAGCCCTGTCCAACCTGGCCTTGGACACTTCCAGGGATCCAGGGGCAGCCACAGCTTCTCTGGGCACCCTGTGCCAGGGCCTCCCCACCCTCACAGGGAGCAACTCCTTCCCAATATCCCATCTATCCCTGCCCTCTGGCAGTGGGAAGTCATTCCCTGTGTCCTGTCCCTCCATCCCTTGCCACAAGTCCCCCACCAGCTCTCCTGAGCCCCTTCCTTTTAGGCACTGGAAGGGGCTCCAAGGTCTCCCCAGAGCAATCACATCCAGGGCTTTGAAAAGGGGGAAGCTCCACTCTGCAGCCCCTTGTTGTGACCTGTCCCTTGGTGAACCTTTCCTTCCACAGGGAAGGTGCCACCAAGGTATCCCTGGGCTCTTCCCTGGGGCCTAGAAGGGATTAAAATATTGATACTGACACACTGAGTTCCTTAAAACTGACTCTAGCTCTTCCCAGCTGGAGGCTGGAGGAGTCATCTGGTGTCAGCCAGGGAAGAATGTTCCATGACACAGCTGCCGTGGCGGCCCTTGGGATGGACAGTGCCCACAGAAATTATGGCTGTGGCTTGTGCCAGGGTGGGGAGGCTCCTGGAGCAGGTTCTGCCCACTGCAACACACCCAAACTCCCAAGGCTCCTCTCTACTCATCTTCACTTCCAGAATTAAATCAAGTCTGTTTTCCAATGGCTTGTCACTTTGCCACACTTCCAATATACCCTTAGAATTAAAAAAAAAAAAAAAAAAAAAAAAAAAAAAAAAAAAAAGTAGGAAGGAATTAAGAAATAAAAGGGATGAAATGATACTGAATGAGCTGGTTACTGGTGAGGGAAAAGGAATCAGTGACCAGATTAAAACTGTGCCCCATGATTCTTTTCTATGACAGGCCTCCAGAAACTCGAATTATTTGTAGTTACCAGTGGGAACTGGAAGCACTTGATGAAATACTGCGAGTTAAACTACTCAGGTCAGAACAAGATCAAGACAATGTACATCTCAGGAGAGACAAACTGGAGAAATTGCTGCTTTATTCAAAGTGAAATTAGATGATTGGGAAGGAGACATAGCATCATATTGTGTCTTGCCAAGAAGTATGACTCTAAGCAAAAGCAAATCATCTGAAAATTGTTCAAATGCTTTTCTGCTTTTTGAGATGGTCAATTATGCAATGGCATAAAAACCTGGCCAGCTCGCTGGGCTTAAAACCCAGCCTCCAGTGGAAACTGTGCCCTGGAGATGCTCATCAGGAGATAAAGCCTCACTGGCTTTGACTCCTCTCCCTAGAATATGCAGCTAGGGAAAATGTAAAATAATCAAAATTACAGAAATAGAAAATAATTAAGGATCTACAAGCCCTGCAATGCCTGTAAGAGCTCAGACCCACAGCCCAGAGAGTTTATATCTGCCAGGAAAAACATCCCATGTCTCTTTTTGGTGCTGGAGCTGTGTCAATCATCCCTCTTCAGGAGCACCTTCCATTGATCATTGCCATTTGGATGTCTTGGGGAACCTGAAGCCAGCCAGGTGCACCATGTGCCTGCAGAAACAGCCCTTTGCCAAGAGCAGAACTGGGGATCACTGGATCCTTAAGGCTGGAAAAGACCTTGCAGACCATCAACTCCAACCATCCAAGGGGATGTGTTCTCACACAAGAGTGTTTGTTCCAGGAACTGAAGTGTCTAGGTTAGGCACTAACTGAAGTCTAGATGAATTACTGTTTTTACAAGTAAAGTGTGTGAATTTATGGTTCCTATTATTGTCCTTCACACAACTCATCCCGTGACATGAATTTTGATGGCGTTTCGTTGTGGAGCAGTTGTAAATTTGGTTTAATACTGACATGTCTCTCTTCCACTATTTTTCTCTTTATCTGGAGGCGGTCCTGACTATACTTTGGGATTTATTTCTCATCCTGACCCCCAGTGTAGCGAAGATAAATCATACAAGCCCAACAGAAATAATCAGCTTGTCTGGTTCCGTGGTTTCCAGCAGCTCTGGAAACTCTGTGCTGGTTGCCTCTCTGTGCTCTGCTTGGAGGGAGTTCATTAAGTAAATGAGGGCTTTGCGGTGTTCTGGCCATGTGTGTTATTTTGGGGTTTCGTTTCGGATGGCATTCTTCCAGGGATTGTTTTGGAGAGAGTTGCCAGCAACCTAGGGCTAGTGGGCTGGAGGCCAGGGTTAAGTGGAAATAGCAGGGTTTATGTCACCAGCACAGAGCTCTGTCTGGGCAGCTAATTTTGGGCTGGTGCTTCTTTGAGGTAGCGACAGTTCTTGCGTGTGACTGTTTCCAGCCATCACAAAGGTTGTCACAGCCTTGGGACAGGCCATCAGTGGTGCCCAGACCAGCAGCTGGTGGCAGGGCTGGTGGGAATCACAATCTCCTGCTGCTCCAGGGAGCGTTTCTATGCCTGCCGCTCTGTAAGTGATCCAGCTATTCCTGGGAAAAGAACACTTGACTCTGTGCAGTGCCTGTGTTTCCTCTTAACTCGATTTCCGTGGGAAGGGCCAGAGCTGCCATGCAAACAACCCCCCGTGGCTCCTTTCACCACAAATACACTCCTCCACCCTCTCTCCTGGGCTCCATGAACTGGGATCATCCGGGGTCGGGCCCGTGTAGGGCGGCTGGGAATGGAAGTGTGGATGTGGCAAGAGACACCTCATGAACTTCCAGCGGCTG
The DNA here is from genome assembly GCF_009819655.1 of Sylvia atricapilla. Taxonomy (NCBI): domain Eukaryota; kingdom Metazoa; phylum Chordata; class Aves; order Passeriformes; family Sylviidae; genus Sylvia; species Sylvia atricapilla. The sequence goes on from NC_089148.1 coordinate 5,919,790, forward strand.
AACTTGTGTGAAAGGCTGGAGCTCCTTCCCAGATCCATCAAATATGGATGGTTCCACACAGAATAATTCTGAAGTGTTGCAACTAAGCTCCTGGGGATTTTAAATGTTTATAGACTTCCCAGAGGGTAGGAAAGAGGGGAAATATTTACATGTAGATAATTTCTGTTACACTTCAGCAATATGAATGCTGCACCCCTTGCCCAAGGCTCCTTGCTCTGCAGCACTAATGAATGTAAATGAGTAAAGGCAGACCTGTGAGCAATGCTGAGTGGGGAAAAAAGCCCCAACAAATGCAAAGCACAGCAGGAATGACAAGGTAACCATGTTACATCCTTTTCTGTATGCTGCACCCACTGGGCATGCAATATTTTCGTATCAGGTGATTTGTTACCTGCTCCAAAACAAGTCTCTGCAGCACCATGGAGATTTACATTGCAATGATTTGGATGCTCTTCTTATCCTTGGGCTGGAATATTTTAGGGATGGCCAATTACCTAGAAATCCTCCTCAGCACAAGGCAGTGCAAGATCAGTGTGAAATAAGGAAGTTAAGCACAGCATCAGAATCTGGACAGTTCAAATGTTCATGGTGGACAGGAGTGAGACAAGCCTGTCTGCAGAACACCTCAGATCCAATGGTTTCATACACTGCTGGATAACACTTATCTAACTAACCTGGAAACACTTCCTACGCAAAAAAAAAACCTACACAATTTCAGGCTTGCAGTCATCAAAAATTGTGTTGATTGAGGTTAGGTGTTTCATTCCATACCCTAAGGCTGTTTGGATTTTATCCACATGAACATTTCAAAACATCTCCTTGCCAGGCGTTCTGGTTCCAACTTAATTAGGAGGGTGATTTTAATTTTACTCTTTCTCAGCTGTTCCGTTTTGTTCTGATGCATAACTCAAATATTAACAAAGTCTTTACCTTCTATGCATTAAAAACTGGCTTTTCCACCTGATATAGCTCTGTCCTTATCCTAACGTGAATCTCTTTCTCTCACTTCGAATTTCACATTTGATATAGCCATTTTTAGCCTTCTTTTCAAATAACCAGTATCTGGAATCAGTCCTGATTTGGGGATGGAGTGCTCATCTCTGAGCTCTAGTGCCTGTTGTGCCTGGGATCAGGAATTCATGAACAGGAGCACTGCTAGAGAACATGTATTTAAATTCATGTCTTAGTCACCTTGGGCATATCCATATCCATATCCATACCCATATCCATATCCATTTCCATGTGTGGAGTGGTATATTTGAAGCTTGTGGCAAACAATGTATTCCACATCTGCAGAATTTTTGTTTAAAATACAATTTTTTTCTTGAGGATATGCAAAGTGCTTTGTTTTGACAGGAGCTGAAATTATTTTAGTCCAACCTGGTAAAGGGACTCACCCCTCTGCCCTTTCCATGCATCTGGGGTGGATTAGAAATGTGGCTTCCTGGAGAGGTTTTAGAATCACAGAAGTATTCAGGTTGGAAAAGCCCTCCAGGATCATCCAGTCCAACCTGTGACCACCAGAGTTAGACCAGAGCACTCAGCCCTATGAACCTTTGTCAGCCAGACCAGAGCCCTGAGTGCCCCATCCAGTCATTCCTTGAACACCTACAGGGACAGAGCAGCACCCTTCCAGTGTCTGCCCAGCCACAGTTTTGTGTTAGTAAACCTGCTGGGTACTGTGTCATGGGGGAGATGCAGATAAAAACCTCCGGGGAAAAATAAAAAAGGAAAAAGCTTTATTTTGCTACCCTCAAAACTGAAAGGTAATAATTAACATGAAGGTAAACAACGCTCACAGAAATAAATAGTTTGCTTAGTTACTGAGTAAAGTGCCATTAGGCAAATGAGATGACAAATTTGAATTGACGTGCATCCGAAAATAATCCATACAAATTTTGCAGGAGCGATAGCCACTGCTGTCATTCTTTGAGGTCACATCTCCTCCTTTTATCCATATGACGTAAGGTGGGCTGGGAGCTGTGCGAGCCTTGTTTGCTTTCCTGTTACAGGAGCTGTTCAGCTTGTCAGAAACCCCTGAAACCTCCTGAAAAGTTTACAGAGGATTATAAAGAGCTGCAAGCTCTGGAACACCGGGCTATCCCCATGTCACTGGGATCATGTGTTCAGCTCAGACACTGGATTTGAGGAATAATGGGCATGGCTAGGTGATCACTTTTGGCTTCATGTTTTCTTTCACCAGAGAATAAAGGTGAAAACGTAGCAAGACCAAAAATAATCATTTGTCTTTAGGTCCCCCGTTCCCATTGTCTTCCCACTTTGTTATCAAAAAGGAAAAATGTTTGTTTTCAAAATATTTACCAACTGAAAATGCCCAGAACTTGCTCTCAGCTGGGTGTGGACACACATATGATTCAGTCCATTTTTAGAACCTCAGAGTCCCAGAATGGTTTAGGTTGGGAAGGACCTTAAAGCCCATCCAGTGCCACCCCCTGCCCCTTCCACTATCTCAGGTTGCTCCAAGCCCCATTCAGCCTAGCCTTGGACACTTTCAGGGATGGGGAGCCCACAACCTTTTCCTGATGTTGGTGAGAGTGTGCAAGCCATGGATAGTGATGTACATCTCCTCTCCCTGACCCTGACCTCAGCATTCTCCTGGCCAGGTTTCCAGTATTTATGTTTTATGAAATTTGCTAGATAAATATGTGTAAGGCATAATAAAAGTAATTTAAACAGGAAATTGCAAATAGGAAAAAAATCAAAAATACATGATATTAAACAGATCAAAATTTTGGGGAGACAACATTTTATTTGAGATAAATCATCAGAGAAATAATCTGAGAGCAGCAGAGAATTAGAGCTGAGAATTCAGTCGTTTTTTCACAGAGGGAAGAGTTGGGCAACTGTGAAAATACCTGTGAAAATGTCCAAGAATTGCAGCTTTTGGTTAACATTAGCAAGGTGAAACCAACAATGGTGCAAGGACATCTTTGTTGTACAGAAGAGCATCTGGCTGCCAGAGAGTGATGAGCATCCTGGTGGGAAGCATCATGCCTAATCTTCCAGCTTTCTTGACAGCAATTTTTACCCTAAGAGTAGAGAGGCCCTGGCACACATTGCCCAGAGAAGCTGTGACTGCCTTTAGACCCCTGGAAGTGTCCAAGGCTGGGGTGGATGAGGCTTGGAGAAATCTGGACTAGTGGAAGGTGTCCCTGCTCATGCAGGGGTGGCACTGGATGGGCTTTAAGGTCCCTTCCAGCCCAAACTATTCTGGGATTCTGTGAATTTGCTAAACCTGAGCATGTCCAGATGTAGTGAGGAAACCGCTGCTGGTTAGCATTTCTCCTTTGGTTTCTTTTGCCTTTCTTGGTTTGCAGTAATGGATATTACTCCAGTGTGATGCAGGTTGTGTTTGTCTTGCTTTTTGTGCCTCTTTGTGGCTCATGCCATCCTGGATGGATACATTTATATAGATAGAGAGTGTGTGGAGGTATGTTTGCATATGTGGCTGGCACATCCAACCACATAAACCTTTATCTACAGAGTTTTCTGAGAACAATTTATTTGGCATGTTTGAAGCTCTAGACTTAATTCCAATCTGGCAAAGTAATCTATAGCATGTGCATTTAGAGAGGTCTGGCTGTAGATAAAATTTTAGATAAAATGTAGACAAAATCTTGCTTAACCACTACAGGAACTCGCAGTCAACTTGATTTAGATGTAGATTATTTCAAGCCCCTAACCCAAGTGGATGACATGGATGCAGAGGCTTTTTGTGGTGCTGATGAGTTCAGAATTTCTCCATGCTCTGTGCACCCCGTTTGCACCAGGGGCCTGTTGCACACAAAGAAGGCAAAATTAACACTGGCAGATGGAATTCCTGGTCTTCCTTCTCACTCTTTGCTCCTGCATTCCCATACAATCACTTGAGACTATCGATGGGGAAAAGACAAGGATATTTCTCTAATTTGGGAAGAGAGTTGAAGAATATTTGTGTGCCAGGCACAATCCTAGCGATTGCATAACTGCCGTAAAAGCACGGAGCTGTTCTGGCACTGTCAGAGTTGGCATGGAGGAGGAGCAGAGTCCTTTGCTAGAACAAACAGTTCTCAAGTCAGCTTCACTGCAGGGACCTCCTCCTTGGGATCCTTTCAGTTTTGTGGAGCCTTTTCCTCTGTGCTGACTTTAAACTGGAAATAGTTTTCATCAGGGAAGGAGCAGTTAGTTTTTTCTACCTAATCTTTCCTTGCTAATGGCCCTCTATGTCTGCTGAACTACTTGGGATTTTCTGAGCACTATTAACCTGGATTTATGACCTGAGTTAGAACTGCAAGCACTGGGACCTTCAGGAATATTAGAATTACTACTCAGTTTTTAGAAACAATAAAGCATGTGGATTTTTTATACTGAAGGATAAAAATTTCTAAAAGAAAAGGTCTGGATCCAAGATATGTTTTTGGGATTCCAAAAGTGAATCAAACTTGAAAAGTGAATCAAACTTTTCATTCCTTTTAAAAACTTTAAAAGAATAGTAAATGTGCCCCTTCAAAATTCCAACATCTGTTCCTAGGAGAGTTTTACAAAACTACTGACTGAAGGAGTGATGGCTTAGTATGAAACACAGTTTGAGTGAAGCATTGTCAAAAGGGAGAAAAATGAGATTCTGCCATCTCAAGTACAAACCTCCTTGAAATTTCCAGCAGGCTGATAATAGGTTGATCAGCAGTTAATCAAAGATGCTCAACAGTTATGGTTTCATTACAGAAATAACTTCCCAGTAATTAGGAAGTTAAGCCAGTATGATTTTGAGGTTGGTCCCATCCTGTACCACAGTGGGATGTAATAGTTTTCAGTGCAATTCCACCTCGATACTGTCATTCCCTTCTGAGTAGAGAAGAGCTGGAAGAAGTTCAGACCCAGAAATAAACCAGGTAAATGCCTGGAAGGCTGGAGTTCTGAGAGGGTAATAAAGTAGGTAAATATACAGCACAACTTGGCTCCATGACAGTTCACCTTCTATGGACATACTGGTCGGGGAAAGAAGAGTTTCAGGTGTCTTTAAAAATAGCAGACAAAGTAATGGAGGAAATATTCATCTGGATACAGGGAGGGAATCCTTAGAAAATAATGTCTTGCAGATCATCCCATTCTCTCTCTAAGAAGTGATGGAAACATTGGAGGGTGCCGAGCAGCATATGAAGAATGGAGAAAGGGTGGCCTGGTAGCAAGAAGCAAAGCAGGCACAAACTGCTTTGTGGGAGGCAGGAGAGAGGGCAGAAAGCCCCTGTCCTGTTCTCTCTTTCTCCCAGCCACGTTGGGCCAGTCCCCCCAGTGCTGTGCTGGGAGTGGCTGCTGGAGGACAGCATCCTGCTGAGCAGCCGGGGCTGTTCCCTGTGCCAGAGCCTCTCCAAGCACAGCTGCTCTGAGGGTTTTGTCTCAGCGCCTGAGAATCCCTCCAGCCCTGCCTGGAACGCACATTCCATCTCAATGACAGTGGGATTTTAGGTAGCAGGACAAATTTTAATTGTCTTTTCTCGTGTAGTTGGTAGCAGAGAGCTGCAGTATGAGAGCTTGCGTTCAGGGCTGGACTGGGAGCAGAGGGAGACATCCAGAGGAGCCAGAGCAAGGAATGCCTACTGCCCTCAGTGACACCAGCTAACTGGGGAGTCATGCCCTGGTTAGAGGCAGCCTGGGAGAGCTGGGGGTGTTCACCTGGAGAAGAGAAGGCTCTGGAGAGACCTCAGAACTCCTACCAGCCCCAAAAAGGGCTCCAGGAGAGCTGAAGAGGGACTTGGGACAAGGGATGGAGGGACAGGACAAGAGGCTTCCCGCTGCCAGAGGGCAGAGTTAGAAGCAATACTGGGGAGAAGTCCGTCCCTGTGAGGGTGGAGAGGCCCTGGCACAGGGTGCCCAGAGAAGCTGTGGGTGCCCCTGGATCCCTGGAAGTGTCCAAGGCCAGGTTGGACAGGGCTTTGGAGCAACTTGGGCTAGTGGAAGATGTCCCTGCCCATGGCATGGTAACAGGATGAACTTTCAGATGCCTTTCAACCCAAACCATTCCATGATTCTGTATATTCCATTAATGACAACATTCCATGTCTATTCTTTACTGATGGGTTTTGGGGGTTAGGTTCTTTCCTTTCATTTCTTTTTAATTAGGGAATTTTGTCTGTAAAAATAGGAAGCAGTAATGACTGGGTAGCTTAAGAAGGACAAAAGAAGTGGCCAAGCTCAAGGAAGGAGGACATCTGGTTGCAATTCTCTTATCTGAGGTTGGGCTGGTAAAAGACAGGGCTGGAGTAGCTTGTCCCTGTCTCACCTTCAAAATAGGATGGTCGGAGCTGCTGCCGCTGGAGCCCAACCCAGAGCTCCTTCTTCTGCCATGGGGTGAGCCTCTGCTCGTGAGAGCAGACACTGAACTGGGCCCTGTTAACACCCACCTCACTAAAATAAAGGGACCCATCCCCATGTGCTCGGGTGCCCGGGATCCTGAGCTCGCCTCTCCCTGCTCAGAGCTGGGTCACCTCTGTCCGGCCTCTGCTGCTCCTTCGGCACTGCTCCGAGCTCTCCCTGCACTGTAGCCCTGCCCTTCCAGCTTGCTGCTTCTGAGAGTCCTGCAGGGGCACCGGGATTGCTGCTCCAGGGTTTGGGATGCAAAGCCTCTCCTCCATCCCTTCCCATCTCTGCCAAGCCGCCGTTACCGTGTGCTCCCCGAGCCACAGCGCCCCCTGCAGCCGCGGAGGAATGATCGCACCCACCCTGCCCGGCCGGGAGCCAGCAGCGCCCCCGGTGGCTGTGAGCGGAACTGCACCGACGGGGAAAGTGCCCACAGCCGGGAGAGGCTGGGACTGGGTTTGTGTTCTCTTTGTTGTTATTGTCTGAGTTGTTGTTTGCTTGCTTTGTTATACACACTAGTAAAGAGCTGGTGTTCCTATTCTCAGACCTTTGCCTGAAAATGCCTTAATTTAAAAATTACAGTAATTTGGAGGGGAGGTGGTTATATTTTTCCATTCCACGGAGGCTCCTGAGTTCCTTAGCAGACACCTGTCTTTCAAACCAAGACAATGGGTGATGCTCCCAAAGGGTCAACAGAAATCAGAGGCCTTGAGAACCACATTGGAGAGGTGGAGTATGGGTGGAAAAGGCTTCTGGCCAAAGGATTTGTTTGGTGACCTTTACCCCTGAGCAGTGTTACAATAAATCCTAAGGATACACATAGGAAATTGGGTGTTTGTAGCAAGTAATGGCCTGGAAGAACAGCCTGCAGCCTTAAACAAAGCTGAAAACCAAAGACGTAGCAAATTAATCATTAAGCACAGTAATGGTTTGTTTTCAACAGTTTATTATAAGAAATGTAGTTTTTTATTGTCAAGTATTCATGCTTTAGGATTTTCTCCCAGTTAGTCTTAGGATGGTTTATGCATAGAGAACGCAGAAAAGATTTGGTCTTGGAAAAATGCATGTGTTAATGAGAATTAATTCCCCTGATGGAAATGATCCCATAGGATTCAAAACAAATAGAGAAGGTGGCCATTTGTGACCCATTTCAGACCAGCCTTTAAGCACACAATCAAAATCAAGCATATGTTTATATTTCTTTGACGTCAGTGGGACTTCAACAGGGTGAATGTCCTGACTAGAGAAGCTTCCATCACCTCATAGTTCTGCTGATGTAAACCTGGACTGAAACAGATATCCTTAAAGTCTCCGTGCATTTTTATGTGATGTTCAGTCCCACTGGTAAATGTGTGCACAACAGAATAAAAATGTAGTCCCAAGCTGTATTCAGAACCAGAGCTGGCTGCAGGATTGATGACAAGATTTTATATAGCTTTGTCACCGTTTGTCTCCACGGGAAGCTTTGTTTGGGGGTGTACAGGGAGAGGTCTCATTAGGGAAAAGGCATCAGGGAATATTTTTAAATTCCTTGAATGAGATGCCATGTGGAAAGGGAAGAGTTGGCCAGCAAGGAAACAAGGGTTTCTTCTGATAAGCAATGTGCTGGAATAATCTGTGTGTGCTTGGCATCAAATGAGAGGGGATGCTGATGTAAACTGTGCTGAACCTGCTCTCAGGGTTGGTTTGCTGCGCCTGCTTGCTGAGCTCTGGGCATTGACAACGAATGGTGAACACTGGTAATGGTTTATGCTACTTCTGTGTTTAAAAAAAAAAAAAGGCAAGCGGAGCAAAAGGAGAAAGGTTGGGGTGTGCAGGCTCAGGAGTGGAGGGTGCAGCTGCAGGTGAGGGCCCTGCTCTGCAGTCAGCACTGTTCCACCAAGGCAGCTGGGCGGAATTCCCCCAAACAAAAGGTGGATCAAAGAAAGGAGAAATTCTGCAAAATTCTCAAACATATGAACTGCTTTGTTCTTCTTATTTTCTGCATCCTAACTATTTCTAACAATTTGCATACCTGAGTCCCTTGTTACCATGATGATTCTTCACCAGGGTCTTTGTGAAATTACCAGTATTATCTGTGAGCTCATTCTCATGTGTTTCATTCACTTGCCCTCTCCTGCAAGTGGAGCAGGACTGTGTCCTTCTGCCAGTAGCAGGCTGGTTTGTCATACTGAAACATTCCCATGTCACTTACTGATAAAAATATAGTTTATGCTTCAGTCTGTGGGTATTTTTTTCTTCAGCTGTTTTACTTGGCACCTCCACAGGAGTAATCCCTGTTGGACTCATGGTAGATACAGAATTATGTCCCTTCACAAAATTTATTTTGAGAATATCCAGGAATGTAAAGAAGCATAATCATTGAGGACTAAGCTGTTGCACCCATTTAGTCATTATTAAAAAGGATTATGTTTATCAAATAATAACATCCTCTGCTAATTCCTTTATAAGGTTTGTTTTCTTTGGCAAATTGCTGTGTATTCTTTTCCAGTAGATAGCGATACTTGTAAGGGATGTGTAGATAAGTCATGAATCATTGGGTCAGAGAATATTCTGAGTGGGCCCCCAGCAATCATGGAGTCCAACCCCTGTCCCTGCACTGACACCACAACAATCCCACCCTGGGCATCTCTGAGGGCATTGTCCAAATGCTCCTGGAGCTCTGGCAGCCTCGGGGCTGTGCCCATTCCCTGGGGAGCCTGGGCAGTGCCCAGCACCCTCTGGGGAAGAGCGTTTTCCTGATCTCCAGCCTGACCCTCCTGTTCTGGTGTTCTGCACTCTGATCTTTTGTTCCCCCCAAGGCAGTGGGTAAGTAAGATGGAGATGGAGTTTTATGGCAGGATTGTGGAGAGAAGCCCTCCCAGAAGAGACACTGCTTGTGGGGAAGAAGCTCCCTTTTTCACATAATCATAGGGATCTCAATTTTCTTATGTAACAAAAAAACTACCTTGTCCTTGGAGGGATTAGTTAATTACGGTGAGAGGTAATGAGTAAAAACCCTGGTAGGGGCTAGTTAATTACTGTGAGAGGTAATGAGTAAAAATCCCAGGGCACAGTTCATGTTTAGGAATCATCCTCCACAGAGATTTTAATTCCTTAGGAATTTAGCTGCCTTAGGACCACCCCGTACCCCCCCAGACCCCTCCCTCTCAGTGCGGAGCATGAATCCATAGAGCTACAGAACAGGGATCACAGGGCTGGAAGCCTTTCCTTGCCTCTTACTGCCTTGAGCAGCAGCACCAGGGATGCCAGGCTGAGGCCAGCAGACCCCAAAGTTTAAGAGGATGAGGGAGGATACAGGAAAATTACCCAGAGTATTTCTGTAACTCAACATTATGCAAAAAGACCAATTGGCATAGTCAGGTCCTGAGACATGAAATGCGTTTTTTTCCTTGCTGTATTGGAATGTCCAGGTTCGTCTGCAGAGTTGTAAAAAAAATCCTTCTGCATGCCTCATGTATTTATCAGCTGTTCTGTGTTGATATCTGTGTGATGGCGGCTTTGGATATTTCCAAGTTGTAATTCTGTTTCTTAACTTTGACTTGCAGAATGATCTGTCAGTTTGTTATTCTGGGGAGAGTGATGGCTTGCTGCCGGGCAGGGTGGTGTGGGTGATGTTTGCTTCATCCTAATGTTTTCCAGCTATTTCTGGGAGCAGATGTCTTTAATCACAGGGATCCTCCACTACAGAAATAAATAATGGAAATATTCATCACTGCAAGAATTGACTGCCAAGGATCAATCTGATAAGGAACGGCAACTCACAAATTCAGCTGTTAGTGAGAAATCTTCAGGTTTGCTCTTACTCCAGAGTGCCTTTGACTGTTTATAAGACAGAGAAAAGATTTTGTAGTATCTCAGGGGGGTATGTGCAAGTCTGTACAATACCTGAGAAACAGCTGGCTCCTGATTCCTTGTTTTATTTGTATATTAAGGCAAACATGTTTATCTTCTAGCTGATCTACTCCTCAGCGTCAAGCAAAAACCAAACCTGAAAAAAATACAATTTCCTCATTCTGCAGATGTAAAAAGTTGTTCACTTTTTTGTGTATTCTGCAAATTTGGATTCAATTCTTCCTGAAACAGCAGGTTGGGAGATTGTTCCGTGTAAGACTTATTTTTGATTATTTGATGCTTGGTACCAGACTGAATCAGTACATTGAGGTTCTGCTGCTCTAGAAGTATTTTGAAAACTCAAATTCAGCCTCACAAAAATACTTTCTTTTCCCTGTGATGGAAAAGGACTGAGGGTCCGTAACTCCTACTGGTTTAAAAATTGTCCTATTTGAGTTTAACTTGTTTTACAGAGTGTTTCTTTGTGTTAGTTTCTTTGTTTCAGAGTGTTAGGGAATGTTTTTATGTGCTTTGCCTTTGTCATGACAATATAATAGGTTTAGGACATTAGGGAATAAGGTTTCCTGATAGTCAAAAATTTTGATGGTATCTAGAACCTTTCCTGAATATTAGGACATATTTAAAATAAACCCAGCTCTCTGCCTGGTGTAGTGTCTCATTTCAGTCTTTGATATAGGGTTTTCAAGTATAACTTCATTTATGGGTTTTAGACAAAGTAACAGTCAGGAGAATGAGGACAAAATAACCCAAAGAGATGAAGGCAGTGTTTGTCAGCAGAAGATGCAAAACTCAGCAAACACATTTCTCCAGAGCTTCTTATTGGTCTTCTCATTGGTCTTCTCATTGGTCAGTACCTGGAGCTTTGCACTGCTCCTGGATTTCTGTCATAATTTCTGATGTGGAACCGAGTTTCTTGTGGCCACAGCAGAGCTCAGATTGATTTTATTAAATGGAGAAGCCAAAGAGTAATGGCTGCATGGAAAGAAAAGGAAGGCATTTGAACAGAAATGGGCTCATTTGTGAGAGGGAAATGTGCAAGTTACCCTTTAAGTTACTTGTGTTGTCTTTGAAGAGCCTGAATGAGCCAAAAACCCAGTGACCCATGGTGTTAATAACAGAGTGTGAAGTGAATGTTGATGATGCCATTATTCTCAAAAGGGCAAACAAGGTTGTTCAAACACCTTCAGCTATTTAATGAAAATATATCTCCTCAAAAGTATATCTCCAATATAGTCTCTGGGTTCCTCTCAGTTTTCTTGCGATATTTGAGGGGGTTCTTTGCACTTCTTAGGAATGGAGTTGGCTTAATTGCTTTTAATTTATGTTACTTCATTAGTTACTGATTTTTAGTTTGAATTTCAAACTGAATTGTATTTCTTGTAGCTTTTTGTTTGCACTGACTTTTTCTCTAATAATGGTTATAGGACAGAGCTGAGACTTCTGGATCTGTAACTCCTCACTTCTTCCAAAGGAACATTAAATTATATCTATAAGTATGTGATAACTACATGATTTTTTTCAAGGGGAAATCAAGGGGAAACTGCTGAGCGCAGTTGCCAACAAGGTACTGGGCAAGAAGGCAGGTCAGAAGTGACAGTGGGGATAACAGATCTTCAGAATAATGAGCTTGATGCTGTTCATGTTCTTAAAATGTTTGGGTTTTTTCGTCTATTGCCTCTTTTAGTGACGGATTTTTGTTTAGACTGAGGCAACTTTATTCACATCCATAACGTAAGTGGTACTCCTGGATATAATTTAATAAAATATTTGATCCTGTACTAATCTCATTTTTAATGTCCTAATATAAACAGGATCAGTCTTGGTATAAAATTATTCTAATTTGTTGAAAAGTCACAAGTCAAAGTCAAGTGAAAAGCTAGTTTCCTGTCAAGGAAAGCTGGTAATATCAAGCCCTAGGAAGCCTGGTTTGACCCCAGAGCTGCCTCTACTTTGAGCTGGAGGTTGGATAGGAACCTCCTGAGGTCCCTTCCAGGCATTCTCCTGTGATTCTATCATTCTGTGAGGCCAGACACCATAGATACAATAGCAGCCAATTACAGGGACTGACTTCTCCCTTAATATGAAGGTTTCCCCCGACATGCTGCACTTCAAGCACTCAGGGGATATTTCAGGATCACAGGATTGTGACTGAAACCTGCTGTTATTTTAGCTCTTTGTGTTTGTTTCCATAAGTGCTATGGGTGACTTGCCCACAGCCCCAGAAAACCACCTTGTAGGTAGAAGCAGGGAGAGAAAGAAGGAGAGGAATATCAAGGAATCAGACACCTGACTGAGAACTCCCTCCAGAAGTCCCTTTTAGTGCAAAGTTTTCGCATTCACAATGGAAAATCTTCCAGACTTATTACTTATTTTTTACGTCATAGGGGAAATATTTCCATGTGGGAGTGGGGAAGTAAGGGCAGAGGCAAATTGGCTTGGAGGAAAAGCCATTTTTCTGCAGCCCTGATATATCTGATAAATGGTCTCAAAGTAAAGCGGAAAAAAAGGAATGTATTTACTCTGCCAGATGTCAGTGATAGGAGGCACCTGCTTTAGGCAGAGCCCCAGCTAAACCATGTCAGGATATGCAATTGATAAGCAATTGGCTATTTTTCACTGGGAGACATCTTAATAGCAAGTTTACAGTCCCCTCCACCTCACGGTGCTATAGATAATGATTTTCACCACAGGAGGAGAGATATTTTATCTTGACAAGAGCAAATGTCAGCCTTCCATGGAACACCTCATGTTTGTGAGCCTGACCAAAGAGTGATTTTTCTCTGATACACGGTGAAATGTCTGGAAGAAAATAGTGGGTTTGTGTGAAGCATCTGACAAAATGCCCCTTTTAGTTTACTTAATTGTGTGTTTGTCCTGCTATTCCCACTCTCCCTTTTCCATGGTTTGCCTGAAGCTGTGCCCTTGAGGACACACTAAGAGGGCCCCTGTAATTTGGCATGGCTTCCCTTAAAGTTCTGCTTCAGGAGAGACCTCTCAAGGCCCTTTTCCACACCCTGTCATTGCCTCACCACAGTCCAGGGCTCATTTCCACTGCGGAGCAGCCGCAGGAAGGGAGGGAAGCCCAGGAGGCAGTGCAGGGTCTGGGGGCTCCAGCAGCTCTGGACACACGCATGGCACGTGGGGTCAGGGACACTGCAGCAGGCAGCTCTCAGTGGGCTGAAATAGCCTGAAATTAGAAAAACAAGCTTCACATAAAAGGCAAAGGAAAGAGGTTTCTTGGCGCATTCCAAGGTTAGTTGGTGAGACACCCCACAACACAGGACCTGAAGGGTGTGGGGAAGAATGAGGGATGGGGGAAGGCAGCTGCTAAACTTCCTTTGTCACAGGGAAAAAAAAATCATGAAACCCTACCCATAATTTTCTTGAAGAAAGAGGATTAGGGCAAAAAATAATTATATGAAATAACAAGAACAGTCACAATGTATAAAAAAAGCTTTTTCTTTCTCCTTGCGTCAACAAGAAGGGAAGAGGAATTTTTGACTTTTAGTTACTCAGCTCCTTATCAGGAGTCTGAGTTGTTTCCTTGACTAGGGAGAAATCAGAGTTTTGATAATCAGAACTAACTCTGGGAGTTCTGCTGGAAATGCTGGAGTTCCCCTGTTTGCTGGGGGCTGTGTTTATTCCAGCATTTGCTATCTGTAAAACCGCAAAAACTATAACGGTTCCCTGGGAATCGTGCTTTGGAGAGATTTAAAATGCCGAGAAAGAGTCAGAGATAAACCCTGGGTTTGCAGATGCTCCCTCCTTGACAGAGTTCAGGGACAGCTGATCAGCACGTGGCTTCACACAAGTCTGTGGCTGGAGCAGGGCTGTGCCAGGGAGAAGGTGGAGCAGGAGGACCCCCAGGAATGTGGCTCACACCTCCCTGGGCACTCTCTGCCATCTCTGAGTACTGGGAACTCTGCTTCTCTTGCGCTCAGAAGGGCATCTCTTGGGCCCTTCAAATAAGGACATTTGGAGGATTTAGAGCACAGACAAGGGGGTCAGACCCTCAGCCTTGCTGGTCAATCCCCAGTCAAAGGGGAAAGGGTAACTAACTCGATGAGAACAACTTTGTTCATCCTTTTGTTATCTCTACGTGTCTCCAGAACAATACTGAGTTCCTCTGACACATTTCAGAGTCCTTTCCTACCAAGAGACGAGGTGGTCTTCAGACAGTGGTTGACTGGAAGATAAAAGGACCCAAATAATGGCACCATCGTGGATTCACTGCATTTTTCTGGTTAATGTTCCCTCAAATGGCACACTGAGGATGTGGAGGAGGAGGAGGAGGCTGCCACATCAAACAGGCGCTTTCTGAGCTGGCAGTCCCAGGCTGGCTTTCTAAACACACACTTGCCCTTCTTTGTGACAGCACTTACAGGCAGCTCTTCCCTACCCTGCCTTTTTCCTTCACAAATGAGACAGACCACTAGGTCAGTCTGTAGTGGCCAGAGTGGCTCAGCCCCTCAGTGCATCACAGCAGGGGACCAGTAAGATAATGGAGAAAATGAGGTTTCTGGCTTGCTTTGTGCCCAGGAGTGGCTTGCTGTCTTCTAATTGTGGCTACTGCTTTGCCAGACAGTTAACTTTGTTAATACGATGTGAATGCCACCTACGTGCCACTCACTTGTAGAACAGTATCCTTTGGTTTGCTGCACTTTGAGGAGGTCTCAGTTGAGTCATTTAAGCCTTTTCTTCCCCCCCTTTATCTTTGCTTTTTTATGACCACATTTTTCAAAGAAGTGAGTTCCAATTTAGGCACTGAGTTTGTGCAAAGCCCCAGCGTAAAAATGGGTCTTTGGAAAGAGCTTGACGTCAGTGTTGAAGTGAAACTCAGTCTCGTCTTTTGGTGTGTCTGGAGAAGACCTGGCATCTTCGGGAGGTGTCAAGTTAAGAGTGCAGGTTATGGGTGAGCAGGAGCTGAGGTTTGAGCCTGTCCATCTCTCCCACTGACTCACTGCAAACTCCAAAAGCCCAGGTGGGAGATACTTTTTTGGGTGTTAATCAAAGGATGACAGACTCATGGAATAGTTTGGGTTAGAAGGGACCCTAAGGCACATCCAGTTTGCACTGCAGGGACACCGTCCTCTGTCCCAGGTTGCTCCAAGCCCTGTCCAGGCTGGCCTGGGACACTTCCAGGGATCCAGGGGCAGCCACAGCTTCTCTGGGCACCCTGTGCCAGGGCCTCCCCACCCTCACAGGGAACAATTCTTTCTTAATCTAAATGTGCCCTCCTTCAGTTAAAAGCCACTGTCTGTTTAGCAGGAAGCGATGCAGCAAATAATACAATACAATTTAGAAATATATTTTCCAATTTCAGTCTATTTCAAAACACCTCAATTTTAAATCTATTAAAGCAAAACAGAAAAAAACATGTGAATGAATGGAAGGGAATTCTAAGGTCTTCTTTAATCATCACAAAGGGGAAAAGTGATCGAATTAATAATGGCTTAAAATTCCAGTTTTTAGACGGAGGTGTAAAGTGGACCAAAGGGGACTGAGTGATCAAGCAACACCTTGGTCGACCTGGCCGAGGTTCACGGGGCACAGTCACCGCTGTTTCAACACCTGTCCTTTCAAAACCAAGAGTCTGTTCAGTGAAAGTGTTACACGCGCAAAGGTTCGCGAGGTACTTGCAGAGAACGAAAGTGTTTTGTGGCCACAGCTGCTGGATCAAACACCTTGAGGAAGGCGTATTCCCACAGTATGGGGGACAGCAAGGGGGCTTTAAAGGAAGGGATATTTTAATGCAAATTCCATTTATTTGAATGCTATTTTCTGCCACATCGGACGCTCGCTCCGGCTCCGGCCAAGCGCTGCCCGCCCGCCCCTCTCCTCACGCCCCTCTCCTCCGTCCCCTGGGCTCGGTCACCGCAGCGCCCAGAGGGACGGAGCCGCGGCAGCCCCGCCGCTGTCCCCTCACACAGCCCTGTCCTCCCCTCTGACAGCCGCTGTCCCCATCGCAGCTGCTGTCCCCACAGCCCCGGCTGGCGCCCGGATCCTCCTTAAGAGGCGGTGGCGGCGCGGGCCCCTCCCCGCCCGGAGCGCGGAGTCGGCCGCGGAGAAGCGGGAGCGCGATCTGCGCAGCGGAGCCCGGCGGCCGTAAGCGCGGGGCGGGAGCGGGAGCGGGAGCGGGGCTCACCGGGGCTGGGCGCGCCTGGAGCGGCCCGGGGCGGGCGAGGAGTGGCGCCGGGGCCGGTGCGGAGCCGCCCCCGCGGCGGGACGGGACGGGACGGTCCGGGTTCGGCGGAGCCCCCGCGGGGAGCAGTCCCTGCGCCGACGCCCGCGGCCGCGCCCGCCCCGCTCGCTCCGCGCCGAGGGCTCCGAGAGGTACGCGGGGGGAGCGGGCGGAGCGCAGCGCGGGGTCCCTGAGCGGCTCCGCGCACAGCCGCGGCGGGGATGCGTGCCCAGCCCCTGTCCCCGCCGATGGCACGGAGCGGGCACCGGCGGTGGGGCAGTCCGCCGTGGGAGCTGTGGGGAAGTGCGGCGGGGCGGCTGCAGAGGCGTTTCGCAAAATGCCTGCGAGAGCAGCTTCTCTCTTAGCTGCGATGGGAGAGAAATGCCTGTAAGAGTTCCTGGCCACGGCCTTCAGCAGGTTTCTGTTCACTTACATTGGTGTGATCACGGATCAAAGTAACGGAATGGTTTGGGATGGAAAAGACCCTAAAACCCATCCAGTCCCACCCACTGCCATGCGTAGGGACACCTTCTACTATCCCAGGCTGCTCCAAGCCCCGTCCAAACCTGGCCTGGAACACCCTGGTTTTGTTGGGGCTGTGTGACCCCTGCCCAGAGCCTGTCCACCTTGTGCCTTCCCTTTGGGGAAAATCCCTTCGGGCTGCCTGAACAAGTGTGGAACTCCCCATGTGGATGATGGGATGCAGATCCCGGTTAAAGCTCCAGCCCCAAGGGAGGAGCAGTGCTGTGGGTAGGACCTGTAACTGCAGTGGATGTTCCTGGCCGAAGATGCTGTTCTGCACTCAGTAGGGTATGATGCACGTGAAGCTGTTGATGCATGGGATCAGCTGCTTTGTGGTTACCAAGAGTTGTTCGGCCTGCTAAGGATCCCAGACAGAAAGCATGAATCTAAAACTGATGTGCTTATTTTATTTTCATTTTGTTAGTGAGAGGTTTTCAAACATAGTGTAGAGATAAATGCTCTTCTAGCACTGTTGTCTCTCCAGATCTTCACGTTGGCCCTGTCCACCTTTCTGCACTCTCTTGTTCCCCTGTGGCAGAGATCTGTAACAAAAGAGAAATGCAAATATTGATTTATGCTTGAATCACATAAATTAATTTTCTTCCTGCGTGGCCAGTCAATCTGCACTGGAAAAATACCAGTTTGACTCTTGGCACCAAGTGCTGTTTATGACTTGTTTTTCTTAAAAAATCAGAAAAAAAGCAAAAAAAAAGCTAAAAAAAAAAAAAGAGAAAAGTTAGTCAATGCTGCTGCATCACAAGGGTTGGATACTTGGTTTCGTCTTAACTTGAATATGTTTCATTGGACTTTGGTATCATGAGTAGAATTTTCATGGCACTTTAAATAGGTTACTCTTGCCAGTTGGCCTAAACCAGCTAGAATGGGAAATATTTCAGGTGTTGCCATAGTTTTGCCCTCCAGTTTGTGAATTTTCTTCCTACAAAGAGGAAAAAGCATGAGCATGGGGTGAGCACTGAGTATTTCCCTCAGAGGTATTCCTGCAAATCCACTGAGCAAACTTGAGTGACACTTTGGATAACCTCAGTTCTTCCTGACAATGCCAAGGGCTGAACCCAGTGCAGTGCAGAAATGCCCTTCTGAGTGATCAGAAATAATGGGAACGGCTCTGTTGGAGTGTTTGAACTGATGTGCAGTAAATACTCAGGGATGTGGCAACCTCTGTGACTTCTACGTAAGTTGGAATAGGTCAGCGTTGGCAGTGGAACTGGAGACTTGGGAATTGGGAATTCACATCACATGAAGCCAGTTAAAAGGCTTGGGATGGAAAATACATCGTAGCAGCAAGTAGCATCTCGAGAAGATGTCTCCCCTTTGTAGCCAGAAGTTCAAGTATATGAAAACTGACTACAAAATATGAGAAAATACTTCATTTTTCATGGAAAATTTCTAGCTCAAGAGGTAAAAGCTCAGAGTATGGTGAATGTGGAGTTGAGATTAAATTCCAATTTACTTTTTACCTGACACATAACACTGCTGTGGAGCAGAGTCCCCCATCTTTCAGGACATGTATCCTCTGTATCTGAGGAAGGGGAGTGGCCTTGAGGGAGCAAAACTGAATTCTTAACTAATTGTTTAGTTGGCATTGATAAGCAAGTACATGTCAAAAATTTTGGTGCCTTATAATCTGGACATGATTTAAGCAATAAAAACAGATCCTTCCTTAAAGCTCTGGTTCAGCTAGGAATTCAGCTTCCAGTTAAAGCCTGGGGGCCACTCGCTAGACACGCTTTTAAAGTGAGTTTGCAACCGGTCTGGTTCTATTTCATTTGTCTCTCTAAACAGAAGCTCCACATAATTTGTGGAAGAATTTGTCTTTGATGTGATGGGCAGGGGCAGCAGGATCTTGCTGTGAGGTGATGAACTGTTGTCTGGGTTTGCTGTGGCACTGTGATATAACTGTGTCTTGTTCAGTAGTCTGAAAAACAAATCCCAGAACCTGCTTTGGTAATGGAAATTACCTCATCACTGCCCTAGGTTAAAATAACGTGATGTAGCAACAGAATACTTTCAAAAGAATTCTTCCTTTTTTAAAAAGAAGGAAAAAAAGCAGCCCCTCACCACCTTGGTATTCAGACTTTCCTGAGGGTTTTCACTTGCTGTTTTACCTCAGAGAGATGACCCAAATTTCCTGACTGTACCAATTTCCAGTAGCCTGTGTGTCAACGTCTGGAGCAGAGTTACTCAGCGCATGAGGCAGGGATGGGAGGTGGGCTCTAGGACAGGGGAAAGTGGTCCCCAAAGCAGGACCAAACTAAGCACCAAAAGCTTCCAATATTTTCTTGTATTATTTAAACAGATTATGGGGAAAGCAAAAGGAACCAGTCAACATTTAAACTTTACTCTAATTTTTTTTTTAAATGAAAAGTACTGTGGCAATACTGCAAGTGAGAATTCATGGACTTTTTTTAGAAATATCGATTAGTTCTCCAGCTTGAACACATTATGGAGGTGTCCAAGGCCAGGCTGGTCAGGGCTTGGAACAGCCTGAGCTGTGGAAGGTGTTCCAGCCTATAGCAGGGGTGGGACTGGATGGGATTTAAGGTCCCTTCCACCCCAAATCACTCTCGGCATCTGTGGTATTTTATAGAATGACACAGTTCCTGTGAGGGGAAAATACCAGCCATGGACTGATAGATGTACAGATTTCATTCATTTTCTCACAGGTTCATTATGGGCTGTCAGCAGTGGTGCTTCCTCAGCCTGTGCTGGTCCCGTCTCAGCTGGCAGCTGTGCCAGGGGACACAGACACTGCAGCTTTTCTCCCAGAATGTTTTCCTTTCCCAGAGAGCGGGTTGTGGGGATGACACTTTCATCTCCGCTCTTGCTTTTGCTACATGCTGGTAATTCCAAAACTCTCAGCACATGTAGGGAAGGATGTTTTTGGCATCTGGACTGACATCCAGAGTAGGAGTCAGTGTGGGAGTGTCCTAGACTCTTTAAGTGATCCCTGGAGGAAAAACAGGTGCTTCCATGATAAAGCCCATGTGGTTCCAAACACACATCCCTCAGAGCACAGAGATGATGCACTGGGGTGCCCTTTGCTCTGTGCTAGGGCCAGAGTCTCTGGGCTGGTGTCAGAGCTGGAGTGAGCGGTGCCTGTGGTGTCTCTGAGCACTGGGCTGCTGTCCAGGCTGCACAGCTCTGCTGGCAAGCCCTCTTTAATTGTGAAGTTTAATCTCCTCCCAGATGAATGGTAGTACTGGTAACTTGGAGAGAAGGATACAGAGCTGCTTTTTCTCCTGATAATATCGTTAGTTCACCTTAGGATGCTGAAAGAGTATTATTAAAAATACAGGTAAGCCTGCAAGCAAAAATCTGTCTTGCCATCTTTCCAGCTTCCCTAAATATGCAAGTTCAGGAAGGAGACACAAAATATAGAGTCGGAAGCTTCCACACACACAGGTCCTGAGCTATTTGAGATGTATCAGTCACATCTGTGTTTTTTTTGTGGTTACCTGATAGTAAAGCTGTTGAACTGACTCATCTTTGATATTCATCTGGTATTTTCCTTAGAATGATTTCAGCATAAATCAGTAAGACTCTTAATTTCTTTTCCTACTAATATTATCAGTGCCCATATCCTTTGCCAAGGAATGTGCACTTCTGTAATAAATTATCCTTTCATATTTACTGGGATTACAAAGGTCCTTATTTATGCACACTTATCTTATAATAAGATCTGTACAAATGTGTATTTCTTGCAGTAAGTGGCAGTCCCAGCCCCCGAGGGATTGCATTTTATTAAACATGCATGAAGGACAGGACTGATAAGTGGAATATTGGGATGGATGGAGCTGATGGAGTAAGAATTGGATGCACGTGTCCAGGCTGTCTCATCCCATCTGCTCCATGGCCTTGGCCAGACCATTAAGTAGAAAGATTTGGCCTTACAGGTTTGGTGTGAAGTTACTTTTGATTTGGTGGTGCTTCCTCCCTCCCCACCCATTACCCTATCTGTTTCTCAAGGATAGAGGTTATAAATTGGGTTTAATTACTAAAACTGTGTTTCTCGTGCATTTAACTTACTGCACTGTCAAGTGGATGCTAAAAATAAATGCTCCCAAGCAGAGGTTTCATTCTGTTCCATCTCAGGGAAAGCAAACAGCGCCTGTGGATGATTGCATGAAAAGGGATCAGCCCTGGCTGTGGTGTGCACCATCACTTTGCATGCTCCATCCCAAAAACTGTGCCTTTGGACCTCACATGCAAAACTGGAGCTCTATGCAAAGCCAGCAGCTGCTGACTGATCTGGCACTCCAGGAAGAAACAACATAAAACGACATTTTGGGGAGAAGGTGGTTGTAGACCTGTGGAAGGTGATAAATAGAAACTTTCTGGTTGATAACCCTGTGTTCTGTTTTTCAAAAGTAGCCTATAATGGAGAATTTTAAAAGACTTTTGAGGCACATCTGTTCTTTAATGTGATCAATATGGGTGTGTCATTAGGTGAATGTTGCAATAGTGGCCATCTTTTGTCCTAGCCAATTTCTATAAAATACAGAACTAACTGTTCATGTGCTGCTGTTCTGTTTGAATCCTTTCCTCCTTAATTCAAGCAGAACGGATGAGTTTCTAACCATAGCACTGAGTGTAACATCCTTTTATCTCCTGATAAAGGCAGGACTCTAATTTTCACAAACCTGGCGGTTTTGGACTATTGTATTGTGAAGAAAAAGGAGTTTCCCCCGTGTAACCAAAGCCCTACAGCTGTGACTTAAGGACAGTGCTGGTGAAAAACCTGACACAAATGGGAACAGGAACTTGTACAGCATATAAGAGGAGGATGCTGGGAAGCAGGTCCTGGCTTTTCTTAAATCCAAAATATTTTTATGGGTGTGTGTATTTGTTTCACTGATGATCCTCTCAGACTCCCTGCTTTTCCCAGGCATTGTGAAGTTCCCATAGGGAGCTGCTGTGAAGCCTGTGCTGATGGTAATGAGAACCACCTCTTTGCTAATGGCAAAGCCTGCCAACATCTTGCATTTCTCTGGCATTTTCCACTTGGAACAGCACATGTCCACACAGGTTTTCTTAGTGAGTGATTACATTCAGCTTCCAAGTGTTATTTTGCTTTTTATACTTAAATCCCTGTTTCCAAGAATCCCAAATTCATTGACTCAGTGTGTTTTTCAGTGAGATCTTCAACTCCCCTGTGGCCTGTAGAACGCAGGTTACATTTTTATAAGGGTGTTTTTGATATAGAGAAAATTATACTGGATATTAGGAAGAAATCCTTTCCTGTGAGGGTGGTGAGGCCCTGGCACAGGGTGCCCAGAGAAGCTGTGGCTGCCTCTGGATCCCTGGAAGTGTCCAAGGCCAGGCTGGACAGGGCTTGGAGCCACCTGGAACAGTGGAAGGTGTCCCTGCCCATGGCACAGGATAGCACTGGATGGGCTTTACGGTCACCTCAAAACCTTCTATGATTCTCTGAAATTAAATAGCTTGTTATAGGCATTAAGTCAGATCTGAGTCAAAATCACCATCTGCAAGGAATGCTGTGGGCAGGGCAAAATCTTTCTTCCCCAGCTGAGAATGACCTTTCCTGGCCACTTAGTGACTGTTTTCATTTAAGTTTTGAGTATAAATGGGGTTAAACTCACCCCCAAAGAGTTTTATTTAAACCGATCTGCTTATTTTTTGACAACTTCATGTTCTGACAAATTGACATTTTCTTTATAATAAGATTTCAAGAAAAGTGCTTGAACACCTGCACTATGTAATCTCTGCCCTGTAACGTGTCAGTCATTTCCCTTTCACCACAGAGCCAGCTCATCCATGCTTGAGAGAGCGTTTGAGTTGGCAGGGGAGGTAGTAAGTCCTTGGTGTCTTAAGAAATAGTTAAATTAGAAGCTTAGGTAGTTTGGTAAGAGACTAGTCATAGTTCATTTAAGTTTTGTGAACCAATCCTCTGTGCCTCAGAGGGGAGCATGAAAGTTCCCCTTGTGTCCCAGATTTTGCAAAGCTCTTTTAACAAGGGGATATGTAAATTTGGGGGTTCTCCCTCTCTTTGATTGCTGTCCTTTTACTTTTGAAGTCATTGTTTGTGGCTCCTTAGTGACTGAGAGTTACTGTATCCCACTCCTGAAGGCCTTGTTTAAGTTCCTGTGTTCCTATGGGTTTTGTTACTTGTGTGGGTTTTTTCTGCTTTGTGTAACCTCTGATGGCATCAAACCTCCTGATACTGGTTGAATCCCATTACAGTAAAGAAAATTTTTTTTTCTTATGATGGAGAAAACTTTCCAAGAATTTTATAAATATGTTACTTTCAGTTTTAATCCATCTCCAAAGCCTTAGTTTGGGTGCCTTAGGGAACTGGGTGTTCGTTTGTAGTGGCTTCAGTCCTTCCCTTCATCATCTCAGGGCTTGACTGTGTGTGTGGATAACATTTATCTAAAAATGAAGTGGCACCTGCTTCAAAGTTTTCTTCTTAAATCAGCAGGGCTGATTTAAAACAAACACAGCTCAGCATTTTTGCTGTGGGCACTCTGAATCCATCTGAAATGGTGGGGCAGAAAACTGAAGCCCTTGGAAAAAAGCAGGAGCAAGGCCTTGTTGGCAGGGCAGGGCTGGCAGAGCTGCCCAGGGAACAGAGAACTTGGGGAAGTTGTGAGAGCCACGGCGCAGGAAGAGGAAGGAGCTCAGGCAGGGGCAGTGAGGTGCCTGTCCCAGTGTGGTCTTTGAGCAGGAGGGTGCCACTGCTCGTCCTCTCCAATAGGACAGGACGGTGGTGGAGAGCTCAGCCAAGTCTTGTGGAGAAAATCAAACCCCCTGTGCCAACGCTTTGCCAAGATGAGGTTGCCTTCAAACACAAGCTGGCAGCTCAGGAGCCGCTTGCTCCTGAGAGGTTGTGGCTGCCCCATCCCTGGAAGTGTCCAAGACCAGTGTGGATGAGGCTTGGAGCCTGGGCTAGTGAGTGGCATCCCTGTGGGTGGAATGAGATGGTCTTCAAGGTCTTCATACATCCCTGTGGGTGGAATGAGATGGTCTTCAAGGCCCATTCCAGCCCAGCCCAGTCTGGGTTTCTGTGTAGCAGCTCAGATCCAGGGCTGAAGGTCTGCTTGGCAGGCTTGGCTGTGTGGAGCCAGGTGGGGTTTGCTCCAGGTCTGCCTTTGTTCAGCAGCCAAGGGTTGGATTCAAGACAAAGATCACTGCTGTGAAAGTACTTAATCTCTCCTCTCAAAAATAAATGTGTTGGGCATGTCTATGTTTGTGTCTGTGTGTAAAACATGTATTTATGTTACTTACTCAGACTCAAGCTTGTCAATAGCCATGAAATATTTCCATATAAATTTTACTCCCAGCATTTAAAGAGGCTGAAAAATGTTGGTGTCAGAAGTTTGTTCATGACTACTTTTACTAGAAAGTCCAGACAGATTTCCTTGAGTCACTCCAACTTTGTCATGCTTTAAGTGCTGTGACCAGAGACCAAAGGAAGTGCTGCACAATTGTCCCCTTGGCTGCAGACAGTAACCAGAGCTCGTGTTTGGAGTGAGAAGCCCCAAACCAGAAAGTTGAGTCACATTCTGCAGACATGATGAGTGGAGATGACAAAACACACCTTGTGTGTGCAGCCCTTCCTCCAGCCTGGCAGTGCCAGCAGCCTGGCTGGAGCTACAGCCTGTGCCAAAATGCCAGAAAATGCCCCAAACTGATACCAATTGAACTGAAAAAAAATATGTTGAAAGGAAATATTGACCTTACGTTCAGCTAAATTTATTTTACGTCCATTACCTGACCAGAAGCTAACTGTTAAATTTTACCAGCTCGTTCCATTTTTAGCAGTTCTTGTTGGGTTTTTGTGTGAAACTGCTGTGTAACTGCAGAAGGACTGCCAGCTGCAGTTGAAGTCTGAGTGCATCAGGCACCTTTGCATGTTGCATTCTTTCCCCAAAACCCTATAAATAATTAAATGCAAACTTATTCTAATGTTTTCCCTAGAGTTTTTGTTTTTAAACCATTCCTACTTTACAGCAGGGAGGCAAAGGAGGGGGAATGAAGGTGTGGAGAAGTCAAAGATAGGTAAAAAAACAACCTCACGAGTTCAATACAATCTTTAAAAGGCGTTGGCTGAGAAATACTTAGAGTTGGCTGAGCTCAGTGCTGTCTCCAGGGGACAGGGATGGATTTGGAATGAGATTTTTGGAGGCTGATTCTAGAGGTCTAAGTCATGCAGCAACAGTTCTTTCCACAGTACTAGTGAGGCTTCTGGAAGGGGGATCGTGAGGTTTTGACAAGGCAGCAGCTCTTGACTACAGCACAGCAGAGCAAGTGGAAAGTTTTGCCAACGTTCCAGGTAAGAAAGAAATGCAGGGGAGGTTTTTTTCCTTCCTTTCCCCCTTCACCTGAGCCTTAAAGGAACATAGTCAACAAAAAAGCTCTGCTCAGTCAGGTGTTACAGTTGAGATATCTATCATTTAATTTTAGGAGCTCTTGCATAAGTGTTTGCATTCCTGGCAAGACTTTGGAAGCTGCCGCTGGCAGTGAGTTTTTCCATTTCAGAGGGCCTGGTTCTGGGTACTTGGGGCACCCAATATCTCAGAATTCAAAAGTGAGCCTTAAGCTGGGCTTCCAATAGTGAAAATGCCCTTAAACAAATACCTTTCAAACATCCATGGAGGTGTCCAAGGCCAGGCTGGACAGGGCTTGCAGCAGCCTGGAATAGTGGAAGGTGTCCCTGCTCATGGCAGGAGGTGGCACTGGATGGGCTTCCAACCCACATCATTCCAGGAGTATATGATGGAAAGTTTATTTGTGGAATAACTAGGTTCCAGAATCCTCCTGTATAGAAATGTTGGGCATTTTTCCATCTGCTTTTCCTGATTTTACTATGCTCATAGTAAACTACCTGCAGAGATGATCATGAAATGACACAAATAATAGGTGGACTTGCGTAGTGCATTCTGATTGTTTTAGGTCTACATCCTAATTCTTTTTCATGGAACTTCCGTCAGATTTTTCACATTGCTCTTTGTTTCTTGGCTTTCTTGCTGGAAAACAAGTGAGCTGCTTCCCACATAAGCCTGACCCACACAGTGGGGATTACTGGTCAGCTGCCTGAGGTTTTCTGACCAGTTTTGAGACTCTGCCATCTAAACTCTCTGCCTTGTGGCTTTGATTTCTCTAGCAAAGGATAGTGATTGTTGCCATTTTTAAAGTGTATTCTTGGCATCTCTCAGCTGAGTTTGTTGTTCCCTCTCAAGGCTGTTTTTTATTTCCAGTGCAATTTCAGTTGAAGCAATATATGATGTTGAAGAACAGTTATTTAAACGTATTAACTCAAGGAGCTCTTTTTTTTTTTTCCTTGAATAAATGAACTCCTTATTTTGAATTTATTTAGTTCCACTTGGAAAAATCCTTTGTGAATTCGCCATACAGTGAGTTCACATATGGTGACATGGGTTTTTCTCAAAAACCTCACAGGCTGTTGCAGTGAGTGGTTTTTGTTAAGTCTCCTTTGCGTAAGCAGGATAATTGTAACATAAACCATTGTGCCCTGAATCAGTTGCCTCTTCCTCAGACCTGCAGTTGCTGTTTGTGGGGAAACTACAGCACTTGGCTGGGTTTTCAGTCCAGGGAACTTCCATGGCCAACGTGACACAGGTGGGGGGTATTCAAGCAGAGATGCTTCCAGTGTGAATATTGAATATTCCTTCTTGAATATTTCTCTTGGGGTAGCCATTCCTTGCAGAATGTAAGATAGGGAGAATGTTTTGAATCCAGCCTAATTCAGTTTTATTCAAGGACCGTGTCTGATGCCTCTGACTCACCAAGCCTTGCCTCCTGTAACCTATCTGTGGCCTGATAATTTTGCAATTTCTGTCTTTCTCACTTTTGGCCTCCAAAGTAACCTTCAGCACTAGAAAAGGTGAAATTTTACACTAGTGATGACTGTTGGGACTTTTCCAGAGTTTCAGCCCTGCTAGAGTGTTTACAGCCCTCCTTCCACTGTTGCTGTGTCACCTATACTTTCAGTAATTGCTTACAGGCTGACAGGTTATCTTTAAAAAAAGGTTCATTATCTTTTCATCTATTACCTCCCCTAAAGCAGGAAGTTGAATCTTAAAATCTCCTGTCTAGCTATGCTGTGTCAATTTCCTTGATAAGCTTCACCCCACAGTGTCCTCCAAAAATGTGGCACAAAGGTTGAACTTTTTGCCCTTCTGCTCAGAATTCTTCCTCCCACCCATGCTTCCTTAGCAAGGCATGGGGAGAGAAGTCATAGAACTACAGAATTATTGGGGTTGGAAAAGGCCTGTGCCTGATCCCCACCTTGTCACTTCCTTGGACACCCCCAGGGATGGGGACTCCACTATGGGCACTCTGTCCCAATGTCTGACGGCCTTTTCCATGAAGAAGTTCCTCCTGATGTCCAACCTCACAGCTCGAGGCCATTCCTTCTCCTCCTGTCCCTGTTCCCTGGGAGCAGAGCCTGACCCCCTGGCTGTCCCCTCCTGTCAGGGAGTTGTGCAGAGCCACAAGGTCCCCCCTGAGCCTCCTTTTCTCCAGGCTGAGCCCCTTTCCCAGCTCCCTGAGCCTCTCCTGGTGCTCCAGCCCTTTCCCCAGCTCCGTTCCCTTCCCTGGACATGCTCCAGCCCCTCAGTGTCTGTCTGGCCACGAGGGCCCAGAACTGGACACTGGACACTCAAAGTCCCTCAGCAGTGCCAGCACAGGGCACAGCCCTGGGCCTGTGGCCACACCAGGGCTGGCACAGCCCAGGGGCCATTGGCCTCTTGCCCACCTGGGCACACCTGGGCTCATTTTGAAATTCTGTCCCCAACATCCCCAGGGCCTCTTCCAGCTTCCCAGCCACTCTTCCCCTCAGCCTGGAGCTGCAGGGGGTTGGGGTGACCCAAGGCCAGGACCCAGCACTTTTTCTTGTTGCCCCTCATCCCTTTGGCCTTGGCCCATGGGTCTCCTTGGCAGAGCAGCAGACCATCTACTTTTCCGTTTGTGCTGGAAGTGGAGTGATGGGTGCTCTACACGGAGTCAGAGGTAATCCTTCCTTCTTGTGTGGGAAGCCCTAAATGAAGAAATAACATTACAGTGATTTTCCAGGATGCTAGGCAAAGTCATGTAGAAACAGAGTATTTGTTATTTCTGTTATACAATCACAGGATCAATCTTACCAAATAAAATGCTGTAATCTGATTTGATAGAAATGGAGGGTGACGTTCATACAAAAAGCCTGAGTCATTACTTAGCTTATTCTCTACCCCTTACTCTTCTCCTGATAGATTGGAAGTTAATGACTGTGCTGGTGAGTCATGCTTATTATTTTAAAAATGGTTTGTGTCTTTGATTTTTTTTAAGAAGAATTGGACAGCTTGATATAAACAACCTCCGTCTAATGATTTTTCTTACACTTATGAGGTTGTATTCTGGTGATGATATTTATATTGTGCTGTGTTTACTCATTTTCAGAGCTTTTCCACTTGGTAAGACTAACTCCA
The DNA here is from genome assembly GCF_009819655.1 of Sylvia atricapilla. NCBI lineage: Eukaryota > Metazoa > Chordata > Aves > Passeriformes > Sylviidae > Sylvia > Sylvia atricapilla. The sequence continues at coordinate 5,948,176 of NC_089148.1, forward strand.
GAGTAAGCTTGTGCTCAGCATGGGAAAATTCTTGTTATCTTTTGACATATCCTATACAACTGAATTATCTGTAGGAATGCACTGAGAATGAAAATGTTCTAGTAATGATCTCTATTCGTGTGTGTATGCGGCTTCTTTTTGTGAGTTACTCTGTTATAGTTGGTCTTCCAAGACAATAATCCCTTCTCCACTTCAGTCTGTCACCTCAAGTATGAGCTGAGATCACAGAAGGCTCTTGACTCAAGGAGTGATCGAGCTGTCCACTGATAGCTTGGTACTGATGGTGTCTGAAACTGTGCCTAGCAATGCAACACCCTTGTCCTGACAGAAGGAGAGTTCACTTTTTGGTGAAAGTGAGATTTAGGCTCTCCATGACAAAGCTGAGATTTATGGCACTTGGAGAAAGGGAAAGGCTGGCTCTCTATGACACTGTCAGCTAAACTGTGGCCTGTTTGCTGTGTAATTTTGTAAACTTGGACATTGAGCAATAAAACAATGAGAATCAGAGGGTCATGGAATGATTTGGGTTGGAAGGGACCTTAATGCCCATCCAGTGCCACCCCCTGCCCTGGGAAGGGATACTTTCCCAGGTTGCTCCAAGCCCTGTCCAGCCTGGCCTTGGACACTTCCAGGGATCCAGGGGCAGCCACAGCTTCTCTGGGCACCCTGTGTCAGGGTCTCACCACCCTTGAAAGAAAGAATATCTCTCGTATGTTGAACCCAAATTTCCACTCAGTCAGTTTGAAGCCATTCTCCTTTGTCATGTCACTACAATTCCTGATGCAGAGTCCCCCTCTGGCTTCGTTGTAGGCCCCTTCACATCCTCAAAGGCTGCTGGAAGGTCTCCACACGACCTTCTGTTCTTCAGTTAACTTAATCTATTCTTTGATTACCTATAATAGACAGTTAAGCAGTCTTTGCCAGCTTAGTTAATGGTGGAAGTGCTGCCTGTGGGGTGCTTTTCCTTTAGGAAGGAATGCTGTCAGCCCCAGCAACAGCACAGTCACGGATGGTGATAGCAGCAGATATCAGGGAAACAAAACAATCTGTGTTGGTAATATCAGCGTGTCCTTGAAGATGTGTTTAGAGGCATGGCTTCCCCTGCATCTGCCAGGGGTGGGGCTCACCAACTCCAGCTCAAGTGCAGGACTTTGTGCTTGAGATACAGTCCTATATTAGTTAGGATCAGCCTGGAGGAGGCTGAGGGCAAAGCTCACCAGAAACTGCAGCTCCTTCTGAGGGGCAGCTCCAATCTCTGCTCCCTGTGACCAGAGACAGGACCCAGGGAATGGCTGGAGCTGGGCAGAGGAGGGTTTTCCTGGGTACCAGGGAAAGGTTCCTCCTCAGAGGATGCTGGGCACTGCCCAGGCTCCCCAGGGAATGGGCACGGCCCCAAGGCTGCCAGAGCTCCAGGAGGGTTTGGACAATGCTCCCAGGGATGTGCAGGGTGGGATTGTTGGGGTGTCTGTGTAGGGCCAGGGGTCAGATTGGATGATCCTTGGGAGTTCCTTCCCACTCAGGATATTCTGTGATCCCATGAAAACTTTTCCATTAGGCCATGTGGGATGGCCAGTGTGTAGGGGAAGTGTTAAGCAAGATAATTTTGGGATCACAGTTCTATTTGCTGCAGATGTTTGCAGTAAACATCCTTCAAGACTTTCTTCATGGCTCTTGATGAGCGTAATCGGGATTTCCTGCTAGTGCTGTATTTGGCTCTTCTGCCACATGATGATTTTTAGATCCTGAAATTACTCTGTGTGCTTGACCCAAACACTCCTTGGGTAATGTAGTGCGAGCTTCCAGAGGGTGCGGTGTAATTAACTGATTTGAATTAAATCCACTGTAAGGGATTAAGTATTCAAGTCACTTAAACATCTACTTTCTCTTGAGATGTCCTGCTGGCTCTGAGAAGAGCACTGTCCTCTGCCAGCCCTGGGCCCCTGAAATGGCACCGGAGCGTGTGCTCGTGTACCTGCCTGTGTTTATCACATCCTGAGAGACTCTGATTAACACAGCAAGCCAGGAGCTCCCATCTGGAGTAACGTGGCACGGGCAGGGCTGAGATGTGCCGTGCTGGTGGTTGGGGCCGTGTGGGAACCCGGGATCCCGGGGTTTGGTGTGAGGTCTCCTTGCTCCTGGCCCTGCTGTCCCCGCTGAGAGCCCTGCCCGTCGCCTGCGCTCTGCGCGGGTGTCGGGATGCAGTTGTTGATGACGTGGTTGCATTTTTGTCCATCTGCATGATCCTTGCCTCATCCAGCATGGAGGGCAGATGGCGCTTGGGGACTCGTCCTTGCCCTGCAGCCAAAGAGACTGTTGTCTGCAGAACCACGGGCGTGCTTCCTGCAGATGTTGAAACAAATGAGGCGGGGGGTTGTAGGGAGAGAGAACATGACCTCATGTCTGAACCAGTTAAGGGATCATCTGGGGAACTGAAACTCTGCCTTTAGGATGTAGGACATTAACTCGAACCAGGCTTTTCGTCCCGGATCTAACCTGTTCTCTTATTTCCCTAGAGAGAGCAGTATCCTTGGCTTGGTTTTGTGTATCCTCTCAAAGTGAGCAGGAGAGTTGGCTATGCACTTAGGGGAAATGAGTATTTTCTGGTTTTACAAATTTCCTCTCCATGATGATGACTGGGTAGCTCCTGCTGTTCCCTTTCCTGGATTGCCTTCAAAGATGGCAGCAATTCCTCCGGAAATTATATAGCTGGGCACGTTTACCATGATTCTCCAATGCTGAAGTCTTTCTTATTCACATTTCCTCAGATAAAAATGATGAAATAAACCCAGGGTGATTCCCAGCCTCAAACTATTGTTAGGGCTGACAGGAAAGGGTGGTCAGGCATGACCAGGGAAGTGCTGGAATCGCTGTCTCTGGAAGGGTTCTGAAAACATGTGGGATATTGGGACGTGGTTTAGTGATGGACCTGGCAGTGTTGGATTAATGGTTGGACCTGAGGATCTTGGAGGGCTTTTCCAACCTTAATGATTCAGTGATTAAAAAAGGACATTATAATGTTCTAGTGATTGTAATGAAACTAAATCTTTTATTGTCATGCTTTCATGTAGTTGCTCAGGAGCAAAGGTTTGGGAGTGACATAAATTGCCATTTAGGGCTTATCCTGCCATTTCAGAATTGAGCATTAGGAATCATTCCCTTGAGACCAAACCCCACATGGTGCTTCACTTCTTTTCACTTTGAAATTTCTGCTGATGGTTCAGGTCTGACCATGGTTCAGCTGGATGGGAGAACTGATCCTGTCCAGCAGTTCCCAGGGTTTTTTAGAGACGCAGAAAGATGTAACATCTTTGATGGTTGAAAACAGTTCTGGTACTTTGATGGTTGAAAACGGTTCTGACTTTGAAGGCCTCTGGTGGCCCCTGATCTTCCAGAGTGCTCAGAGAGCAGTGGTCTATGGAGAGCCTGTTGAAGAGCCATGAAGTCCTGGTTTGCAATTTGCCCCTCCAAACCTCTGTAACATCTCCAGACAGCCGGGGTTGGCTGGGAAGTTACATACAGCTCCAGTTGGAATGCCTTTCCTGGATTTACAGAGGGCAGTGTTGCTGCTCCTGCAGAGCTCACAATCCTAATCAGGAGTGTAATGCGTGGAAGCATAAATACTGCAATATATTTATGGGATAAATATAATTCCTCTCTTCTTTGTTTATCTGCAGAGCTGCTAGAAACACTGGGTTGACTGGAATTTAAGATACTTGATTTCTGCTCTTACCCTGAGGTAGAAGAAATAAACACATGACATTTCTCCAGCTCAGGCAGGTAAATACCTATATCTCCATAGCTTATGTGAAATTAAGGTCTTGTAAACAAATGAATTGTGGAAACCTTCCGAAAGAGTAGGAACTGATTTGCTCTGTAAAATATATTTTAAAAATAAGAGATGAATTTTAATTATATCTTCTTTTTTATTTATTAAAGGAGCTTTCATACTGAACTCTGCTCTGGAAAAAGGAGAAGCCTCTCCTGTGTAGGACTGAAATAGATACTTGGCAGTTGCCTTGAATAAACTAAGGCAAAAATGTCTATCATAGATCCTTATCAACACATTGTGGTAAGTAGCACTGAACCTCATATATATATATATACCATCTTCTCTGATATACACTGTCTTGTTTAATGACTTCCCTGCTGGAAGTTACTCTAAATAAGCACATAACATTGGAGTTGTTACTATTTCCTTCAAGAAATGGTAGATGTTTCTAGCTTTCTTACTTACAGTGTGGATTGGGCTAGGGCATGGGGTTTGTACTCCTCTCCTTTTTCATTAGTATCAGTGGAAGGCTAAGTTGACAATTTGGTATATTTAGATCTTAAACTGGTGTATATCACTAATGTTGGTTCAGAGAGAATCCTCAAAATATATCATGCAAACTCTGAGTGAGATGATCTGTGCCACTCAGCAGCACTCTGTGCCCCTGCTCCCTTCCTCCTATGCTTTATTCCATTATTCCTGCTGGATCCTTGTCCCAGCTGTCACTCCCTTGGGATGGCAGTGATCCAATGGATCCTGGTGAATGAGCAAAGGGCTGCTTCAATACAAAAGAAAGACAAAAATTTCTAAGGGATAAATCCTTCCCTGTGAGGTAAGTGAGGCCCTGGCACAGGGTGCCCAGAGATCCCTGTGTGCCTGCTGTGGCTGCCCCTGGATCCCTGGAAGTGTGCAAGGCCAGGCTGGACGGGGCTTGGAGCAGCCTGGACTAGTGGAAGGTGTCCCTGCCCGTGGCACTGGATGGGCTTTAAGGTCCCTCCCAACACAAACTATTCTGGGATTCCATGGAAGGATTAGAAAATCTGTTCTGTGCTGTTGGAGGTGGCCCAAGAGGAAGAAGAGGGTGAGCTCAGTCTGTGGAAGTATAAAAGTAGTAACAGGGGAAGGAGGAGGGAAATGGGAGCAGAACTGCCCTTTTGTGGGGTGAGCTGTAGCTCAGCAGCCTCTGAATGCAGCTGTGCTGGAAGTGAGTTTCCAGAGCAAACACTGGAATGGCAATTCCTGGCCAAGCCAAAATCTGGAGCCATGCTGGGTGTGTTCTTATCAGGGGTTCTCATAACAGTGCCAGGCTGACAGCAGCAACAGTGAGGTGTCTCCAGCAATAGCTGCCACACACTTGTCACAGTGTTTTACTTTGGCATGGCTAAAAATACTCCCTGTGCTTCCTAGAAGTGATTTCTTATCAACCTTGTGGTTTGTGCCCCATGCACTCACATCCTCCACACCAGTGTGCAGCCAGCAGATGTCAAACTGGCTTTTACTCCTCCCCAGTCCTGTGACCTGCTGGGAGGGAGGACAGACCTCAGGGTGATGTCTGTGTTAAAACAATACTGACTTAAATCCTTTCAGCATCAGTGCCCTCTCCTGGATGGATTGCCTGGAATGATCTGTACCTTTATGGGAGAGGTCTCTGATGCACTCGGTTATATGTCATTAAATCAGTTACATAAAAGGACTTTTTGATACCCATAACCTACAGAATGGATCTATCCTACATATATAATATAATGAATAAAAAGTGCGTAGAGTAAACGGAGTTACAACTGCCTGGGAATGCTGAACTATTGCTGATTCCAGAATCAACACTGTTCATGCAAGAGCTGATCCTTTAATTGCTTGGAAAGTGAATGGAAATCTTTGAAGTTTTTAAATTTGAAAACTGGAATCCCATTGAAATTTTGAATAGTCATGGCCAGCAGGCTCACATCAGTGCAAAAACCTTGGATTTAAATGATATTTGGCATTAAATTACTCAAAAGGATTCTACATTTTGCAGAAGTCCTTGTGCTGACTGCTGCGTGTTTTCTGATTTATTTTTTTCTCATTTTACGAAAGACTCTGAGGTATAAATTAAGATGTTCAAAAAGCTGCTGCAGGTGCAGACAGAACTGACTATTCAAAAAACGCAAAGAATTAAAGTGTGTAATACATCTTCATTTACTTTGATACGGGGGATAAATATTATACCAACGGAAAAAAAGCACTTCAAGATAAAAAAATGTGTGTAGGCACAGAAGTTTCTCTAAATTGTAATAGCCAGTGAAAGAAGAGCATGAACTCCATGAGAATCAATTACTTAAGTAAGCAGGCAAATATTTTCACTTGTCCAGCCCCATTGTTAGCTCAAGTGTCTTTAACACGAAGGAAGTAAACCCACTTTAATACTTGTGCAGTTAGCCTGTGCCAGGGCTTCCTGCTTGCCTGGCACACGGAATGCCCATGTCCTGGCGGAGCTGTGACTCAGCAGTCTGGAATATGACAAATGTGATGTGGAGCGCATGCAAATCCCTGCCTTTCTGGGCAAAACCCGCCCGCCTTACGGGAGATCCTGGGGCTGTGTTCCTGGTGGGAAGGATGTGGTGTTCGTGTGCTCTCAAATGCAGGGACATCCGAAAGAGAGCAAAGCAGGTAATTAGGGAAATTTTACTGAGGGGAAGGAAAGCGCTCAAAGGTGAGAGAGGAGCAAAGGAGGCAGGGAGAGCTGAGGTGAGGTGTGGAAACAGGAGATGCTGAACCATGGCTGTGCAGTCATGGAAAACCTTGTGGATTGAACAGTGAACACTGTCCACCTGAGTTTCCATAACTTGGAAAACCCATATTCAGACAGGGCATGGTGAAAACTTTTTGGTTTTTTTTCTCCTTTCCTCTCTAAGTGTATGGAGAAGGAGGAAGTGAAATGAAACACATGTGTAAAGTGAGGTCACTTTGGACGGTGTATTTTAGCTTTTTAAATCCACAGAATCCCAGAATGGATTGAGTTGGATGGGACCTTAAAGCCCATCCCACCTCACTGCCATGGGCAGGGACACCTTGCACTGGAGGTAATAGTGAGCTTTTGAAATTTGTAACCTGTCCTAGATTTTTAAAGGAATGTAGATGTTGCTTCTCTCAGTATTGCAACATCTAAGTGATTTATTTATGATTATGTGTTTTTCAGAAGTACTTGAGGGATTTGTTCAGATTTTTATCAAGACTTAAGGTGAACATAAGTCACTTGAGAAAATGCAGCTTAGTCATCTAAACTAGCAAGGGCTGGATTTGTAAAGACATTCAGAGTCATTACATTTCTCATGGTGTTTTCAGGGAGCTTCTTCAGAACTCCTTCTGAAAAACGAATAAAAAAATTGCTTCTGAAATATGGACATTTAGGCCTTTTATTTTACTTAAAAACTGGATCCTAAGTGGAAAATTGCCCTAATTTCCGCTTGCTCTTAATTTGCATGAAAAACCATTTATTTTGGTGTAAGAAGAGATCTAGACTTTCAAGCTTCTTGTGTCTATCTGTGTATTTTTTTTAATACTAAGAGGGAGAATGTTTATTTCAGTAGTGGCAAATTTCCACCAAGTGTATGACTATGGCCAAATATTAATAACTGTGTATAATTGTAATCCTCAGTGTGTTGTTTTGGGTGAGGCTCAGGGAAAGAAGATACTGCTTTTCTGTTTTGCCAGGCCTCTAGGTTCTCACATGCCTTTCAGAGGATCCCAGTCTTAAACCAGGCTTAATTTTCTTGGCAGTACAACAGCTGGAATGATGGGGGTTGCTGCTTAAGTCAATAAAAAGCAATTTTTGTGATGGCATTAGTAAAACAGTTATCAACTTGTAATAGAAATAGTGGTGATCTCTGTGCTGCTGGGAAGAGAGCAAACTGGTAAGTGGTGGCTTGGCCTTGCTTTGATGGTGGGCATATGAGTTTAGGTGTATGAGTTTAGGCATATGGCAGAGGCAAGCAAAACACTTTACAGAGTGCTTGTTGTCAGAGAGTATCGTGTGGTATCCCCCTTTTCCAGCCAGAGCTGTGGGACATCAGAACTGCACATGAATTTCACCTGTCAGCTGAGAACTAAACCCAGCACGCCCATGTGCCATCCTTGTCACTTCATGATAACTCCTCTTCACTGTTAAATGCTCAGGGATCTCTGATTTGTGGCCTCCAGCGAGGACAAGCTCTTTCTTGACAGCTGAGAAAAAGGAGGAGGGTAGTGTGTTTGTACTTTGGGCTGTTTCTTTTAATTACAAGGTTGAATATGACAAAGGAAATGTTTCAGTCTGTATGAAGAAACAGGCCAGTTGTGAAACCAGCTTCATCAATCTGACATACTTGGGAGATAATACAATAGGGAGATAATAAAGCAGACATTTGAGCATTTTCAGGCAGCAAACTGAAAATAGGGGGCAGCGAGAGCCAGTGCTTTCTGGAGAGTTACAGCTTGTAAAAGTTCTTGGGGCAGGGTAAATGACAGAGACGGAGTGACTTCACATAGATGTGTTCCCAGCCCTTCCCAGATACCCACGAAAATCCCCATTAACCCCGCTATGGAGGAAAACTGGACTTCTTTTTGCCCTGTGGCAGAGGCAGAAATTTGTTCAGGGAGAAGTCACATCCTCCTTCCTGTTCATCCATCTTGGAAGCTGCAGTGCAGAAGGTGACAGATGTCACTCAGTCATTGGGATGTCTTCATGTCAGCCCATGGAAGGCTGTTAAATAGGTGTTGCTTCTTAGGAACTCTGGGTTCCCACAGCTGAACCCTCTCTGCTGGGTTTCGAGGTGAGCAACATCCCACTGGGAGTATTGAGAAGAGTCTGAATTCCCCGTTTCCTGTGGTTGCTGAACCACTTGCTGTGCCATGACGGTTTCAGAGTTTCCCCCTCCTACCTGCTCACTTGGTCTTGGACCCAGATAACTCCTGTGGCTGCCGGGGGAAAATTCCAGAGCCATGCAGACAGTCCTGGCTGGAGCCTCCAGCAGCTGGCACAGCGTGGGGGTGGTTACAGCCAGATAAAGCTGATAAACTCAGTGTCTGGGTCAGGCAGTGAAGTCACCTTCTGTATCACTGTGGGCTTCTTCTCCTGGAGCCTTTGCCATGGGGATGTGGCTGTGCCTTCCTCAGGCTTCTGCAGTTGGTACCACTGGAAGTGCTTTTTAATGAGTCCTGACTCATGTCACTTGAGCACTCACAAGTCACTTTTGCTGCCTTTAGAACATCAGTTGTGGCTTTCCTTTTTTTTTTTTTTTTTTGAGAAAATGGTATGTAACCTTTAAGATGTTAACTTTTTTCTTTATTCTTGTGAGAGGGGTCCAGTTTGACTCAGGTCTCTGGGTGTGAGCTGTAGACACAAAATAAGGAGGCTTGGCTGAAACAACTAGTTCTGAAAAAAAAAAGAAAAAAATAGGAAGTATCCAGATTGAAAAAAAAAAAACAGGAAAGTACCAGGCAGAGCCTGAATAAGCATGTCCCATAGCAAAGGTATTGACTATGGTTATAAATTAATTTCAGTGAATTTCCCGACAGTGGCCTTCTCCCTGGTTGTTTTGGTCCCAGTGGCTGATAGGCTGTGTTTATTTTACTGTACTTCACAAGGTTGGTGGATGGTTAGCAAAAGATAGAAAATACACAATTGTGAGACCTGATCCTGGCTTTAATACCTCGCAATTCCTCCCAATCTCTGTAAAGCCAGTATTGGCTGCCATGCAGTCTGCAGTGGTGATTCTCAGTGGTATCCAGCAGGTTGGTCAAACTCAGGGCTGTGTAGATAAAGCAACAGTAGAGCTGATTTGGTGACCTCTTTTTATTAAGGCTTTTCCTTTTTGTTTCTTAAATTCACATCTTTTCCTACTTCCCTGGTTTGTTGAGGACACGCCTGCTCCTAGGAAAGCAGCTCCTGCTGTGTGTTTGGGCTTTGCAGGAAACGGGAACCTCCAGAAAGTGCATGAAATGTGCTGCTGACTGTTTTAACAGCTTGCTTTGCACCTTCCTTACATTGTCTTGAGGCAGCTTTCACACTGAATATTGATGTGTACTAGAAGGTACAGCACTAAATTCACCCCTTCTGTGTGCAGTGTGCATTTATCTGCTCCAGAACACAGACTTTGAAGTAATTCCCGCCGTTCTTTTTAGCAGGGGAAGGCAATTATCAAGACAAGCTGTTTTTATTTTATTTTAAAATAGCCCGGTTTTATTTTTCCCTTGCCGTACTCAGTGGTTCCTGCCTGACTAAATGCCTCGGAGCAGGTTCTGTGGTGAGGGGGAGTGTTGTTGGTTGAGATTAGTAGGTGTGGCTGCAAGAAAATCCAGCAGCCCCAGTGCAGGTACCTCTTGGTAAAGCTCCAGGGTGCAGATCAGCTTTAGGATGCTCTACCCAGTATGAGTTTCCCTTACGTTTTGACTCGGTGATTTTGCTCTCTCTGGTTTTGGACAAAATGAAACCTTATATCGATAGATGGATTTTTTTTGGTTCTGGAGCTTAATCACCTTTCACTCTCTGACTTTCAGGTGGAACACCAGTACTCACACATATTCACTGTGACAGTAAGGAAAGCCACGAATGTCACCAAAGGAGCCATTGGTGACATGCGTGAGTATCTCTCTATTTTGCCTTTCTTCTATGAGCCTGTTGCCATGCGTAGGGGGAGAGGGTGACTCTTTGTGCATTAAATGGGTGTCAGTGGGCTGCTGGTGGGCTTCTGTCTGACTTGTAAAGCCAGGGCAGTGTCCCCGTGTCTCTGCTCACTCTCACTCAGAGAACAGTCCTGCCGCTCCTTCTTTCCATTGATCCAGAAGGGCTGAGTGAGTTGTAAACGATTTGCCTACAAGCCAGCAACACCTACAATTAGCTTTTTGGCTCAGTCAGAAGTGCTGTGTGAGTGCAGTGAAACTGGAAATTGCTGCCACCTCATAAGGCTGTGGTTTGGTGGGGGAAAGAAAGAGCCCAGAGCTCTGCTGAGTCAGTGCAGAAGCAGAAAAAATATAAGGCCATTAAAAAATAAAAAAGAAACCCACCCAGATGGGTCAGCGGATCTTGTGGTGGGGAGATGGGTGACGCCAGCACTTCTTCCTCTTTCTGGGAGGCTGCTGAGCCTCTGGACTTGACAGCTAAATAGGAAACCACCAGGAAGAACAACTCTGCTCTGCTCTTAAGGAGGGAAGAGGGAGTACTGACTGAATCTGCAAAAAGAATATTCTTGCTTCCTTGGGTCTGTCGGCTTTGCTGCCAGGCCATCTCTCCCTTTTCCCAGGGCTCCCCAAGGCCTGCAGGCTGGGGTGAGGGAGCTTGAGTGTGACCCTTGGCTCCTGCTCTCCCATCAAGCTGATTTGACATACAGGTGTTTCCCAAATCCTGGAAACTACTTTTGGGTCAAACTACAGTAGCAGCTCTGACCCACAGCTTTGCTTCAGGGGGTTTTCATGACTGAAGTCTACTGTTGATGTTAGAATTGCAGGAGGGTTACTTGAGAGGGGGATATTCAGCTGCCACAAGTACAAGGGAAGAGAGAGGAGCCCTGGCCAAGGGGAAAAGAGGGAATTGGGAGTCTGTCATCCCCTGTGGGGTAAGGGGAAGGAACACACAGAAAAGATGCAGTAGTGGGTGTGTGCATGTATACAGATAAATATAATTTCATATACATGGTGGTCTTTAGATAAGAAGATCGCAGGAAAAGTGCCAGCAGAGTGGAGCAAGAAGCCCATGAGTTAGTGTGTGTAAGAAGATGAGCTAAATGAAAAGATACAGAGTCTTGAATGCAGGTGTCTGTCACGAGACAGTGTGGGCAACATGGGCAGGGAAAAAAGGGAGGTTGAAGTGGGGACCCCACGATATGATATTAAAAGGAGTCTGGAAAGGGCGAAGAAAGCCAGAAGATTACAGCAACTTTGTGCACCAGCAATTATGGCCCTATACTGTACATCAATATAATTGTATCTTTTTTCTAGAAAAAAGTCATCTTATCTTAGCAAGTCATCAAAATCAAGCAGCTGCTCAAGAAGAATGTTTTATTTTGATAAAACCTGCCAGAGTGATGCTGTAGGGCCACTGAAAACCTGCCTGGCTTCTTGTCTGAGGTGACTGCCAGTAGCCTGAGGGACCCACAGTCTGGGGCATCTCTGGGTGAGCTTCTAAAGACCCAGGGCCGGTCCTTGGGGTCCTGGCAAGTCCCCCAAAATGAGAAAAAACAGATGCTTGCTTCTTTTTTTTAATTTTGGGAAAATTAAAAGTGTTTTTATTCCTTGTCCTGAGAGCCTGGCAGCTATTTTGATCAAATAAATGATTGTGTTAATTACAGTGAGAAATGACACTCAACTTTAAAAATTTCAAAGGTTTATTAAACCTTAACAAAATACAACAAAGGACTGGATAAGGAAAAAGGGCAGTACCGAGAGCATGGAATTAAACTGGAATGAGCTTCCCTCCAAAATGGCTGCTCAGCCTTTTAGACCCCTGGTGTGGCCTCAGGCAGCCCTGGCCCCGCCCAAAGCCTGTCAGTCAACTCTTCTTGGCCGTCCATTGGTGGAGGCTGCTTTCTTTGCAGTTTGATTGGCGGTCAGGGGTGGCTATGCCACGCCCCCTGGCACCGAGCCTTCCCCATTGGCGGCTCCCCCACGGCAGGGGCGCACAGGGCACAGCCCGGCCTGCTCCTGTCCCGGCTGCCGGGGACGGCCCTGGGGAACATACGGGGAAAGGGCACTGTGGGGACAGCAGGGGACGGCCAAATGACAATAACACAGCTATACTGCAATGAAACTTCACAGCATATTCATCCCTTAATTGGGAGAGCCAACCATCACATCACCTATCTGTAACATTACTGTGGGGAGGTGCTGGAAGCTGTGAGTGGGGAAGGGCCTTTACAGGTGATTGTGCCAATGTGTGTATATATATATAGTTGTTTTATTTGATTTGCCAAAAATGAAACATGTTGAGGGACTTGCTGAACTTTCTCATCAGGTTTTTTGTCTCAAGGACAGGGAGATGGCCGTGACAGACCATGTGTGAACGCTGTTTGGGGTGGGTGCCTGAATTTCACTTCCCTCATGGATACTCCCAAGCTGTTGACTCTCCTAGGGGTTAATTTTTTCTGTTGGTGTTGCTCCAGGTTATGAACCAGAGGTGCTTTGGGAACAAGAGAGTTAATGTTACATTGTGAAGTGATGGAGACCTGGGGTGACATGAGAGATTTTGTTTATTTTGCCTTTCCAAGACTTTCTGGAACACCTCTGAGAGATCTGAGCGAATCTAAGTTTATGAAATATGCTGAAGTGCTCCGTGTGATATTTTTCATCTGGGGGCTCTGAACCCTTCCTGTGGTCAAGGAGTTTTAGCTGGCAGGTCTGGTGTGTGTGGTGCCCCACAAAGCAGGTGGCATGGAGACACTGACTCCTCTGGCATGGCCATTCACTTCTCTGTCTCCTCAAGCCCAGGCTGGGCAGATAACCAGTATTTCTAGAACAATTTCCAAGATTTCTTGAGCTCTTCATGAATGGGCGGCGTAAATGGTTGCGTCATCCTCAGGCCATTTTGTCATTCTGTGAATCCGTGTGTGGGGGTGATAAATGAGATTTCCTGTAAGAACTCACCACCCAGGATGGTGGGGAGGGGACAAAAAAAGTTTTAGGGCAGACCCTTTCTTTCTCAGCAATTCATTCAAGTCCCTTCTTATTTCAGCTCTTTGCCTCTGTAGAAGTCCTTCCTTTACTGGTGTCACTTGTTTCAGTGTCCCTGTCTGGGTGACTCCCACGCCCTGGGTACCATCTTGTAAACATCCAGGTGATGCAGTTGTAGCTTTACAAAGGTTTAAATCCTGGTTTAGAGGCTGCTGCCCTGGTAGGTGTGCTCAGCTCCTTTCCAGGCTGGAAGGTTTGTGAGCTGAGTAAGTGCAGCAGATGGGTGCTGTGTTACCTTGGCTGGCCCGCTCTGTCACTCCCTCTGTCAACAGGACGGGGAGAGAACATGATGAAAGGGTCAGCATGAGGACAGGGACAGATCTCACCTCTTACCCACATAGGCAAACGCACTCAGTTTGAGGAAATGACTGTAATTTATTGCCAGTTAATTGCAGCAGAGTAAGATAGTCAGAAATAAGGCTAAACCCACCTCCTGCTGTACACATTTCCTTCTTTCCTGCTACTTCCCTCTACCAGCTATTAATGGAGTTGGAGTCAGCCAATGGACCCTGCTGAATTGGCAGAAACACAGTTCAATGAAAAAGAAGACCAAAAAACTTATTAGGAAGAAATTGTTCCCTGTGAGGGTGGGGAGGCCCTGGCACAGGGTGCCCAGAGAAGCTGTGGCTGCCCCTGGATCCGTGGAAGTGTCCAAGGCCAGACTGGATGGGCCTTGAAGTGACCTGGGCTAGTGGAAGGTGTCCCTACCCATGGCAGGGAGAGCTTTAGAGTCCCTTTCAACCCAAACCATTCTAGCATTCTATAACCCTGCTGCCCAAAACCTGTTACATAAACCTATTATAAGGTGAAAAATCAGAAAACCTGCGTGGCTTTTGTGAGGATTTCATTATCTTAATTGGTTAGCTTGCTGCTGATTGCAGACCTTGTAAAATAACTTCTCTGACTGAATCTCTTGAAAAAGACCTTGCCTCTGGTCCAGAGAGTTCTTACTTAGCAGATGTGTGGGTTTGAGTCTACTCAGGTGCCACCCAAACTGTAGAGCCTTTCCTTACTTTCATGACAGTACAAGAACTTGTAAGAAAATAGACCAGTCCCAAACTGCAGCATCATGGAAGAGAAATGCCTGCAAACTGGGTCTCTTTCCCATAGCATCTCTCCCCTTCTGGACTTTCATGGATCTTGGTAGAAAACTGGGTCAGAGGAAGCATTGTAAAATTTGTCTTCTGTCTTTAAACGTCTGTTTAGGTGTACTGGCTTTCACAACAAATTGTGGCATCTACAGAGGAAACCAGTTGTGTGACTCTGCTCTTAACGATCACTCATCTTGCTTAATCCTGTTTGGGATTTGCAGCTTTTCCTTGCTTCATCTTGTAATGCTGTGGTAATGAACAGTGTCATTCTGGGTATTTTTAGGAAAAAATTCCCTTAAAAATGTTTAAAGTTTGATGGCTCACAGCACTGGTACTCAGCTTCTCTCCCAGTTGCTGTTCACCCCGTTAGGATCAAGGATGCATTTCCACTGCAGTTAAATTGCTCAGATAAACAAATCCTGAGAGCAGTGCAGTCACCAGAGCTCAACTCTGGTTGCAAAACTTGCCCAAACAGAGCTGGGAAGCAGCTCCTGTGTGGCTCTTGGCATGGTCAGTCCATGTCACTGCAGCCAGCTGTGGACATTCCCCCAAATTCAGGAGATGCCCTTCCTCATTGCGTCTTGCATCTCCGAAGGAAACTGGGATGGGAGCACACACACCTTTATCTGTCTGGCCCTGGCTCTGGGACCTGGGAATGAGGAAGGGATGTCCAGCATTCACTGTCTGTGCCTCACACCCCTGTGCCCTGGGGCTGTTCCCGGTGAGCCAGAGCTCCTGGGGTTGAAGCTGGCTTGGTTAAACCCAAGTCACGGCAGTTCAGGCAGGTGTGAGCAGGGTTTTAAACTTGGCCTAGCTGAAAGGAAGGAACTGGAGATTTGCCTGCCTGTGTTATGGTTTATGTTACAGCAGCTCATTCAGGACTCATCCAGCTGTTTTCTGGACTAGAGCTGGCCAGTCCTGCACTCTGAATTAGCCACAGTGCACTTACCTGTCGGAGTGCCATCAGATAAGGCTCTTCCTGCAAGGCCCTGGAGCAGGTCCTGATTTTTGCAAGGGGAAAACAAGCTAAACTGCTCCTCTTTTCCAGCCTAACAGCCTGGGAAAAGTAGGTCAGAGTTGGCCAATCCTCCGCATGCTACAAGCTGCATGTGCAAGTCTTCATGTGGCTGAAATATGGATCCATAAAATGGATAAAAAAGAAGAAATCTTAAATGAACTGTGCTTCTAACAACTGCTAAAGATGTCTGCTGCAGATCTCAGTCTAACTCTGAGGCAACCAAAGGCTAGATTTCAGTTTCCTTGGCACATCCAGTATCCTTTCCCTTTTGTATCCAGAGATATCCAGTGCTGGGAAGTGGAAGTCATGTTGGAAACCTCTCCTCTCTCTCCTCTCTCCTCAGCTCCCTGAGCTGGATGTGCCTTTGGAGTAATCAGCTGTCACTGAGTTTCTCCTGCAGAAAATTCAGTGGTTTTCCTTCAACCCACATACATCTTCTCATCCACAGCTCCTTGGGTAAGGAGTTCTGCAGGTTGCTGCTGAAGGAGATTTTCAATTAGTTTTGAAAATGTTATTTTAAAAGCATGAGCTGAAGAATCTGAACTGGGGTCAGTTTGGGGCCCTTCACAACAAGAAAGGTACTGAGAGTCTGGAGTCAAGGAAAGGGGGAATGGAGCTGGGGAAGGGGCTGGAGCACCAGGAGAGGCTCAGGGAGCTGGGAAAGGGGCTCAGCCTGGAGAAAAGGAGGCTCAGGGGGGACCTTGTGGCTCTGCACAACTCCCTGACAGGAGGTGACAGCCAGGGGGGGTCGGGCTCTGCTCCCAGGGAACAGGGACAGGAGAGGGAATTGGCCTCAAGCTGTTCCAGGGGAGGCTCAGGTTGGACATCAGGAGGAATTTCTCCTGGAAGGAGTGGTCATGCTTTGTCAGGGACTGCCCAGGGAGATTTGGTGTCCACATCCCTGGAGGTGTTCAAAAACCATGTGCATGGCACCTGGGGACAAGGTTTAGTGGGTGAACACCGTGGTGATGCTGGGCTGATTGTTGAACTCAGTGGTCTTGGGAGACCTTTTCCAACCTCACTCATTCTGTGATTCGTCATCTGGGGACTGCCTTGTATTTTGTAGGATTCCAGCTGTCCCACAGATCCATCTGTACCAAAGAAAAGCTCTTACAGCTCAAGAATGTTCATTTATGTATTTCTGACTGCACGTGTTCTGAAAGGGAGGGAGAAAATGATCAGCCTTCCTCATGTTTGCCACCACAGTAAGGAATATTTTTGTAAAGGATGGTTTTTAGTGACAGGCTTTATCAAAGCATCCAGCCAAAAGTGTTACATGACAGTTGAAATCCAGGGAATATATGCTCAGTGCTGGGTTTTTTTAAGCATTCCTGACAGTTGTGTGAATTAAAAAGTCAAGGGAAGAGACTCTTCTCCCTCACAGGCCCTGAGGTTGCACATCAGCAATATGGGAAGTCAAGCTCTAGGGCTGCTGGGGGAGTTCCAAAACCTCTAAAGGCTCCAACACCAAACACTGACCCAGTGTAAACTTGTTCTGCTGATTCAGAGCACACTGCCAGTGTGAATCTGTATTAGCAGGGTTCATGCCAGACTGGGAGTAATCTCTACTCCATCAGATAGCATAAATGTGGACTAAAAATCGTACTGTGGGTTTGGAGTAATTCAGCAGGAATGTGATGATATACCTGTACTTACTGGAGACCAGGTTACCCTGTCCAGGCTGGCATTTCCATGGACCCACAGTCAGAGCTGAGCCAGGCCTCCTGCTGTCCTGCTCGTGTCTTTGGTGGTGGAGTGTCATGGTTTGACTCTGGCCCAACACCAGGCACCCACCAAAGTCACTCACTCAGCCTCACCTGCCACAGGTGGGAAGATAAAAGAAAAATTTAATGAAGGGTTCAGGAGTTGAGATAAAGACCAAGAGAAAACACTCCAAGGCCAAAACAGACTTTGCTTAAAAGTACAAGGTGAATTTATTACTAACAAAGTTAGAGTAGGATAATGAGAGGTAAAATAAGCCCTTGTAACACCTTTTCCCCCCATCCCCTCCCAATTTCCCACCGACAGCACAGGGAGACAGGGCCTGGGGGTTGGTCAGTTCATCACCTGAGGTTTTCTTCTGCTGTCAGGGAGAGGAGTCCTTCCCCTGTGAGCCCCTGGGGTCCCTCCCACAGGAGACAGTTCCCTGTGAACTTCTCTGCCATGGCTCCACTCTCAGGAGCAGCAGCCCCAGCACACCTGCCACAGCCTGATCCCTCCTGCAGGCACACAGCCCCCCAAAACTGCTGCAGCCTGGGGCTGTCTGCCCACGGGGGCAGTCCTCAAGCACAGGCTGCTCCAGCCTGGGAGCATCCCCTCTGTCCACGGGTCTGCCACTGGATCACAGCCTCCTCCAGGGATCACCTGCTCCATCCTGGGCACCTCCATGGGCTGGGGAGGGATCTCTGCATCCCTGTGCATCCCCAGGGGCTGTGGGGGGATCTCTGCATCCCTGTGCATCCCCAGGGGCTGTGGGGGGATCTCTGCATCCCTGTGCATCCCCAGGGGCTGGGGAGGGATCTCTGCATCCCTGTGCATCCCCAGGGGCTGTGGGGGGATCTCTGCATCCCTGTGCATCCCCAGGGGCTGTGGGGGGATCTCTGCATCCCTGTGCATCCCCAGGGGCTGGGGGGGGATCTCTGCATCCCTGTGGATCCCCAGGGGCTGTGGGGGGATCTCTGCATCCCTGTGCATCCCCAGGGGCTGTGGGGGGATCTCTGCATCCCTGTGCATCCCCAGGGGCTGTGGGGGGATCTCTGCATCCCTGTGGATCCCCAGGGGCTGTGGGGGGATCTCTGCATCCCTGTGGATCCCCAGGGGCTGGGGGGGGATCTCTGCATCCCTGTGGATCTCTGCATCCCTGTGGATCGCCAGGGGCTGTGGGGGGATCTCTGCATCCCTGTGGATCCCCAGGGGCTGCAGGGACACAGCTGCTCCACCATGGTCTCCCCATGGCCTGCAGAGGAATCTTGGCTCCAGCACCTGGAGCACCTCCTGCCCCTCCTTCTCCACAGATCCTGGTGTCTCCATGTTGCTTCCCTCACGTGTTCTCACCTCCTCTTCTCTGACTAGGAAAAATTTGTGCCCCACTTTGTTTTGATTTTCTTCTGAAACCTGTTATCACAGAGGCACTGCCATCATCTCTAATGGCCCAGCCCTGACCAGCAGCAGGTCCATCTTCAAGAGCCAGCAGGGATTGGCTCTGCTGGACATGGTGGAAGCTTCCAGCAGCTTCTCACAGCAGCCACCTCTGTGGCCCCCTCCCTACCAAACAGCAGGCTGTACAAAACCAACACATGGAGTGAGATACCTCACTGGTTTAACAGTGAGAACTAGGCATTTAAATTCATTAAAAAACCCTAAACCCCTTAGACTCTGACACACTACTAGAAAAATGTTATTTTGCTTCAGTCACTTTTCAATGTATGTCTGCAAAGTGAGATAAACTAGAGAAGGCAATGTTCCTTTGTTCTTGGCACTTCTACAAATGTGGTTTGACCAGAAGCTGACTTGTTTGGGGTTTTTTTTTGCCCTTACAAAGCTGGATCAGTGGAAGCAATGGTGTCCTACAGCAGTGAACTGGGTGATAGTGCAGTACCTGTGCTGGGAGCTGGTTCTTCCCTCCACTGAAGTAATGCCAGAGATGAAAAGCACTGTCATAAAAGGCACAAATAATTTTTAATGAAGGTGTTACCTAATCCCAGGATTTCTCAAAGCATAGCTGCTGCTTCAGAGCTGCCTTACTTCCCTCGGAGTCACCTTCCGCTCACGAAATCTGGCACTGCATCACCCCTTTGCAAAATCCTCAAAGCCAGCAGCCCTGGCATTCCCTGTGGTGCCTTAGACACAAGTAGCAGTGAGTACTCCTGGGGTTTTTAGGTGGCTGTGACCTTCTGGGAGGTCTCCTGGCATCTGCATTACTGCTAGATTGTGGATTTGTCTGGAGCAGCCCAAGTATCTATTCCATGGTTGGACGGACAGTTACTGATAAGTACAGTTTTTAATCATTCTCCTTTTAAAAAACAAAAAAATCACATGAAAGTGGGAAAGCCCATGAAATTAAAATCCATTACTTTTTCTCCATGGCAAAGACACCACTTATATTTCTGTGCCACTGTGAGGTGCCATAAAATTCACAATTTGACTAGAAATTCTGTTGTCGTTTAGTTTCCTTCCCCTTCAGGGAAAGAGGGGTCACCCAGCAATTCCCATTAGCAGCCAGGCTGCTCAGCTGCATGTGCTAAACAAGTTGGATTGTGTTGCAACAAGCCAAAAAAAATGGTGGGAAATACACAAAGATGGTCATTTGGGACCCAGTAAGTTTTTGTCAATGGGATTGCACTTAATGGTGGATCAATTAGGTGTTATTGCCACTTTTTATTTTGAGATAGATATGCATGCATCTCAGTATTATATTTGAACAGGTTCTTTCTGTAATTTCTTTATGGTAATTATGCTGTTGAAGTAATTGAAATTGGAATGACTGAAATATAAATCATGTATCTGAAATATTAATCATATTAATATAGAGACCTGATGACAGCCATCTCACCAGACTAATAACATAAGATCAAATGGTTTCCAGTCATTGCAGAAAACTCTACATGTTTCCCTAACAGCCAGGTTGCTTAAAGCGTTACTCATTTTTCTCTGTGAAAATGTTTGACCCTAATTTCTGTCCACTGTGTGTTTCACTTGGTGATTCATAATGTAATTTAAAGGGAGAATCCTATAACCATGACTTAACTAGGAGATAAATCACATGAGGAAAAGTCAGTGAATCCTTACTTTCTACCTCTCAGCCATTCCTAAGGCAGCAGTTTAAAAACAGCAATGGGGATGCTGACTCTGCTCTTGGTTTTGGATGTGTGTCTTCAACCCCTGGAGCTTTGGATGAGGGGCTGTAAATCTGAATTATCACCAACATTTTGTTAATTACCTGAGACTTCATCTGCCTCCAGGCTGCTAATTGCAGGACCCTCGTTGGCATCAGTGCTGAAAGCCTTAACTGTGTTTTTTAGTGTGCAGGTGGGGTTTGAGATACTTGTTCTTGATTGTTGGTTCAGCCTGCCGCCTTGTTTCTGAGAAATGGTGATGGAGCCTTGTGTAAGGAACAGCCCCAGGAGGGCTGAGCTGCACAGAAACTCTGCTTTCCTCAGAAATGTCCTGGGAACAAGGGCAAATTGCCCAGGGGGCTGCTGTGCTGAGGATGCTGTGCTTGGTACCTCAGGCACAGCATGCAACGAAAGACTGGTTCCCCAACAGTGCTGCCCCTGCACAAAATCCTTAAGGCTGGAAAAAACCTTCAAGGTCATCAGGTCCAGATAGAGATAATTCTCAGATATGGATAATTCTCTTGTCATGACTGAACATCAGCTTTTGACCCATACACCATAACGATTCTTCCTTTAAAAATCAAAATATAGATGGCAGCCTTCCAGGGCCTAAAGGGCTCCAGGAGAGCTGGAGAGGGACTTGTGACAAGGGCCTGGAGGGACAGGCCATGGGAATGGCTTCCCACTGCCAGAGAGCAGGGAGAGATGGGATACTGGGGAGAAATCCTTCCCTATGAGGGAGGTGAGGCCCTGGCACAGGGTGTCCAGAGAAGCTGTGGCTGCTCCTCGATCACTGGCAATGTCCAAGGCCAGATTGAACAGGGTTTGGAGCACCCTGGGCTAGTGGAAGGTGTCCCTGCCTATGACAGGAGGTGGCACTGGATGGGCTTTAGTGTCTCTCCCAACCCAAAACAGTCTGGAGTTCTGTGGTAACAGTGGTGATCAAACTATTTTTAGTTATGTTTTCAGCTTAGCTTTTTTTAACATTACCTGGCAAATCAATTAGCAGAAGCCCAGGCAGGAGGAATAAAAACACTCATGCTGAGAGCGCATGCTGACTGTTTAATGTACATTTGATAACTTCAGGGTTTTGAAATACATTAAGTGAATACTTCTGTGTTATTTGCCAGGTTGCTGGTAGTTTTTGGTCCCCATCCAAGGAGTGAGATTTTGATTAATACAATATATCTTAAGGAAGTATTTAGTATCGCTTACAGCAATATCTTAATCAGAGCAAGCAGTCTTACCGTATATTTTCTCTTCATCTACAGAAGGAAGTTAATAATAGATTTTCATTTTCTTAATTGAAAATAGCTCCAAATAAACTTTCAAACATGAAAGAGCAGGTGATTAAATCTTTACCTTAGGTTGAAAAGCTAGTAAAGAGATGGAGTGAGGTGACTTGGCAATACAGATCTACCAAGACTGATTTTTCCAAGTTTAGTTGATCCATGCCTTGGGTTTAGTTTCTGTTTCAACACTTACCAGGGTTTGCCTGATAGAAAGTTAGTGATGGATCTGCATGTCAGAAGTCTGGGGTTTCTACATGCTTTGGGTAGGAAACCATTTGCTGTTTGTGTTGATAAGAAAAATTGGGTTTTTGTAACAGAGTTGGGACTGATCACAGCATGATCTGAGTGGAGAGGGAGGCATTGATGTTTTGCCCAGAACTCTGCTCAGCCATCAGGGTTTTGTGTAAAATCCAGGTTTTTGTAGGCAACTTCAGGCTCTTGGCAGAGCAAGCCTGGGTGTTTATTGCCCAAGTCATGCTGGATATCAAGACTTAGCAAATGAGACCTTGTTACTTCATGGATTTTTGCTTTCAAAGAGCCTTGCTTCTCTTGATTCTTTTCTTTGTGGCAGAGCTTTATGTAGTAGTTGAAAGGAACTAATGGAAAAGTTGGCAAGTTGGAACATCTGCTGGTGAGGAAAGACTTGGGGCTTGATCCCCCAGTTCCCCTGCCCATAACCAAGAGACAAGATCAGACAGAATTCATAAGGAGCTAATAAAGGTTGCTATTTAAAGCTTTCCACACTGATCCCCAGCTTTAAATAGCTACTTTTTTGTTACTCAAGGAGCACTGAGACCACCTCAATGTAACAATTACCTGAGCCCCACAGGTATGGAGCACAGTGAAAAACTTGAGAAGTTGGATTAGGATAACACTGAATAGGGTTTGCCTGGGGACACATTCAGAACCTCCTGAGTGGTTTCCAAGAGGCTTTTTTTTTTGGTTGTTTGGTCAGGGTTTTTTCCCCAAAAGACATTTGATTTGATTTGAAATTATCCAACTTCTTTGTTTTCCTCTTTTCCTTCTTCTCCCAGCAAGAGGGAGAAGTGGTTCTGGGCCTCAGGAATCTCAGGGATAAGGTCTTGTTGAACTCCCAGAGTTTCCAAAATTGGCCTTTATTGAAAAAAAAAGGTATTTTTAGACTTAAAATGTGTACAGGGAGAAATGTTTGGACTTGTTTTTCCTCATGATAGGATTTAATCTCTTTCCAAAACAGGCCTTTAAGGAATTGTTTGTAGTGGGTATTGGTTTGCTTGATAACATTTCACTAAAGCGGAGGACAAACTTGGAGGAGAGGATTCAGTTTCCTCCTGAGGGACAGCTGTGGTCTCTGCTGCCTCTGGCCAGGGCCAGGACCCAGGGAATGGCTGGAGCTCAGGGAAAGGTTCTTCCCCAGAGGGTGCTGGCACTGCCCAGGCTCCCCAGGGAATGGGCACAGTCCCAAGGCTGCCACAGCTCCAGGAGCATTTGGACAGTGCTCCCAGGGATGCACAGGGATTGTTGGGGTGTCTGTGCACAGCCAGGAGCTGGACTGATGATCCTTGTGGGTCCCTTACAGCTCAGGATATTGTGTGATTCCATGTTTCAGTGTTGGAAAGACGTGGGTGTTCTACCACAGCAGAGCAGGAGGCATTTCATGATCTACCACAACCACAGAAATAACTTCTCCTGGGAAGCATCTGAGCCCTGGCCCCATTTGACACAGAAAACCCCCCCTCATTGTACAGAAAACCCCTGCATGCTTTGACTTGTCAGAAAGTGCATTTTTAGGGCTGCATTCTGTGCTCTCAGGAATGGCTATTTTTAGATCCATCCGATGGGATTTTCCAATATTTTCTTTTCTCCCCCTGGTAATTCCTGTCAGTTGAGTTGCCATATCTCTGTTTCCAGTCAGGGTTCTGCTGTGTAAATAAGGACCTGATCCTGTGGTGACTCCCCAGAGCTGTGGTGGTGGCAGTGTTTCAGGGCTGAGTGCCCCTTATGCTGTGTGCTGCACTGCAGTGCTGTGACTGATTTTCTCCATCACTCCCAAACCAGCAAAGGTGAAAGAGGATCCAAAACCCACAGCAAACCGCTTGTTTTCATTGTTTTGTGGGATACTTGCTGCTGTGACACGAGCCAAAGCCATTAAAGGCTAGAAAGAGAGGAAGAAGTAAAAGCTTTTAAAAACACCACTCACTGCCTGGCAGGTGTTTGCATATTCCCAATAAACCTGACTCAATCCCTGTGCCATTGTGTTTGCTCAAGGCTTTTCCCCTCCCCTCCTAAAAGCCTAATGGATTTTTGGGGGAGGTTGTTGGTATCATTCCTCTCATTACATTTATGTAACTTACAGAGTGCATATCTTTCTGCCCTTGACCATGAAGGGTCTGTGGTTGCACGAGATTTTATCAATTATTCCAGCCCAAACTGGAGTTTTCCCTTGCCTGACCTGTGTTCTGCTCCTCAGTTGACACTCCAGATCCCTACGTGGAGCTGTTCATCCCCACCGCCCCTGACTGCAGGAAGAGAACCAAGCACTTCAACAACGACATCAACCCCGTGTGGAATGAGACCTTCGAGTTCATTCTGGACCCCAATCTGGAGAATGTTCTGGAGGTAAATCCCAGGGCTGGGCTGGGGAGATGGAGGGTAAAATAACAGTGTGTGGCATATGATGTCTCAAGATCACCCCTTAGTTTACAATGTTAAACCTGGGTTTAGCTGTGGTGCTAAGCAAGAGATGTTGGATAACTTGAATTATTCAAGGAGTAGCCTGAAGAGTCATTACAGGGTATGTCTGTGAGTCACCTCTTGGACAGCTCCTGAGGGATAGTAGCTTGTTACTCCTCACATCAGCTGTGGAGTACTTTCTGCTTCATACCCTGATTCAGCTCTTACTGACAGGGAATAGGTAGGGCTTAAGTTAAGTGTCTGCCCATTGAGACAAAGCAAAGGGCTGATTCTGCTGTGTCCTCCTTGCCTGAAGCCCACCCAGGGCTCTTCTGGGGGACTACTCCATGTGCAGCCTTGTTGGCCAAGCCTCTGTTCAGTCTCAGTGTGTTAAACTTCTCCAGGCTACACACAAGACCTTAATGCTGGGTGTGTGCTCTGAGTGGGTACAGCAAGGATTTAAGGTTAGCTCAGGTCGTCTGTGAGCTCTCTTCTTCATAGAGGATGGCCCTGCCACCTGCTGTCTTCTGACCCAAGCTTACTGAGTTCACTCTAAATTGGCCAACTGGGACAGAGGCTGCAGCCTGTGAAGGTTTTCCTTGAGCTTGTGACCATCAGACCTTGGGTCTGAAAGGGAATTGTCCTTCCTACAAGTTCTCTTCATTCCTGGGGAAGGCTCTACGATTTGAGCATTACACCCATGGATCATGAAGAGCTATCCCATGCATCCTGCATTAGTGACAAAAGGAGGGAATTTACAATGATTTCCTGGGCATCAGTTCCTGCCTGTTCCTCTGGTGCCACTGCTGGGCCTCCTGGAGCAGAGCCTCGGCCCTGCTCTGAGCTCTCTTACACTTAGGCAGCTTCCCTAGGAATGTTTGAATTTGTTGAGGACAAAATTTGGTTCAAGGGTTTTGAAAAGGAAAAAATTACTGCAGTCACAAGCACAACAAGATGGATTATAGGTAGAAATGTGTCTTCATGATAACTAAAGGCTGTTGCTGGTTCTGAGATAGTGCAATAAAATTCCCTGAAAATTGCCTGCAAAGAGTTGATGATAACATTTAATAGTGGTTAATTGTGAACTTGGTAGTGTAGGCAGGAGCCTTTGGATTCTGCAATGGAGTGCAGTGTCAGAAGTATGTAGTCACCTCCTCACCCAAACCCTCTGTGAATTCCAAAGCTCAGACTCCACAATCCTTGTGACTCCTTGGATTGTTTTAATCTACATCTTTATCTCAAGTGCAGTTTTCCCTGTGAAGTGTAAGCAGCTCTTCAAAATCCCACTAAGAAATTTTTGCTTTTGGTTTTAAGAGACAGCGCTCAGAGATTGCAGGAATGGCCATAAAGTCCTGCAAGGAAACAGAACAATGTAAATACCATTCAAATAACGAGCTCTGTCCTGAAATAAAGAGAATTCATAGTTTCAAAGGGTTGCTTGTGGCAGAGGATGAAGAAGATTCTTAATAGCTGAGAAGAGGCTGATCCCAGATGTAGCAACTAATTATTCAAGTGATTGTATCTTGATTCCTTTTGTTTTCTGCAAAAGATACAGTCCAAGCCATGAATATGTGATATTTTAGAAGATATAATGCCACAAAGTGGAAAAAAAACCCGTAAGTCAAATGAGTTTGGAGATCTTATTTAATAAAAACCGTGTAAGTGATAATTTGAAATTCTTTCTGAATAACTTACTTGAGGACTGGAAAGCAGCCATTGGGGAAAAAAGTCTGCTAAACATAGATCCACATGGATTAGAGCAAAAGTGTGGAATGGTGTTCTGCCATATCCACATCCATCTTTGGATATTATTACATTTTGGAAAGGTCTCTGCTCTGACATGGCGAGGATGAGAAGAGACTTGAAGGTCTGGCTGGATACACAGAGCAGTTTTGTGTAAGTTGGAATGTTGCACATTTTGCCAAGTCACTGCTGTAACAATCTTGATCTGTAGAGTCAAGGCTGGGGTATGTGGATTCCATCTTCTCTGAAAAGTTGCTGGATGTTCTTTTGGCCTATCACAGTTAGAACTATACAAGTTTCTCCATAGGGAAGTTTTACTGACTGGAAATTTGAAGGTACTGTGCCTTATACGTAGAATTTGAAGGTATTGGAAAGATGATGAGATGTGCTGCCAGAGAGGTGCTGGGATGGAAATCCCATCATGAATAATCCTGGTGTGTTCTTGCAGTTCAGGTCCTTGAAGTGCCACCTATGCCACCTACACTCTCCCATGTGCTGATCCTGGTTTAAAAGAAATCCATTGACTGGGTTGGGTCAGGCCCATTCTTTTTCCGTACTTTTTTTTTTTTTTTTTTAATTCAACCATAGGCTTGATGGAATTAAAGAGGGATTTCTTGCAGTAAAATTGAATATCCAGATATTTCTTCCAGGTTACTCTCATGGATGCCAACTATGTTATGGATGAGACTCTTGGCACATCCACGTTTCCCATCTCTTCTCTGAAACTGGGAGAGAAGAAGGAGGTCCAGTTAACTTTCAATGATGTAAGTTGGACATTCATGACTCTGCCCTGGTCAGAAGTTTTCTGAGCATTCACTCTTGCCCATGGATAAATACAGAGCCTAAAGACAATTTTAAGCCTTAATTATTTATCTTCTAACATCCCTGCTGAGAGGAGAATTAAGCAAAACAGTGCCACTGAATGCCTTGGTGTCCCTGCTGGAAGAATCCTCTTTAAAAGTCTAGTTTGGAACTTTCTCTGCCTAAAGCAGTTTCTTCCACACTTGATGTAGTTTAGTTTCATGGCCTGAGTTAGTGTGAGGTTACTCAGAGTTTACTGGTCAGTGCATTGCCCCTCCTGCTGCTGCCTGTGGCTTCCAGAAAGCTGAAGGAATTCTTTTATTATTACATGTTTCACTTTCTGTAAGTGGCTTGTTGTAACACAGTCCTGGTTAACATGCAATGATGCAGTAATTAGATTATTCCCTTTAAACAGGTCTGCAAATCAGATGGAGTCACTTGAACAGGGCTTGTCTGCCTGCACTGTAACTCCTGGAAACTGTTGTTAAATCTGGGTGGAATTGAGCTTGTTCTGCACATATTGAAATCTGTAAATACCATCTGCATTTCTGATTTGGGATGTAGTTTATTGTATAATCAGAGATCTTGATTTGTCACCACTCCGCTGTTTTCCATGTGAAACAACTTTAAAAGTGTTGTTACAGCAAGTAACTGGTTAAAGGCCTGTTTATTGGAAACCAGAGAGTTTCAGATGTAAGGTTTAGCATTTAATTTGGCATAGCCTTTGAGCAGTTGGAATTTTGATACCCTCCATTATTTTTTCTTTTTAAAATAACAGCTTTTTATTTTTTTAGGTTTCTGCATATTTATTTCACTAAGTGTTTCAGTAACTCTTGGTCTTCCAGAGCATGAGTTGAGAGCGGGTCCTGGTTCTGCCAGGCATGAGAAAGAACTGATGAATATATTTTGCAAACACAGTTCACAAAGCCCATTCCATTAATACAGGGCTTTGCCTTGCTTGAACTTCTCATCAGTATTCAGCAAAGCTTGGTAGGGAGTCATAGTGGAAAAAAAACAATGCAAAAAAGGCAAATGTACTCTGAAATTTTTAAGCAAATAGTTAAGGGAAATGAAGTCAGGTTGAGCCCAGTGTAGACATAGCATGTATTCCTGAAATGTCTGTGGCAGTCTGTATAAGGTATAGAAAATGCCATGATGTCTCCCTGTTGGAATGCTTCCCTCCAAGGGTTTATTTAATATGCATACATTTTTATAAGTATTGGATCACTGCATGGTTTCAGAATCTCTTTCTAAATTAGTAATACCAGGTGGGGAATAATGTAATTGCTTCCCTGCCTTTGAAGTGCTTCCTCAGTGACTCTTCACTCTGTTTGTTCATGTCCTCCCTTTGTTGTTTCTCTGTCTGTTCTTTTCCTCCCTCAAACTTGCTCATGCCCTGCCTCATTTGCAGTTCCCGTTTCAGGAATTGGGTCTGCATGTGGGAGGCAGAGGCAGCTTTGCATCTCAGAACCTTCACTGCTGTCTGAGGGTCAAGCAGATGTTCACTCTGGGGTGTTGTGGCTCCATCCCTGGTGCTCACGTGCCCCAGATGAGGAGAGAATTTGGTTTTACACAGAGGACACTCTGAGTCTGTCACTCCTCCAGGGCTGCACCCCCGAGGCCATTGCACAGAGAGAGGGTGAAAATATCTCCATTCTGTCTTAGTTCCACAGCCAGTACTCCTGGATTGTGCCTGACAGGGAACTGGTGCTTTAATCATAATTTTTTAACTTCTTTCCTGCAGGCAACCCTTTCAGTGCTCTGTGAAAGGCAGAGGAGGCCAACCCATAGCTCTTGGCCAGGGAGTTCAGTGTGGTTGGCAAGTGAAGCCGTTGTGCAGTGACATTTATTGCATTTTCCAGCAAGCTGTTAACAATCACCCTTCCTGATTGCTGGTTAGGGCCTGTTTAGCTGTGCAGAGACACTTGGTGGCTCCTGTGGAACACAGAGCAGTGATTTCCTCACAGAAGTGGCACTTAGATGTGATCCCCTGGTTCTCCTGCCAGCTGTGGGTGGGTGAAGACAATCAGATCCCCTCAGGACAGAGATGAGTTGCACTGTCAGAAAGGGATTAGCAGTGCAAAAAAGGCAAGACAGTGGGATCTGTAGAATGAAAGTCAGCAATTACCAACATTTTCCACTGTATTCAATGCTAGTCGTGTATTTTGGAATCACACTGTATGCTTTAAAAAAAATCCATAGAAAAGAACCTCATTTATATGTGCCAAAAATATCCTCCTTTAAAAAAAAAAAAAAAAAAAAAAAAAAAAAAAAAAAAAAAAAAAAAAATGAAGAGGAAAGAAAGTGAAATTCTGATGATAGTAGTTGATGTTCCAGGTGTGCTTGTGGGTTTTCCCTCTCTAAGTGCTGTAACCATATTTAAATATTTCTTGTTTAGGTCACAGAAATGACTTTGGAATTGTCTCTGGAAGTATGGTGAGTATCTCATATTTAAAAAAAAAGAAAAAAAGATTAAAATATACCAGCAGCAAAGGATTTTTTTTAATTTTAAACTGTTCATTAAAATTTTCATGGACTCACAGAATATTCTGAATTGGAAGGGACCAACAAGGATCATCAATGTCAAACTCCTGGCCCTGCACAGGACACCTCAAGAGTCCCACCCTGTTGGGATTTTCTTAAAAACATGTGAGGTAGAGTGCAAAAATTCCTTGTTGTAGCATAGAAATGCCAGGTACTGTAAAAGTGAGGAAATTCTACAATTTTGGTTTATTTTCATATTATAATTCTGTTACTGACTAAAGGCCCTTGCTGGGAGTAAGAGGTGTGACCCTTCCCAATGTTTGCAGGAATAAGGCCATCCCATATAGATCTCTCAGCCTGGTTGATGTGAAGGTCTTTCCTTCTCAAGATCTTTGTTTCTAAAAAACCCATGGACCTCACACAGGTGGAGCTTCATCCTTGTCCTGTTTAACCTTCTCTGAGTACTTGGCCCCTCACGTGAACTTTCAGCTGCTGTTACAGAGCTGCCCCTAAAATGTATTTAAATGTAAATACCACACAGTGAAGATTCAGGTGAAGATTTAGGGCCAGGAGTTCTCCATGTAAAAGTGAAGAAGATGCCTACCTTTATTTGTCCGTTTTTTTCCCCTCTCTAGCTTTCTCCCTCATTCTTTACCTACCCTGGCAAAAGACCAAAAATCACATTGAGGCATAATCAGAACAATACATTTCACTTCTAAAAATGATTTTCTGAGAGCAAGGCATTTAAGCAGTCATTTTTTTGTCTGTAACTATAAATAGGAACACTGTAAAAGTCAAATTACTTCCTGATTACTCCGGAGACTGACAAACATCCCCCAGGGATAATTTTTGCTCATCATGTTGTAGTAGGAAAATGCATTTGTGGGTGGTTCTTGAGACCACCCTGAACCAGCCAGGCTTTGTACATTATACAAGCATTTCATATGTCTTACATTAAATAAACAGAAGATGCTTGGCTGTGTCTTCTTCTTAGGCTTTGAAATGTAAAGGATCTTATCAAGTTCTGCTGCTGTTTCCTGGTATCCTTGCCGATTGTGGGTATCTTCATGGAACATTGCTTCTAGGGAGTCTTTTCCCCTCTTTACTTAATCCTATTAGTTTATTACATAATAGTTTGTTTTAAAAATCCAGGGAATTATTATCTGAGCCTCAATGGGTCTATTTCACCATTGTGTGCTTTACAGTGGGAACCAGGGTGGATTTGTCCATTCCTCCTCTCTGCTGTCCATGGGAAGTGGCAGCTGAAGTCGTACTTTTATTTAAGTACAATGCTGAGATCCTTATGCAGCCTTGTGTACATTTTCAAACCCACAATGTGGAGAAAAATACAAAGAAAAGGGTTTAGTTTTTCCTGTGGTGTGCCACTATCATTTGTAACTGTATATGAGCAGAGAACTTGCTTGCTGTATTTAATTATTTGCTTTTAATGACTTCTGTATACAATGCATGTCTTAAAGCCATGTTGTACTTTGTCGTACATGCTGTGCGTCACTGCAGAGCTGATGGATGGTGTCACATGAAAAATACAATTTCATTTGGTCTTATGTGAGTGGGTGAGGATTTTGTGGGTGGGTGGGATTTATCCCAGGGTGATGTTTGTGCTCCTGTTGGGAACTGAGTGTCCTGTGACAAGCCTGTCCCTTTTCCCCACAGCTCCTCCACCGACCTGCGGTTCAGCATGGCCCTGTGCGACGAGGAGAAGAGGTTCCGGCAGCAGCGCAGGGACAACATCATGCACAGCATCAAATCCTTTCTAGGAGAGAGCAGCCAGAACCTGACCACTTCCCGTGATGTAAGTCTGGAGAGTTCCCATCGGGATTAGCATCCCCTTTGGAATCCTTCATTTGCCTGGGAGAGGAAAGAATGAGGCGTGCGAGGTGGAAGGGTTTGATGTAGAAAGATTATAGAATATAAAAATTCTTTTCCTCTATGAACATACAATATTTAGCCTGGAGAGTAATTTTTCTTGGCTCTAAATTTATAAATTAAAGTTTATGACCGGGGGAAGCTATAAAAGGGGAGATTTAGATTAGATATTAGGAAGAAATTCTTCCCTGTGAGGGTGGGGAGGCTCTGGCACAGGGTGCCCAGAGAAGCTGTGGCTGCCCCACCCCTGGAAGCATCCAAGGCCAGGTTGGATGGGGCTTGCAGCAGCCTGGGCTAGGGGAAGGTGTCCCTGGGATGGCAGAGGATGAGCTTTAATGTCCCTTCCAACCAAATCATTCTGCAGTTCTGTAGTTCATTTGCCCTTTCATCAAATTGCTCCAATTTTTCCCTTTTTAATCCCAGTCTTTGTTAAGGTGTTGGCTCTAAGGGGAGATTGCCATCTGAAAAGTGCCTCAGGGTATGTGAAATACCTGCCGAGTCCTGCAGTGACTCTGGGCACTCACCCAGCACAGAATCTGCCCCTGCATGCCCAGTACCCATCCCATGCTCTGTGACCTTCATCTCTGAAAGACTAGGCAGGAAATGAGCTGGTTTAAATTTAGAGTCAGATTGGAAATTAGTTTATTTCTTTCCTTCCTTCTTTTCCTTCAGCCAGTTGTACTGGATTAGGGTTATGAAGTTTTATTTCTTTGAAACATGAGGAACTGCAGCTTTCCTTGACTTGCTGGTGCTTTGAACCAAGACAAAAGGAAGGGAAGCCAACAGATCTCAGTGGGCTGATGGTGGCTTGGGTCATATCACAGAATCAGGGAATGGTCTGGGTGGG
This sequence comes from Sylvia atricapilla, assembly GCF_009819655.1. Lineage (NCBI taxonomy): Eukaryota > Metazoa > Chordata > Aves > Passeriformes > Sylviidae > Sylvia > Sylvia atricapilla. The sequence goes on from NC_089148.1 coordinate 5,980,273, forward strand.
AAGGGACTGTAATGATCATCCAGTGCCACCGCCTGCCATTGCCAGGGACACCTTCCACTGTCCCAGGTTGCTCCAAGCCCTGTCCAGCCTGGCCTTGGACACTTCCAGGGATCCAGGAGCAGCCACAGCTTCTCTGGGCACCCTGTGCCAGGGCTTCACACCGCAGTGAGGAAGGGGCCCAGATCCTACTGAGGTCTATGGTGATTTCATAAAACACTGCATTATTTAGAGTTAGTTAAAAATCCACTTGGTACAGATCTACTTATTTTGTTGTAGCTTTTCCATTCTCTTCCTTTCTTGCCCATTCCCTCTCCTGTTCTGCTTCCAGAATTGTGACAGGAAAACTGTGCCCGTGGGGGTGTCAAGCAATGAACAGAGTCCATGAATTAATTTGGGTTGATTCCTTCATTGGCATTGAATTCCTTTTGTGCATTTTTAATATAAGGAGAATGTGACAGTCTTTTGCAACTAGCACTGAAGAATATCTTTTACATTTCCATGAAGTTTTGAGCAGGTGGTAAATGTTTTATTGTTGTGTGCTCTTGAACTCTGTCTTGCTTTGTGAATGTTTTTCTGTGTACTTTCTGAGGAACATGAAAGAATTTAACAAGTACTGAACATATATTAATTGGACTGAGATAAATTGTGTGTATTGCAGTGGAACATTTTCAAGGTTTCTTAATTTTCAGTTCAGTTATTTTAATCTTAACACATGCAGATCTTATCAGAGTAGGAATCTGTCAGTGTGACATTGATGTGACCTAGAGCAGAATAGGATCATCCTCAGAAAGGATGTGGATGTTCTGCCAAGCTGCAGTTGGAACTGGAGTGATACTCAGTGCCTCAGGTCTCAGTTCCATGCAGGTGGTGTCTGTGCACAAATTATTACAAAGGATTGCTAAGATCTCTTACTCTTTGTGTCATCATCTTCCCTTGGTGTCCCTCACTGACTCCAATACAGAAATTTTATCAGTTAAATTGCATCTTCCCAGACAGTAACTGCAGGTATCCTCCCATTTTTCATATGCCAAATGTGTATTTCTAAGCTGACTTGTCAGAATTTTTATCTGTTTCTAGCAATGAAAAAAATCCCTTTTTGTTCAAATTAAACTGTAGTTTTATTGCTACAGATGGAAGATAGCAGGAGGATTTATGGAATGTTTGAAGTCTTAACATGAAGTTGGGAGACACTGAGTAGTCTTAGCTGTCTGTGGGCCTTGTTTAATCTTGGACAAGTCACACTCAAAGGTCACCCAAGTTGCTTCATCTGTGAGTAGGCTGTGCTTTGCAGGAGGCTAAGAGACTTTAATACCTGAATTCATTATCCATGTCTGGATGGGGAAGTGAGTAGTTCCAAATTTCCTAACTTAATCCTGAGGCCCATTGTGGAAACACAGAGGTAGAGATTTCTCATACTTCTCTTCTTGCTCTGTTTATTTTTTTAATTTTCGCTGCTTCAAGCAATTTTCTAAAAATACCATAATCTTCTAAAGAAAGCATACAGTTCTCTATGACTGGATTAGCAGAACAATTTTTTAATAATCATTTGTGTGCCCTATGGCATTCTTTTTCCTCCACAGGTACTCAGATTTTGTGCACTGTGTTTCCAGGGCATTTGGATGAAGACATCTGCACTACTCATTTCCAAAACAAGATTTAGTATGGTTTAGCTTTTCTTGCCTGATTACTGGAAGATATGATTAGGAACCTTTTAGTTTGAGTGAACTCATGTGCTGGTGGTTCTGTACAAAGGATTTGTGGTTGAGTAGAAGAATGTGCAGCCCTTGGTATTATCTTTTCTCTGTTCTTCATCAGGACAAGGTTTCTTGGTTCTTGACTCTGGATGCTCTGGCTGCAGCCCCTTCCCCCCTCCCCGCTTCTGCCCTATTTATCCCATAAGGCACCTTGCAGGATGGGTGTATTTAATTTCAAATTTTACTGTTTTGTGTGCTTAAACACATCAGAAACTGAATTGGAGCTAAAAAGCTGGTGTAACAAACCTGCCTGCTTCCTCTGCAGAGCAGGAGAAGACTCTGAATGTGCCTCACTTGATTTATGCTGCAGCTCAACTTCTATTGAAATAATTGAGCAGAAATACGCAGTAGGTACTTCTCTTCAGTTTAATTTTTGTTATAATTTTAAATTTATTCACTGTGCAATGCCCACGGGGTGCTGGGGAGACTCAGAGGGGACATGTGGCTCTGCTCAGCTCAGGAGGGCACAGACAGGGGGATCAGGTTCTGCTTCCAGGGAACAGGGACAGGAGGAGAGGGAATAGCCTCAGGCTGGACAAGAGGAGGTTTAGATTATATATTGGAGAAAATTTCTTTATGGAATGGGCTGTAAAGCATTGTCAGGGGCTGCCCAGGGCAGGGGTGGAATCATCCCTGGAGACGTTAAAAAATGTGTGGATGTGGCACCTGGGGACAAGGTTTAGTGGTCACACGGTGGTAGTGCTGGGCTGATGGTTGGACTTGATGATCTTGGAGATCTTTTCCAACCTAAATGATCTTGTGATTCCATAATCCACCTTCCCCTTGCTGTATCCCCCCCCATCCCAGTGCAGGACTCTGGCAAGCCCAGAGTGCCTGTGGATCCAGGAAGCGTTTGCAGTCAGGATGTTGGTGACTCTCCTGGACATTCCCATAGCGGATTCCTCTGCCTCCTGAGGGACACTCCCCTTTTCCCTGGTGCCAGTGCACTGATGAGTGGGGCAGTGGTGCTCTGGAAGTGTTCTCACATACCTTCTCCAGGCTTGCATCTGCAGGTGACATCTCCATCCTGTTGGGATGTGTCTGCTCAGGCTGAGTGGGCAGTCCTCCTCAGGAGCTTTCAAGGCCTCCCCACATTATTAAAGGAGTGGTTACTGACATGGCTCTTCCTTCAAAGCAGCTGCTCCGTTATTGGGGTGTTGGCTTAACAAAACATATCCTAAATCCTTCCCTGGGCTGTGTCATTTTTGGGATAGATCCCTATCTCTGGAGCTGCACGATGAATGTGGGGCCCAGAGAATACCTGTGGTTTCTATTACTAAAGCTGAACACTTAGGATGGAGGTAACAAAATCATCTCACTGCGTCAAGAATAAGCAGTTTTGGGGAGTGGAAGCCTCAAGAAACATCTCAAGTGCCTTGGTCATTGTTCACGGGCATTTTCTTGTGACAGTCTGTCCCCAGGGGAGTTTCATGGCTTGGAGCATGGAGTCTGCAGAAAGAACAGGACTCTGTCATCACATGGATCCTTTGCTTGTCACTGATCTCATCTATTGGCACCTGAAATTGCCTTTCAGGGAGATTTTTGACAGATTAACAGATTGATCAGATAGGGCTTTCTGCACAGCTGTGCAAGTCTTTTTGTGCTCAGTATCAACCAAGAGGTGGTTCCTTTGTCACCACTGAACAGTGGAAAATCCTCCTGGGTTTTGGAAACTGGGAACCATATGACCCCTCTACTTAGGCTAAAACATATGATAGTGGGAATATTCGAATTTTTGTTTTATTTTGTCTTCTTTTCAGATACCTGGGGAATCTGTGCAGTTGAGGGGAACAGCATGGATGTCAAGGCTGGGCAGTGAGGAGAAAAGTGTAAAATAAAACTTCTGTGGACACAATTTTAACCTGGTGCCATAATAAATATGTCTAGTTCTGGTCACTCCTCACTTGGTGGCTGATTAGTTGTCCAGATCTCCATGAATTCCCATTATCTCTCTGGTATTTTTTGCAAAGTGGTGGTAGAATTGAGACTATGCTATGTAGTAATTCATTCATTCTGTCTAGTAATGCTGGATGTTTTTATTATAAAACTTGTTTTTAAACTCCCAGTCAAAATATTATTTGTCTCTGTTCTGTTTCTCATTAGTAAATTCTACTGCCTTTGGCTCTATCACAATGATAGGAATTGGATTAAAGCTGATGTTTAGGTTGTTTTAAAAATCTCTGTGGTCTTGTAACTAAGCAGGTCATTTAATAACTGAATGAAATATCTCCTCTCATTTGGATCGTGGATAAGAAGGACAGACATTCTAAAGAAATTCGGAGTGTATTTTTATTTAAAAATCTTGCTACGAGTGGTGACTTCTTCAAATAAATCCTGATTCTTCTTGGGGCTCTCCCAGGGTGTGTCCCTTGTCACTGATGTGTGCTTGTGTTGCTGTCACCCCGCAGGTGCCGGTGATCGCCGTGCTGGGCTCGGGAGGGGGTTTCCGGGCCATGGTGGGCTTTGCTGGAGTCATGAAAGCACTTTATGAGTCAGGAGTCCTGGACTGTGCCACCTACATTGCTGGGCTCTCGGGATCCACCTGGTAAGGCCTTCCTCTTGGTTATCCTCAGCTTCCCTGCAGCAAGTTCTGAAGGAGTTGTCACGGGAGCTGACTTATTTCTGTGGTTATAATTCACAGCACTTTCAACGCATCCAAGTTTGCTGGGAGAGGTGTTCCGGATGCCCTGAAGGGCAAGGACAGCTCAGGCTCCAGGTGCTCTTCCAGGAGCTTTGAGTGCAGGAATGGATGGAAAGAGGTGCCAACATATGCACCCATATTTCTATATCAGCACTTAATGTGTGTTGTTTTATTTTCCCCGTGAAATGTGAAAAACAAACAACAAAAAAATATCCCTTGTGATTTAAAGCTGATGACTCAGTCAACCCAAAATATGTTGTATGCTTTGGGAGGGCTTTTAGAGCTCCTCAAAATCGCTGGAAGATCTTTTGCTCCATTTTACACCCAGTGTAAAATCCTGGTGGATTTACTGGGAATGTCTGGGGGCTGGCTGCCACCCTGCAGGGCATCCCACTGTGGATTACCCACTGCCTCAGTCTCATTGGCACTGTTTAATTTAGACAATACATCAGGTTTTAAAAGAGTTCATTCAGCCTTGAGGAGCAGGCACAGGTATTGATGGGGGGCAATCTTACTGTTATCTTCAGTTCCTGATAATTAGGTGTAAAGAAAACAGATTCTTTTTGGAGATGCCCAGAGAAAGGACAAGGAATGACTGGATTAACTCTTAGAGAAACTCTGTTGCAGTGAGAGTGGAGAAGTGCTGGAATGTGTTGAGCCATCCTTGCCTGAACAGGGTAGGGAAGATGTCATCTTCTCAGTGACTCAGGCAGTGCTCATGTGAAAGCTGGACTTGACTGAGCCCAGCCCTAAGCAGCCTCATCTGACTTAGGCTGGATCTGCACTGAGCAGGACGCTGGAGCAGAGACCTCGAGGGTCCTTTCAGACTCAGGGATGAGATTATAGAAATGCCTCAATTCTTTTTGAGAGAAAAAGACTTGTAATATAAACAAGCAGGGAATCTGCTTGGGATGAGTTTTATCACTTGGTTTAGCTCTGGAAGGAAGCATATGAATTCTAATTCCACACTCTAACCCTAAAGTTGATTCTTGAAGGAGATAATGATCAGTTCTGTTCCTTGTATGGGGTTTTTTTTGTCAATTATTTTGCATTGTGTGAAACTTGCTTTCCCCCCTCCCAGACTAGGGGTAAGCTTTCAGAATGCCAGGAGGTTTTAAAATGCCAGAAGTGTCTGTGAACTAGAGTAAATTTCTCCTTTGGATTGGACTGTAAAAGGTTGGAACACACATTTCCTGTCACTGGTGGTGGGGGCAGATTCATCACTGTCCATTGAGAGATATGGATGGACTTCTGTCACAGCTGTGAAAAGCAGAAGGTAGATGAAGAGTAGTGGAATAGTGCAATGTGATGTTAAAACATTCCCTGTGTTTCTAGGGAAGGGTTTGCAATCCCTGCTCAGGACAGACGTCACCCTGCTGGCTATGAGGTCTCTTTTGGGGAAAACCCAGGGGTGAATTCATAGTTGATCTAATGTAAACCTATAAAATCTGAGTTAAAATAGCAAGATTATCTTAACTGCTCCAGTCAGAAACAGATTGGAGACAGTTGTGTTTGAACAAATTTACTTTTGCTCTCTGATGTCACCCTTCAGTCTTTCTTTGCTTGATGAATAAATAAATTGACACTTTGGCACTCCCTTTCTTTTCTTCCTTTTCAATGCAGTCTGTCACTTGGGAATAATTCTCTTTTCTTTTTTCCTGAAGGGTGGAGAATTCCTTTCCTGGCGGGAGAGGCAGGTTCTTGCTTGCCCCCCTCAGCTGCATGCCTAACCTTGGAGCAATGCTTTTCTGCCATTTTGCTTCAACCTTTTGCTGACTTCTCCAGCTGCATTTCCCTTTTCCTGCACCCAGGAGCTGATGTGGAGCCCGTGGATGGAGTCCTGGCAGCCCACATGGGATGGGGTTGGTTTTATTGTCCCAGAAATGTCTGGGCATCACTTCAGGGCCAGGCTGACCCCATGTGTGTCTCAGAGCTGTGCTTGGAGTAAGGAACGTGTACCTGAGCCAGGTCATTGGGTAAATAGTAGTAAATGAGCCTCTCATAGATTAGAAGGGCCTGTCTTGAGTCTTGGTGTGGCCTAACCAAACCAAGCAGAAGCCAGGGCTGCCTGCACGTGTGTCTGAGCTTTGTTGGCAGTAAAATTAAACTTGTTTCTCAGTAACAAACTCATCATTTGCCTCTTCCACATGCTCACAGTCAACTAACTCTCTGCACAGTTGCTGTGCTTCAGTTTATTATGGAATTAATAAATGTCCTGGAAGGTGGGGCCATATCCAGGCCAGAACCCCCTGTGCCCAGGGCTGAGCTCCAGTGCAGGCAGCAGGAAAGGGATTGGGATTCTGCCCCTCTGCCCCTGGGCTCAGGTGAGAGCCACCTGCAGAGCTGCCCCAGCCCTGGGCCAGCACAGGGGGGACCTGGAGCTGCTGGAGAGAGTCCAGGGGAGGCTCCAGGATGAGCAGAGGGATGGAGCAGCTCTGCTGGGAGGAAAGGCTGGGAGAGCTGGGATTGTTCACCTGGAGAGGAGAAGCTTTGGGGTGACCTCACTGTGATCTCGCAGGGCCTGAAAGAGCTGACAGAAAACATGGAGGGAGACAATTTCCAAAGGATGGAGTGACAGGGCAAGAGGGAATGGCTTCCCACTGACAGAGAGTAGGTTTAGACTGGATATTGGGAAGAAATCCTTTCCTGTGAGTGTGGTGAGGCCCTGGCACAGGGTGCCCAGAGAAGCTGTGGCTGCCCCTGGATCCCTGGCAGTGTCCAAGGCCAGGCTGGATGGGGCTGGGAGCTGCCTGGGACAGTGGAAGGTGTCTCTGCCCTTGGCAGGGGATGTCTCTAGAGATGCTTTAAGGTCCTTTCCAACCCAAACCATTCTGGGATTCCCTGATACACTGAGACATTTTAGGAATTTTTCAGTAGTGATAATGAACTGGAGGGCAGAGAGGTGCCTGTTACAGGGGGAGAATGCATGTGTCCTTCTAGGACCTCCAGTCTGCCAAACAGCTGTGCAGACTGGAAGAGCTCCTCTCAGCTTAGGATGTTCTGTCTGTTATCCCCTGAACAAAAAAAAAAAAAAAAAAAAAAGAAAAAAAGAGAGAGAACTCTTTTATCACTTCATGTACATTATAGAAAATGCGTGTAGAGTGCTTGATCCTATGCTTATATTTAGAAGAAATTGCTCAGCTTTCTGTGCTTTGAGATAAAGGAAAGGACAATTTGCTGTATAAACGGAGAGTTAATTAACCTGATTTAATCAGTAGCTCACTGATGAGCTTTTCATAGCTTTCAGGCAGCTGCCACTGCAGCAGGTTTGATGCTCACAGAGCCTGTTTGCCGTTGCAGGTACATGTCAACTCTGTATTCCCACCCAGATTTCCCGGCCAAGGGCCCGAAGGAGATCAATGAGGAGCTGATGCACTCTGTGAGCCACAACCCGCTGCTGCTGCTCACCCCCCAGAAGGTCAAACGCTACATTGATGCTCTGTGGAACAAGAAGAGCTCAGGGCAGCCCGTCACCTTCACTGACATCTTTGGGATGCTCATAGGGGAAACCCTGATCCATGATGTGAGTGCTCGCTTCTGATGCTGTTAAAGCTGTCATACTCTTTTAGATAATTCCCACTGTTACTATTTTTTTTTTTTTTGAAATTACATTAGTGACATTTAATAAAGGGTGCACATTTTACTGTAAGAAACAGCATTTGCTTAAAAGAATACTAATTTCAATGTGACAGATCCTCCTGTTTTTTTGTTTTGTTTTGTTTTGTTTTTTAAAAAGACAACATGAGAGCTTCATACTGTTGTATTCTAGAATTGAAAATTCCTAATTGGCTGAATCAGACACAAAGACTTCCAGTTCAAATGAGTTAGGTGAGCAGCAGCTGGATTTGATCCTATGGCAAGATTGAAATGTGCCAATAACTTTGCAGATGTGTTTTATACACTTCTGTCCCTCATGAGTGTACACCGACAGTGGGCTTTAAACAATTTAAAACACTGAAAAAGAGGCAACACAGCTTTTAGTGGCAGATGTATAGAATCCTGATGCTGAAAGTCTGTTAATGGTTGTGTGAGGTTGGTTAGAAGTCCCTGTTTACCAAGGGGTGAAAAAAATGCACAGATGTTTCATTTAAATCAGAACCTGACAAAATCAGTGAAAAACTTTCCTTCTCAAATGTCATTGACAGGAGTTGTCTCCCAGATCTTTATATAAAGTAAAAATAAGTGATATTTATATATGTGTATATATGTGTGTATATATATCTCAGCAGGATGTGTCTGTGACTGATGTCTTTCTTTCCCTGCAGAGGATGGACGCCACTCTGAGCAATATGAAAGAGAAGGTCAATAATGCCCAATGTGCTCTGCCACTCTTCACCTGTCTGCACGTCAAACCGGATGTCTCAGAGCTGATGTTTGCAGGTGTGTTCCTAATCTGTGTTGAGTCACTTGTGGCAAGGAGAGAGGTGTGTGGCTGGTTAAAAAAAGAACATTTTTTTTAATGCACCTGAGACTACTTGCATCTGACTTCTGGGAATCTGACAGAGTGTTACTCAGGGATAGGTGATTGCATATTCAGGTAGGAATGCCAAGCCAAAGAGAAACCTGGTGACTCCAACAGGGAAGAGATGTTTAAATTAGTATATCAAACAGGGAAAGCAAAATATCTTCAGTCATCTTCTCTTTCAGAGAAGGGTGAAATCATCAGTTGGACTCAATGATCCTAGAGGTCTTTACCAACTTCAATGATTCCATGATTAACACTGGACAAACAAATTAGATATAATGCCTCTCCTTCACTTCTTGCCCAGTGTGAAGCACTGTTGGTGGCACAAAAAACCCCTTTTACTTGTATTTGTTCCATAGGTTTTAATCCCCTCTGGTAACTTCAGTTGAGAGTGGGTCCAGTTGAGGAAGATGCTACACAAAGATAAGGATGTCTGCATATATATATATATATAGTTATATAGTTATATACAAGATGGAAAGGGAAGTGCCAGGTGGTTTGCCTCAGGTTTATATGTCACTGTATTTCCTAAAATAGTTATTTGGAGAAGGTGCTGTCAAAGCTTTGGCTGGAAATAAAAATGAGAAATTGTAAATTAGGCTAAATATTTAATGGAAAAATGTGTCTTTTTACTTAAGAAACTGATACATTTTTGTTTGAAAATAGGAGTATTTTGGGGTTTGGATGAACTTCTGTTTTTCAATAAATTTTATTTGGGTTATTGTTTTAAAACCAAAATCACCTTTTGTTAATGATGCCTTTCTCTAAGCAAGATCAGGATCACACCTGGAGGCTTTACTTTCTTCTAAAAAAAGGTATTCCCTGTGCCAGTGGATCTTGTGTCTGCCTTTTGAGGCTGACATCTCTGTCATTATAGAGGGTGCTAGATCTTGATTGCTTCTTATTTTAAGGTCTGTTCCTTCTTTTAGCTGTTCCTGATGGGAGAGCTACAGTGAATATTGAACATAATATTGACACTTCCTAACTTACATTGGATTTAAGGCAGAATTTTTATTTCCCTGAGCAGGCTTTGTGATTTGAAGAATCCCCTTCAGTGCAAATGCAAGCTAGAGGTGGACTAACACAAATTAATTCTAATTCTCAGTTCAGCTTTGCTGTCACACTGGTTCTGAATACATATCTGCCAATTCATGTTTATACAGCCAAAGGGAAATATGAAATTCCTGGACTGGGTCTTCAAAGGAATTTCCTTCTGCTCCCATGAACATGAAGATTTGTGGGCGATTTATTTGGAAAATAGGATGTATTTGACTTAGCTCAGATAAGCATTACCCTGTGCAATGAAACTCCCAGCAGTCATGATTAAACCTTTCCTTTTCAGGACAGGTGTTCACCTTCTGCTCCACACGTCAGCAGGAATATCCTGAGGGTGGATGGCGTTCCATGACATGTGGGGATATTTCAAAGCTGTCTCTTTTGCCTTTCTTTTTCAGAATTACGTCTGATTAATTTCCAGTGAAATCAATCCCTGCTAAAAATAGGGAAGGTGAAATAGATGAATGGGTGACATACTAAAAAGAGAAGTCATATTTTGTTTCTTACTTGCTCCCTTTTTGAACTGAGTTCTCTGATGGAAGCAACTCCACTGGTATAAAAAAAAGTGTTTCCAAGTCAGCTAAGATCCATTTTCAAAGACTTTCTATTGCATTAATAGAATGCAAATCACTTCTGATCTGCTAAGATCAGAAAATGCATTTGAACATTTTATTCCATATTTTTCTTGAGCTCTCTGCTCGATAAAATGGACTTTTAAAGATACCTTTGGCAGTGGTTGAATTGATGAGTTTATCAGCTGCCTCTCAGCTTTGCCTTTTAATATCGGATTTCCTGCAAAACTTCAGGTTTGGATAGAATCCAAATGCCTCTGCTAGAATATTTCACAGCCCTTGGGATATTCAATGATTGGTTTTGTGCCACCTCTGTCACTGCTCTCCAAATTTTTGGTGGAATTGCAGTGAAGGAAAAGCAGCTTGGAGCTGAGACCCATGTGTAGCAGGGAATGAAAACCAGATGTGACTGTGTATTGCTCATTTGTGATCTCTCCTTTTATACCTTTGGCTTTCCAACCTCATTCTTTTCACCAACGTTTATTGTGATAAGAGAGAATGAGGATTCTTTCCCTGCTGAGACATCACTGACCTTGATTTGATATTCATAATTATTATCTGGTTTCCCATTTCACTAAAATTTCTTTGCTTGGTTCATTTCTGTGTTTTCCTCCTCTGTTTCTATTCAGGCTGAGATTTCTGACTGAGCAGTTTTGTTTCTGACTTTGCAGACTGGGTGGAATTCAGTCCATATGAAATTGGGATGGCCAAGTATGGCACCTTCATGTCTCCTGATTTGTTTGGAAGCAAGTTTTTTATGGGCACAGTGGTGAAGAAGTATGCTGAAAATCCCTTGCATTTCCTGATGGGTGAGTATGTGACAGAAAGAACTTTGAAAATAAAAGCAATTTCAGTAGTTTATGGACTTCTAAATGCAGTCACACAAAGTGGGAGACAGGAAGTAGAGCTCTCAGTTTGTTGGAAGACACTAATTTGAAAGATTTCACAGATATGGATTGGCATTGTTTATTGGTTTCTTGTTTCCATTGGTTGGTTTTGATTTGGACATCGGAGCTTATGACTTGGCCTGCTCCAAACTCAGAGGTGTGTTCAGAGAGCAACCAAGTGCTTATTAAGATACGTGGAGTTTATTTTCTTTCTGCCAAGCACCATTCATTGTTTATTTTTTTTCTCTTTCAGGTGTCTGGGGCAGTGCTTTTTCAATATTATTTAACAGAGTCCTTGGTGTCTCCAATTCTCAGAATGAAGGGCCCACCATGGAAGAAGAATTAGGTACTATTAATAAATAATTCCACTATGCAGAGCAATTACTAGCAAGATTCTCCCTCTGGAAGGATGGCACTGCTGGTAGTCATTTAAGAATCTGGAATTAATTACCTTTAGTAGCTGGCACTGCTGGATGCTGCTGACGTGGGGAAGGAGCACTGGGAGTGTTCTTTCCTTTCTTTCACTTCTGTTTCTGGTCAGTCAGAGCTGCTGAAAGTCACATGCATCTATCCAACTCTCTTCTGGTAGTTCATAGAGTCCTCTCTTTATGTTGTTGTGTGAGTTTTGGAGGGCAGAAGCTGACAAGTATTTGATAGTTACTTGTGTAGTCTCTTGACATTGGGCTGTGTTATTAAAGGGATTAGCAAAATGGACCTAAACTTTCTTATCTCTGGGCTGTTAAATTGCTCCATTCTAACCACAGCCTGTTGGTATCTGGTCCTTTGCTTGCTAATTGAGTGGTTTTGGTTTCACTTCTGGCACACAAATGGCAAGATGACTGTAAACAAAGAATTGTGGCTTGGTTTGGATGGACTTTATCAAGTTTTATCTGAGAATGTAGTTAATGATAAAAGGTTTTTTACACTTTCGTTTCCTATTGAGAAGGCAGCATTACAGGGGAAGATCTGACCAATAAATTGTCGTAGGCAGCCAGATCTTTCTGAAGAGCAACAAGAGAAAATGTAGATTGAGATAGTTTTTAAATAATACTCTCTGTCTGCCTCCTAATGGATGGAATTCACTCTTTGATAATCTCTTCTTCATGGATGAGAATGCGACCTCCAGGTTCCTATTTCTGATACAAATCATGAGTGTTAACTGCTCATGGAGGTTCCCGGTCAGTAAATGTGATCATGGAAAAGTCCTTTTGAAAGGTAGTGAGAACACAGAATGTTACCTGTGACTCATTTCACATATCATTTAAAAAATACTCTTTGAAGTGGGATCAGATGTGAAAATACGCGTGTGACTTGAACCACAGTGTGGACCAGAGCTGGAGATGTCCCAGTTCCACCTTGACACCACAGTGACATTTTCCTAGTTCAGTAGGAGCTACTGAGAGGACACGAGCTAAACATCTACGTTTCAATGAAAGTTAATAAAGTATGTCTGGTATGTGGTGCAGAGGGGAGTGGGAGGGATTGCTTGAGGGTTACATTTTCTTTTCCAGCCCAAAAATTGCAGACTAAATCCAATACCTGCTGCTCACATTCTAATGTCCACAGCAGATCCCATCTCTTCAGCTGTATTTTCTATTACGATGAGTGTGAGAATTTTATGACTCAGATTGCTTTGAAATTCTTAACTTTTCTGCCAAATAAACCCCAGCAGTTTAAAGGAATTTCTGTTTCTTTCAACAGAAAATATTAGGCTAAAGCACCTTGTGAGCAATGACAGCTCAGACAGTGAAGATGAATCACAGCATCCAAAAGGTAAGGAAATGCTCAAATTCCATTTCATCATTTCCTTTTTCCATTAGCTTTTGTGTAGCTCAGCAAAGTAGAGAACAGGAGACCCCAGGAGGTTCTGGGCTTCCCTTCATGTCTCCTGCTCAAGCTGATCATCAAGTGATTCTCTCACATGTCTGGAAGTCTGGAATTGCACGTACACCCAAAAATGTGGTTTGCTGAGCCAGAGCTCTCCAGAAGTCTGTTTCCAGCTAGCTGCTGAGCACAGAGGCACCTTGGAATTGCTGCCAGCCCCCTAAACCAACACTCCATCGTTTTCAAGGGCTTCTTGATCAAATATTTACCAGATAATGGTTTAATGGGTGTTTCCAGCATTCACAAGTGTCTTCTAGCACCTTTACAAATGACATCTAATACAGGTAATTCCTCCTGCATGGCACAGTGTTTGTAGCAGTGCCCAAATCCAGGTGCCCAGAAGAGGCACAACCACAAAGGGAATGTTGGGCAGTGGGAAGAAACTATTCTATTGACGATTATCTCTAAGTACCTAAAGCACCTGGAGATTTCTGGTGTTCTTAGTCAGCTTTCTGTATTTGATGATATTTTTGGGGTGATTTTCACCTGCAAAAAATCTGGTTTTATTTTTAACAAGTGGAGAAAAGATGGGATTGCAGCTGTTTGTGATTTCAGGATCTACAGAAAAAAAAAAAAAAAAAAAAAGAAAATCCTATACGGTGAGAGAGATAATTATGTCATTAGCTCAGCTCAGTGATTGCTTCTTCAATTCCCTTTATGTGTAAAACTGTAGGTGGTACCAAGTTTTGTGTTTATTTATGGATTTCCTGTTTAAACACTACTGCCAGCACCAAACACATTTCTCTCCTAGTTTGTATCCATAGTGAATAACCAACAAATCTGGGATTGTAAACACTTGGAAATCCTTCTCACTTCCATAGAATGTTATTGGACAGTAATTGGACTTCTCCTGATGCTTCTTTTCTCTCTACTTACATAAAACTCAGCTCCTTTAAAACCTGGGTTGAAGAGGCAAGTTTAAAAGCTGGATTTAAAGTATCAAGCTTGAGCCTGAATTATCTTCTTATCCAAAACACCCCAAAAAGTCAAGTTTTGACAGGTCAGAATGAATGCAGGGTGGTGCCAGTTCAGGTTATTTTTAGTGTGAGCTCCAACAGCAGACATCTAAGTCTGGATCTTTCATTGTACTCTTCAGTTAATTAAAGCCAGATATTAATTGTAGTTTACAGTTTACTGTAGTGATAATTTCAGGTATTTTAGAATTTCCATGCTATAGCATTATCCTTTATGCAGACCAACTCTGCTTTCCTAAGGAAGGCTGGATTTCTAACAGGCAGGAAAGATGAAGAAGGTTGTCAGTGCACATTCAGATGAATTTATGTCTACATCAGATACAGGTCTTGTCAGCTCAGGTCTATCCCTGAGCCCAGCAGAGCTTACAGAGAAAGGCCTCAGACTAATTAAGTCTTGCTCAGGTCATCTCACATTCCCAGTTTGTTTTCCTGATGGACACACTCCCACTACTGTGGTGCAGATGAAGGGGTTTCCCTGGGCTGTGAAGTTGCAAGGATGAATTCTCTGCACTCCTCTGACATCCCTGTGGCAAAGCTCCATCATCCAGCCCCCGGCTTGTTGAAAGCATTTTTTTTTTTAGTTTTTGTAGGTCCTTTATTTTATAACGCTGAAATGCTGCTGTGACACTTGCTGTGTTTAAATAGCACTGCTGGGTGTTTCCCTTGTTGTGTGCAGGCACGGGGGGCGCCGAGGCCAGGCGGGAGAGGCTGCAGGAGAGCAGCCAGGAGAGCTGGGTGCAGCGCATGCTGATGGCCCTGGTGGGGGACAGCGCCCTGTTCAACACGCGCGAGGGCCGCGCTGGCAAGGTGCACAACTTCATGCTGGGGCTGAACCTCAACAGCTGCTACCCCCTGTCCCCTCTGGCAGAGCTGCTCACCCAGGAGTCCCTGGAGGAGGAGGAGCCGGCAGCAGTGGCAGGTGAGTTCCCAGAGAATGGTGCTGGGTGTGGTTGCTGATGGAGCCAGAGGCAGCGAGTTCCCAGCGCAGTAAGGTCACAGCAGCACAACAGCAGTGGAGCTTGTGAGGGGACTGGGAGGCTCAAAGGGCACCACACAGTGACCTCTGTCTGCTCCCTGCCCTGTCCCTTGGCACAGCATGTGGAACAGGCACTGGAGGGACAGTGGCTCTTCGTTTGGCAGAAGGGGACCAAACTGCTTTTGTGTATGCTGCGCTTTGTTACAAACACTTCCTCACTGTCTTGGCTTCTCCAAAGGGTATTCCGGTTGTTCCATGGCTCTTATTGATGCTAAGCCTGCTGGTGGAAATGAAACCTTTCCTTGTTCTGCAGGGCTTCCCTGTTGCAAAACCTTTGTAGCTCATCTGCTGTCTTTGTCTTTTGAAAAAACCCTGGAGGCAACATGCTTCTTCACTTGTGGGATCACAAAATCAATGAATTTTGGAAGGGACTTACCAGGATCATGGAGTCCAACTCCTGACCCTGCCCTGACACCCCAACATCCCACCCTGTGCATCCCTGGGAGTGTTGTCCAAACTCTCCTGCAGCTCTGGCAGCCTTGGGGCTGTGCCCATTCCCTGGGGAGCCTGGGCAGTGCCAGCACCCTCTGGGGGAAGAATCTTTCCCTGAGCTCCAACCTGACCCTGCCCTGACACAGTTGATAGGTTCTTACATTGCTGACACCATGTTTCTCCCAGTGTGAATCCACCTGACAAAACATTCCAGGGTCCCTGATGTGCAGGTGCACATCCACATTTTACGTTGGCTTAAGCTAGAATGCGGATAGAGGATAAGAATTTCAGAAAAATACGAATTTGTAAAAGAAGTTCAAAGTCTTCCCCCACTCCATAAAAGATGTGGTGTGTGAGACAGTAGCTGTGAAGAATAATTGTGTTTGGTTAGGATTTTGGAGCTTTTGCCTTAGTGTTCACTGCAATCTGCTCAGTGAAAGGCAGTTAATTTCTTGGTGTTCTTCTGGCATTGGAAGTGTCCAAGCCCAGGCTGGACAGGGTTTGCAGCAACCTGGGATAGTGGAAGGTGTCCCTGCCCATGGCAGGGAGTGGCACTGAGCAGTCTTCAAGGTCCCTTCCAACCCAACCCATCCCATGATTCTGTGATCCATCAAGCAAAGAAGAGCTACACCTATCTGAAGGGGGTGTTCCCTCCAGGCTGATCCTCCCAGCACAGCCCCACCAACCATCTTTGGCGACAGCAACAGTCTCCTCAGCCCTCATTTCCTATTCAGAGGAAGGAGATTGTCCCAACCACTCATTAAGCAACAGTAAATACCAGATGTCATTTAAAAGCTTAAATAGCAGCCGTGCTCTAATGTGTATTTGTTGATGTAACAAATCCCTTGCAGGGCTTGAAGAGTAATTTCCATCTGGACTCCACTTTCTAAATATTTCTGTCATCTCAGAGGTGTTTACAACTGGGTAGTCTTAATATTTATAGTAGTGGAAAAGAGGCAGGAAAGTGGGTAGGAAATTTATGGTAGGAAAAAATGACAGCTGTTGAGAATTTGGCATAATTAAGACACGTGAATATTCTTCAGAATCAACTATCAACTTCCTGGGATTTGATTTCAATGGAAATAAATTGCTGGTTTGATAGAACTCTGCACCTCTGACACAATTACTTTGGCGTGTCTGAAACTTCTGTGGGTTAAAATGGGAAAAGTTTGACATGACTGCAGTTTTTTGCTGTTAGCCAAAGCCCACATTCATAAACCTGCAGTAACAGCTCAGATCTGACAGCTGTGAGTGGTTGCAACATTATAGTCAAGAATAGTTAAAAACCTCTTGAAATGTCAGTAGTTAATATAAAATGTAATCATTCAGTAGTGTGATGAGTGTATCTACATTTTAATGCTGTGAATTTTCCTGATATATGGAATAGCTGAGCAGCCCAGAGGCGCAGATAGAAAGGAGACTGTGGTGTAAAATTTAAATGCTTAGATTACCGTGGCACTGGATGCATTTAAGCTGTGCGTATTTATTCCTAGCACTGGCAGTTTACCTGTCAGCTTGAGTGCAGAGAGAAGTCTGTATTGCTTTAAGACTTGCTCTCCTTTATTGCCAGACACTCCAAAGGAGAAGTAAGTGAATAAAAAAGGATATCAATAATACTTTCCATCTCCAGTTGTCCTAAACCCTCTGCAGAGGATGAACTGTGGCTGACCTAAGGCAATCTTACAGTCATTACTGAGGATTGAATTTAGGGTCTGCAGTGCCTGCAGCAGAGATCCCAGCTGCTTGGGCTGGAAGTAAAACCCTTGGCTTTGCTTTTCCACAGATTCTATTTGTGGAGGTGATGATAAGCATTTGCTTATTACATCAAGGATGATTTCATTGTAAACTCAAGAGTTGTTCTGTGTCTTTGCTTGATGTTACAACACACCAGAACGATTTGAGAAAATGCCAAGTGCCTAACAATGGGGGAAAATAACCCCTAATCTCTGCTTCCTTATTTCAGTATTTATGGAAACAGCTGTAGTAGATGGACGTCAGTAGCAAATGCCCTTCTCATCTCCCCTCCTTCCACTGGAGCTGTGGCAGATTTGGTCTCTAGGATGTGCCCTCTTTATGATTTCCTAACAAATATCTGTGTATCCCATTGCTGGGAAATCAACTGAACTGGCTAAATATGGAGCTGGGCTGGTAAACACAGACCCACAGAGTTGTTATGGCTGGAAAAGACCTTTAATCATCAAGTCCAACCATCAACCCAGCACCTGTCCCCAAGTGTCCCATCATCCCATTTTCTCCCAGTTTGCTGTTTGATGGACTGGAAGGTGCTGGTAATAGGAATGCATCTTTCCTAAAAGGCTGAAAATTCATGTCCCAGGCTCTGGGATTCTATGAAGACTGTGATTACTGAAACCCATTTATATGGCTGTTATAAATTTATTGACAACATTAAGCTGTTTTCTCCTTCAAAATATAGTAGGGTTATTTTGATAAATTTGATTTTAGGGTCATGAGGGCTGTAAGCAACTCGTTCTTCAGTGTTGGGAGGAAGTTTGTGTGGCAGTAAAAACACTCCCATCACAAACACTGTTATAGCTGATGCCATTCTTGATTAAAGGACCCTTCAAATTCAAGTTTTATAGCATAAGAAAAGACAAAACTTGAAGAAAAATAGTTTTGCAATTCCTTAGAAGTTCTAGTGAGAACAAGGGTAAAATTATATTTGACGTGTTGTCTTTAAACAAGAAGAGGAAAACAAAATTGGTCTACTTGTGCTAAAGGGAGCTGTAGTCAGTGTGGGGTTTTTCCAGTTTTTTTAATTGTGTTTTTTTAATTTTAATTGATATATTTTCATTCATTTATGCTCATTAATGATTATGAAATATATCTGCTTCTAAAATAGGTTTATAAACACACATAGCCCTTTAGCAATAGGCAATGATTGAAGTGTGTTCTCTCCTTTAGAAATCAAGGCAAATAGTGGGGAAAATGGTGCCTCATGACTTAGAAAAGGCTCCTCTTATAAATAACAACAGAAATAAGAAAAAGAAATCATCCGTTTTAAGATTTTGTTTGGTGCTCACAACATGCTGCTCCTGAAATGAGAGGGACAAGAGTTAGAATTAATTTTAATGGATTTTGTTTGCTTCAAAAATACCCTATTTTTTCTTTTCAGATTACTGTCATTATCAATAAGTAGGTGCCAGGAAATTCATTTGCCAGGTGATGCCAGGTGCCAGGAAAAATAATTATATTTTTCTATTCAGCATTCCTTACATTACACTGCCCTCTACAGATATGAGCATTAGATTTTTGTTAAAAAGCAAAACCATGCACTGGAAATATTTGTAAGGTCTGGAATTAGAAAAAGACTGTCAGGGGAAAAGTTTGAAGTACAGCAGGAGTAGTTTGGTAGTGTCCAGAGTGTTCAGAGTCTTTCATTTTCTGGTGTCCAGAGACCTGGATAAGTGTGAAGACTCCCAGGGAAGGAATGTTGGGGCTAGAGAGAAACATCATCACATTGGGCTTAGAGAGAAGAGTGGTGGATATCACACTGGGACAGCACCAGCAGCAAGTGACTGACAGGAAATTCTATCCAATGCCTAAATTATGGATATGGATATGGGTCACTAGTTCTTTTTGTTCCTGGTGGAGTGGTGAATGTGGTGAGGTCATTAGGTCTGGCACAGGTTTGAAAACAAGACCTGATAGTCCCAGTTTAATGAGCAGAAGCAGACACAGACAAGTGTCACAGAAGGGCAGAGCCACGCTGAGGATTTTTGGGCAAATTTGGGAGTGCTGGGAAGGACGTGGGATTGGGAGGGAACCTGGGGGAATAGGTTTGGGCAGGGGCTGTGGGACACTGAGGGGATCACAGAATCTTAGGGTTGGAAGATCTCTGGAGATCACCCAGTGCAGCCCCTGCCCAGGCAGGGTCACCCAGAGCAGGTGACACAGGGCCACGTCCAGAGGGGTTTGGGATGTCTCCACACCCTCCCTAGGCAGCTGTTCAGGGCTCTGCACCCTCCAGGGAGAGAAGCTCTTCCTCATGGTGAGGTGGAACTTGTGTTTTAGTTCATGGCCATTGCTCCTCATCCTGTCACTGGCACCACTGAACAGAGTCTGGCACCATCCTGTGGCAGCCCTAGATGTGCCCTAACATCCCATAAACTTTTTCCTTTGTGTATGGATTGTTTGGGATGAAAGTGAAGGTGGGAGGGCTGGGATCAAGTCTGTGTGTTTATCCCTTTTGGTTTGCCTCAGGCCACCTCTGGGTCTGCCTCTTGCACTTGGCCTCCTGAGGGCCCTTCCAGGTCTGGCTTTTCACCTCACTCTCCAGTTTTTAAGAGTTTTAGTTACAATTGAGTTCATGCTGTGTTTACCTGGGATCCACTGTGCAGTCCAAATGCTATACTCTCTCCAGAACCAAAGGAGACACTGGAAAGCTCATCAGAACCTCAGTTCCTAACTCAGCTGTCCCTGCTTGGTTTGGTTTTCCCGTGTTCCACACAGATCCTGACGAGTTTGAGAGGATCTATGAGCCCCTGGATGTGAAGAGCAAGAAGATCCACATCGTGGACAGTGGGCTGACCTTTAACCTGCCCTACCCGCTCATCCTAAGGCCCCAAAGAGGTGTGGATCTCATCATCTCCTTCGATTTTTCAGCCAGGCCGAGTGATTCCAGCCCTCCTTTCAAAGTAAGTGACACAGGCCCTTCCTTTCCTGGGTTCAGGAGTTTAAGGTGACTCAGTTCTATTCCATATGGTCCCAGAAAAACCTTAGTGCTGTTGCATCTACAGCTTTGGAATATTTCTTTCCACGTCAAGGCAGAATATTGCCCTGTGCCTCAGTTCCTGTTTACATGCCTTCCATGAGGCAACTGGCACAAAGAGGGATAATGAAATTCCTTTGAAGCAGAAGCTCAGTTGTTTTTATGGAAATTTTGCTTTGGCACTGATTTCAGAGTTTTATTTTTTGTCAGAGTTAAACAATTAAGTCATTCTCCCTGCCATAGTCTCCCTCTGCCCAGCTGCTCTCCTCTGTGTGCTGTGATGTAAATGGATGGTTTCATGTCATCATCTTGCAGAAATGCATCATCTCAGGATTGCTAAATAAATAACCTTTTGGAATCGGGGCTAACTGTTCATGTACATCTCACTGGGATAATCCCAGCACTGGTTTAAGTGGGACTCTTAAATCCATCCAGACCAGAGCAAAACAGCGACAGGAAAACAGGGAGTAAGTGCCTTGGCTGTTTTCTGCAGCAGGTGTGGAAAGCACAGCTGTCAGTCTGTACAACCTGCACATCCACACAGCTCCAGCTGATCCCAAAGCCTTTTCATGGAGCATTTTGGTAACTGCTACAGAAAAGCCAGCCCTTCAGAGGCTGCTGTGAGGTTTTGTGCTGTGGTTTAGTGGGCATGGCAGGATTTGGTTCATCTGTGTGATCTTGGGAGGTCTTTTCCAACATTTTCCATCCATAAGGCATCACTTATTTCAAACCCAAATAGATTTTTAAAATATTTTTTAAGGGAAATCAGGAAACATTCCTGTTTGAGAAACAGCTGGCATTTCTTGTTGCTTTCCAGGCAAATTTCAGTTAGAACAGAGAATTCTTTTCCTTCAGCTGCTATGGAGTGACAAAACCCCCAAAACAACATTAGAAAATAACAGCAGTAGAAAAATGAGCTTGAGATCAGTGCTGCCAACTGCAAAGCCAAATTACAGGAGAATAAAAAGGAGAAATTCCTGTAATCTTTAGGTCTCTGGGGGCTACTGGAGAGAATAAAGCACTGAGAAAACTTCCTTGAGATCCTTTGTTTTTCCTTAATTGACTGAATCCCAGAGTTGTTGTGTTGTTTTGTTTTTTGTTTTTTTTTTTTTTTTTAATATATTCTATTTGCATTAGAAAGTATCTCTTTTTTTTTGTCAAGAGTGTTTGCTCCAGCAGCTAAATTTGCTGACACAGCACTGCCATTGCCTCTGGTACATCTTTGTCCTCCGTTTTTTAACATTCCATGGGTGGAGTCCATGCAAAAAGCTGTATATGGTCACCCCTACTACCCTTAGCATTCTGTCTTTGCTAGCTGCAGTTTTCTGGGCTGTTTTGGGGAGCATGGAGAGATTAATTAGCACTCAAGTGGCACCCTGAAGGTTTTTCTCTAAAATATCATTTTCAAATTCCTTAACACAATAAAAAATGCTGGGAAAATCAGGTGGTGCCTCAGGTTTTCAAGGAGCCTCTGTTGAAGGGACTGGTCCATTGTTCCTGAAGCACAAGTAAGTGTGTGCTGTGGCAGATACAGGTGTACTCCTGAGGCAGAGGACAGGAACAGGAACCAGTTCTGTCCCACTGGTGCATTGCAAAGAGCAAATGCCACTTGAGAAGAGGGCCTGTACCTATGATATCACTCTAATATTTTACTGCAGTGGGGAAATCAGCCAGCTGAACTCAATGACTCGAGCCTTGGTTTACCATTTTACACCCACTATCTCCTCATCTCTTGCGTATCCAAAACAGTCGTCCAAAGAAGGGTCCTATTTCATTGAAAACCAAGATTAAAGATGTTTGACCTTCCCTCTCCTCCCTCTCACACACCCTCATTACATGCTTTTGAGTCATTATTTACAAATTATCTTGTTTACTGAGTTGTCATGAGGAAAAAGAAGCCTGTTTTCCAGAGCTCTTCACTCGGTGTGCTTGGAGAAGCCGCGGTGTGCGGGGATTGGCTCTGAGCACAACAATGTGTGGCCTGATGTTTAGGAGCTCTCAGTGGTTGCCACAGCACCGGGACTGCTTTGCAAAATAAAATTATGGATGGCTTCTCCCTCGCTGTCAGCTCTGTAAATTCACTCTCCCAGGTTTCTGGGGCAGACCGCATTCCTTCCTGTGACTCATTACGGCAGGTGGTGGAGCCTGGGCAGGGTGAGTGAGGTGCTCAGTTGGTCCTGCTGGGTCATCTGTGCTGAGATGGACTTGATTAGTCCTGAGAACCACAGGGTGGTTGGGGCTGGAAGGGACATTGACCTCATCCCACCCCTGCCATGGGCAGGGACACCTTCCACTAGCTCAAGGTGCTCCCAGCCCCATCCAGCCTGGCCTTGGACACTTCCAGAGATCTAGGGGCAACCACAGCTTCTGTGCCAGGGCCTCCCCACCCTCACAGGAAAGGATTTCTCCCCAGTATCCCATCTAAACCTACTCTTTGGCACTGGGAAGCCATTCCCCCTTGTCCTGTCCCTCCCTCTCTTGTAAATTGTCTCTCTCCATCTTTCCTGTCGGCTCCTTCAGGTGCAGGAAGGCCACAGTGAGGTCACCCCAAAGCTTCTCCTCTCCAGGTGAACAATCCCAACTCTCCCAGCCTTTTCTCCCAGCAGAGCTGCTCCATCCCTCTGCTCATCCTGGTGCCTCCCCTGGACTCCCTGTCCTTCCTGTGTTGGATACTTAATAATTTATGGATTACAGTAACCACTCCACACAATCCCTGTCTCTGCAAACCTCCTGACTTCGCAGTGGAAGCTTTTATGCACCTGAGTCTTTCTCCTCTTTCCAGGAAATCCTGCTGGCTGAAAAATGGGCCAAAATGAACAAGCTTCCTTTCCCCAAGATAGACCCCAACGTGTTTGACCGGGAGGGCTTGAAAGAGTGCTATGTTTTCAAACCAAAGGACACCTCCTCAGAGAAGGACTGTCCAACCATCATCCACTTTGTGCTGGCCAACATTGACTTCAGGAAGTACAAAGCTCCAGGTGAGCTCACAATTCCTGATGCTGAATCCACTTGTTGCTCTGGAGTCACTTGGTGGTTATGTACTAGGAATGTTTTGCCTCTGAAACAGCTCAAGCTTTGTCTGCAGTCCTTAGGGAATTAATTCAAAGGAATAGTTTAAAATAAGGTAATAAACCATCAGCCCTAACATTTGGATGGAATTTTTGTATTTGTCCTCTTCAGGCATTCCCAGAGAAACACAGGAAGAGAAGGATTTTGCAGACTTTGATATTTTTGATGATCCAGATACACCTTTCTCTACCTTCAACTTCCAGTATTCCAACGAGGCTTTCAAGAGGCTCCATGACCTCATGGAGTTCAACACCCTCAATAATATGAATGTAAGTATGGTGGGTTAAAGGGGCTAGATTGTTACAGGGGGAGGTGGATGATGTGAGTAAAGCCTTAAATCTGCTCTACAGAAGGTACAGGGTTTTGCCTTAGTGTTTGTATGATTTTCTCATTCGGTTCTTGCCTTAGTTTTGCCATTTTACCGACCCAAGCCATTCAGGATAAGTGAGCAAAGGGAACTCTTCAAGACATAAACATCACGTGCAGGATTTTATTCTCAGGTTTTTTCTTCTGATTGGACAAACAGGACACTGGAAGTTTTCTCTTAAGGAAATTTCTTTATTAGCTAACTCAGTAATAACAATTTGTGACTGATAGTTGACGGAACATGACATCATGATCCCAGTGTCTGTGGAGTGAGAAGTGTAATGATCATCCCAGACAAAGATATGGCGGTTTTAATCATTATAGTGAAGAAAACTTCACTATATTGATTAAACTTATTTTGTTACCTCAGCACTAAAGAAAGAAAAGTGAAGATTTAATCTTTCTCAGTAATTACTTTCTACATCCTCGAAATATGGATTTTCTCAATGTTTGGATTTACACTTCTGAGTTTCACTGGGGCTTTTTAAATTTTGTGCATTTTTGGGCGACTTTTTTTCGTGATAGTGGCGTCCCTCATATTTTTACTAGCCACATTAAAATCAGTGTTTTGTACACCCAGGAAATACTATTTGTACTAAAACTCGTCAATCCCTTTGCTCAGTGATGGATGGAGCAGAGCTAAAAGTGGGAGCAGCAGGTGCTAACAGGAGCAGGGGCTGTTTCTGTCCCTCCCAGAGTGGTTCAGATGTGAGTTTTCCTGCTGGCTGTGCTCCCTGCAGGTGATCAAGGAGGCAATGATGGAGAGCATTGAGTACAGGAAGCAGAACCCCTCGCGCTGCTCCGTGTCCCTCAGCAGTGTGGAGGCCAGGAGGTTCTTCAACAAGAGCAGCCTCAACAACAACCACACGTAGAGCCTGTGCCTGGCCCTGCCCTGCCCCAGAAGCTGCTCCTGCCTTTGGAACTGGAGTCAAAAGGACTTGAGTGGAGCGTCCCTGCTCTTCACAGGGCTGTGCAACACTCCTGAGCTCATCTTCTTGTGAATGTTCACGTTCCAATAGCATTTTGTACTGCTTTTTTAAGAATAAAAACATTTCAGTAGGCTGAGATCCTCGTTTTTAAAACTGTGGACTTAGCTGGAGATCATTTGGTTTAGCATCTTTTTTCGTTTTCTTATAAAATTATAAACACTGGTTTCTTTTGGGGGAGTAATTGATTTTTAATTGATGTAAACTGGGCATAGCTTGAAGAGTAAATGGAATTAGAAAAAAAAAAAAATTGACATTCACTTTACTGCTATATGAGAATGTCTGTTCCACTCAGCAAAAAACGAAACCTCTGATATTTTCTTATTTCATCCTCAAAATTACATTGCTTGAACTCTTGAGCTACTGGCAACCATGTGTTAAATTATTGTCAGTTTGTATACTTCTGACCTGAATGTTTCTTCATAAATTGACAGTGATTTTGCATTTGATTAAAATAACACATTTCTGCAAAGGGACAGTGGCAGTGTTTACTGGCAGATTGAGAAAACGTGCCCGGGTAAGAATGTGAAGCCTTACTGGCTATTTTAAAAATAAATTCTTAGTGCTTTGAATAATGAAAGACTGTGCAGAGCCAGAGATTCTTTTAGTACCATCTCAACCAGTATTGCTGTAACTCGGCAAATGCACAGAAAATGCAGCTGCACCTCTGAAAACTTTAATTGCTAAAATCAGTAAATCCCTGGGAAGGGAAATAATTACAGTGCATTTCTTTTAACAGCCACTGCACCAAAGAATTGTGGAATGGTTGGAGGTGGAGGGGACCTTAAAATTGATTTCATTGCACCCCCTGCCATGGGCAGGGACACCTCCCACTAGCCTAGGTTGGTCTATATGCAAAGTTCTGTGGTTTAATAACATTTCCTGTATTGATCAATAGGTTTTATTTCTGTTTGAGTTAGTGCATGTTTAAAATCAAGAGGGAAAATAAAAGTAACTTATCTTAGTGCTGCATAATTTAAACATTTTCCATAAATTCTGGAATACAGAAAGGAACTGGTACCATTATATTACTGTAATATTTTCTTTTAAATGTTGTCTTTCCTTTTGGTAATGTCATATTTGTATTTTTTTATTTTATAATATGTACCTACTCTGTTTCATGGAAGAGTCTTCATACAGTTTATATTATCACAGTGTTACCAGATGATAAAAAATAAAACTATATTTGTCACCTGCTGTTTTCAGACAGTTTTATTTTGATAATTTGTGGGCTATTTTCAGTTCTTTTGTGAAGAAGTGTGGAGCAGCTCAATGGTAGGGGGCAGCTCACAAGACAGTGCACAGGATGAGTCTTTGCTACCTTTAATCTTGGATTCCTTATAGAGCAGGGAAGTTCTTTAGACGTTATTAAAAATTATGTGAAAGGAGAATAATAATGCAGGAAAACCCCTCTTCTGACACACAAAGTGACACCAACAACAGAGTTTTCCCACACCTAGAAATGTGATCCTTTGTTTCGCATTTTCCCCTCCCTTTAATCCAGGTTTTTCTGCTTTGTGTGTACAGTATTTTTTTTTTTTTCCAACCCAGCATGTGATCCCTACGAGGCAGAAAAAGGTGGATTTAGAGAATGAATTGTTTGAAGCTCCAAACATTACTGTAGGGGTAGCATATGGAAGATCCTTAAAGCTTGAAGGACATGGAAGTGCCATCCTGCACTGGTGAAGGTGGTAAAGCCTTAGGGGTGAGCTCAGTTCCTGGAAAACAGCTCTGGTGTGGTCTGGAAACCAGCTCTGGTGGGGCCTGGGAAATGTGGGCTCTGGAAAACAGCTCTGGTGGGCTGTGGAAATGGCTGTTGTGGGCCCTGGAGGACAGCTCTGGTGGGACACCTGGGACACCTGGCACCACGGCCTTGAGCTTCTCTCCTTGGGACCTTGGAGCAGGCTGCAGTGCTGGGATGGGCATTGGAAATCTGTGCCTGCCTTTGCCTTTACCAGCAGAAGGGAATGCTCAGAATAAATCCCACTGACCTGGGGAGCATTGGAGCTCCTCCACGTGTTAGTGTTGGTGAGAAGAAAATCCTTTTTGGCAGGGAATGGGGCGGCACCAATGCCCTTTTCCCGTTCCCCTGGGCATGTTTTGTCTATGGCATGAAACCTGAGCGCTGAGCGTGAGTGATCACCTGCAGAGCTGCTTCTACACAGCACAAAGGGCTGGTTTTCCAGGAGAGCTGCTTGTGCCCAGGAGTGGATGTGGGATCCAACGCCAGGAGCCTTGTTGTGCAACTACTTGTGTTGACATAACAGGTTTTTCTCTGGTGTGCACTGGAAGCAAAGCCGACCGAGCAGACGTTTCCTGGAGCTGTAAATTCACCCTTCACTGGCTGCTGGCACTTGCGATGGACAGGTTTGTGTAGGGTGACTCACCCAGGAGGTTACACAGGGCCCTTCTCACGAGGGGTGGAAGGCAGGGGCTGTGAGGGTTCCCAGGAATTCCCCATGGCAACACAAACACAGCACTGCTGTGCATGCGAGGGGCAGGCACTGGGGCAAAGCAAGGACACCGCGGCTCCTTAACCTTTAGACAAACCAAACCCCACAGGACTGGGTCCAACAGGAACAGGATTTCTCATGTAACCCTTGAGTGCCAAGCCCCACAGACCTGAAATCAGGGAACAAAGGTCAAGCCAAAAGACTCCTGGTTTCGTTAGGTTTTGTCAGGAGATATCTGGGAAGAGAACTCCCAAAGCAGGCAGCCGTGAGCTTGGAGAGACCCATCTGGATCTCAGGGGTGCCAGGAACACAGCCAGGGGCACAGAAAGGGGAACCCCAGCTATGATGAGGTCACTGGTGCTGGTCTGGGAGCTGGGTCTGATGTCTGCAGAGGGAACTGTTGTGCAGCACCTGGGGCTTCCCTGCCACTCTACCTTCATCTGCAGCCAGCAGCCCACCCGTCCCGAGACCTGTCAGAGAAACATCAGGGAATTTAACATCAAACCAACTTTGTACTTAAATATTTTGTCTTTAATCAGTACAATGCTCTTACAGTGTGTCCTCCACAAGGACTGTGACCAAACTGGCCAGACCTGGGAACCTCGAGGTGGCCTTTGTATCTCTCTCAAATCCTCACCCAGGTACAGTGTTTTACGCAAGTCAAAACTGAGCAGGGAAAAAGCTCTGGGCTTATTTGGGTGTGAAACTGTAATTTCTGCCTTTGAAGAATAAACTGCAATGGTAAAACTAAACTCCCCCATCCCTAGAAGCGTCCAAGGCCAGGTTGGACAGGACTTGGAGCACCCTGGGATAGTGGAAGGTGTCCCTGCCCATGGCAGGGGATGGCACTGGATGGGCTTTAAGGTTTCCCCCAACCCAAACCATTCCATGATTTTACGATTCTAAAGTTATATCATTTGTTTGGAACCATTTTGTAATTTAACTGGATTTCTGCCCCTCACCCAACTTTTTGGATGGATTGGGAGGGGATGGCTGGGCCAGCAGTGACAGCACAAGAGAACGGGGCTTGTGCCAGGCACTCTGTAAATTCTGGGATGAGGAGGAGAACGTTGGAGACACCCTCCACCTCCCGCTGGTGCTTAACTCCCTCCAGACGTTTTCTCACAGCTCGTTCCGGGCGTGTGCTGGAACACACAAACCGGAATTAACACCGTGGCTTTAAAAGAGATGGAGGGAAGTGTTTCTCCAGCGTGGTTGGGAAGCAGAGACACTGATGCTTTGCAGCTGTGGATTCACTGCAAACCCTTCCGGTCCGGTTTTCCCAAACCCCAGGGATTTGCCAGAGGGTATTTTTGTGTGATGGTCAGCCGCTGCTTCTTCTGGCTCTAATTAATGCCTGGATGGTGCCAGCGCAGGCAGAGGCACCCTGGAGGGCTGGAGAGCTGGGAAGGTCCCTCAGCTCCTCCGTGGGGCTCTGGCTCTTGGCTGTGGGCTGTGGGTTGGGATGAGGGACGGGAGCAGAGGCTGAAAGGACGGAGGTTTGCATCCAAACGTGTGCCGTGGGCCGTCCCAGAGTTTGTTTAGGATTTCCCTTTATAAGGCTGGGAGGAAGCTGTTTTGGACTGATCTTTTTTGACCTTGCAGAAGTCCAGAAGTTAGTGATGCTGTTTAACTCTCATTTGCTTAAGCCTATTTTAACACGTTGTTTAAAACCACTTTTTAAGCTCATTTTTAGGTAAAGAAATTTATTCTAAGGTGACACAGAGCAGGTTTCAATACCCCAACAGACCATTGGCCCTTCTCTGGTGTTGCCTCCATGTCTTTTCTGTCTCTTTTTCCAAGGGCTGCCACAAAATAAATGAGAGAATAATTTGACATCTGAAATCCACTGTGTCTTTATTGCTCACTTCCTTTTCTTTTATTTTGGAACCCAGGGATCATGGAATCATTAAGGTTGGGAAAGACCTAATAGATCATCAAGTCCAACCATCAGTCCAGCCCCAGCATCAGCACTAAACCTTGTCCCCAAGTGCCACATCCACGTGGTTTTTGAACACCTCCAGGGGTGGGGACTCCACCATGCTCCGTGACATGGCTGTGAGCTGGGACAGCTGGAAAATCCAGCAGCAGGTGTGGGGTGGTGTGAGGGAGCAGTGTTTCAGTGTAAATTGTTTGAGATACAGTCTTTATAAACACAGGTATTTATACAGTTAAATATATGTATTTAAAATTTATGTTCAGCTAATGAACTGTCATTGCTCAAGATCAAACCCACCCCACTTTTCTTCTCACCTCTAGCTGCCAGTGCATGTTTCCAGCTAAAGGAAGCCTTTTAAAGTCCCAAAGATCATTGTCCTGCTGTTTGGTCCCTGTGTCAGGAAAGAGCATCAGTGTTGGGGTTGGGGTTTGGTCTTTGTGCTTGTAAAATGATTTAGGACCAGTGGCGAGGAGGGTGAGTTGTGCAGGCAGCAAAATGTGATGAGAGCAACCTAAATTTAATAAAATGGCTAAAAACAGTGAGGATGTGAAAAGCAGGTGAACACTGAGGGACACCGAGTTACCTGCTGTGGGCTTTACACACTCCCAGAGTCAGAAAGCCTCTCTCTGTCTTGGATGTTTTGTACAGCATACACTTTAATGTAGATGTTTTTCTTCCAGGCAGTGATAACTGCCCACAATATCAGCCAAATTCCCATCAATCTGAGTGAAAATGTGAAGGCACAGAGTTCAGACTAACACAGAATTTTGCACTAAACCCAACCATCCTTCTGCTGTGAGTTCTCCCTCTGCCAAACCAAGGCAGTTCTGACTTCTTGTAACCTGGGACATGAGTGGTCTTTAATCAGTGTCTTATGTATATCCCTTTTTATTTAATGTTTTGTTTTAGAAATTGTTTTTGGTGCGCTGATTTAAAAGGGTTTAGCAGGAGAGATCTGGACTGGATTAATGGCGTGGCTGATGCACAGAATAGAAAATGGATAAGCAAATGTTACAGAATCACAGTCAGGTTTGGGTTGGGAGGAACATTAAATTCATTAAATTTCATCCAGTTCCATAGACACCTTCCACTATCCCAGGATGCTCAAAGCCCTGTCCAGCCTGGCCTTGGACACTTCCAGGGATCCAGGGGCAGCCACAGCTTCTCTGGGCACCCTGTGCCAGGGCTTCCCCACCCTCACAGGGAACAATTCCTTCCCAATTTCTAATCTAGTGTTGGTGGAGCTGACTGAAATAAAACGAGCTCACCAGACTCTGTTTGATTCCTTAAACAGATGTTAGCAGGATGCCCAAAAGGGCCAGGTCTAAACCCAGCAGCCCTTCATGTGTGTGTGGCTGGAAGGGTGAGGCCAGAGCTCCTCCTGTAAAATACAGCAGGGGCCAAGCTGGACAAATGTGCCCTGGGAGCTGTGCACAGGAAAGCTGCTCCCTTGAGCCTAGCATATGGATCTGAAGGGAATTTGCTGTTTGAAGTTTGGGTTCCTTTCAAAGCAGAGCGAGGAGCTGGAGCCCTGCAGCTGCTCCACGTCTGAACAGCTCCGTTTGGTGAAGTTTGAACATCTCACTCCAATGTAAAATCCCAACGTTTGTGTTCTGCAGCGTGACCGAAGCCAACTCTTCTGCTCTGTTGTGTAATGCAATAAATGTCAGCTTGACAAATTCAACTCCATTGAAATGGTTTTTTATAATTGCCCGTGGTGTTGTAAGATGCACTTAACAAATATTTGTTGGCTCGAAGGATGTCACTGAATCACTGTTCTCTGATGGCAAATCCTTGCAGTGGAAAACAGCCCTTGCTCATATTTTCCCAGTCCCCTGTGTGGTGAGGAATGCTCTTACAAAACAGACAACCCGGTGCTATGAATCCACAGGTAACAGCCGAGCAACGCTGCTTTTGCCATCGAAACAAACACAGGCTGTTTAGGAAAAATAAAACCCGTGGGAAGAGCCACCCTTTGCTTCCCAGCAGGAGCAGGAGGAGGACACGGTGCTCGGGTGTCCCCCGGGTGGTTTGGTGTCTCCATATGTCCCCAGCCCCGCTCGGTGCTGTGGGCTGAGGGTTTTTGGCACAGCGGTGTCACCTGGAGAGGGAAGGTAATCCCGGGGACAAGGGGGACATGGGGCTGCTCCCTGCAAAACCTGGGCACCTCCAGCCTCCCTCAGCCCGCACAGGTGAGGAAGGAGAGAAATCCCTTTGCCAGGCCGGCAGCAGGTGCTAAATGCTGTGAGGTACGAGGCCGGAAAATGAGGATTTAATGATTCTTGACATTTCCTCTTGGGTGCACAAACAGCTTCTTGCAGGGCCTTAACGCCAGGTGCCTGTGAGCATCTCTGAGCTGTCCCTCAGGGAACCTCGGAGTGCCTCAGGGACATCCCAGTCACTACTTCAGGCTGCAAAAATGGTGATTAACCTTGGGACAGGAATCATCTCAGTGGAAAACAGGACAGGTTTCAGCCGTCCCTTACAGGAGGCCTTGGCTTCCCGTTTGTCATCAGATTTTCCTCAGCAATCTTACCCCAAAACTTGATTTTCTCTTTCTCTACTTCTCAGTGGTAATACAGGAAAAACAACTGGAGGCCTTCTCTCTTTCTTTTTGCCTCAGAATTCCATACACGGACACAAGACGTTCATGACCGAGCAGCTGAGCAGCTTTATGTTTTTGGGATTCTCTAGGTAAGTGTAAGGAAAACGTGGAGAAGGCACTGTCATTAGTGTGCCCTGAGCCCCCGAGATTACCCCAGCCCCCTACACCTCTGCTGTTCAGGACTCTAAATTTAGTTAATTAATGCACGGTTAATTGCCAAGTGACATGCACATCAATCCACCCACTTCCTAGGGGCTGTGCCTATTAAAGCCTTTTCCAGCTCGCGTTATGAACAAGGACAACTGCGTGTAAAAATAAAAAGAAAACAAACCTCTGCATCTAAAAGTAGGAAAAATGAGGTTCCCGATGATTTTGGGATGCTGACAAACCAAGGCAGAGCTGCTGGCCCTTTCTCGCATCCAGCAGGAATTGCAGGAGTCAGGGAGAGCCCGGGACAGACCTTGGCACTGTGGCTGGGAATTGCAGTGTGGTATCTGACAGCATCCTCACGTGTCTCCCGTATTTTGCTCTGTGCCTTATTCGTTTTCTTGCCTTGAGGTATTTTCAGCTGTGAAGAACTAACAGACAAGTAGCTCGTAAATTATTATGTATCACTCTGAGAAGGCAAGAAACAAATTGAAATTCTTTACTTGGGCTTAGTTTTAAACTTTGAGACTTCTAGATGCAGATAAACACATACATTTATTTACAGCAGTTGTTCTTTAGAAACAACAGAGACAACTCAACATTCAAGATGTGTCAGATTTAACAGCAAGTTTTTAAGGAACCCCTGGCTTTTTGTGAGCTTTGGGTTGTGTCTTGGGTAAAGTTTTCTGGGTATGCTCTACTGCAGTACTTCAGCTGCCATGATTGACATTCCATATTTTCATCCATAAGAATCCCAGAGTGGTTTGGGTGGGAGGGGACATTTAGGCTCATCTTGTTCCAACCCTCTGCCGTGGGCAGGGACACCTTCCAGTGGATAAGATCTGTTGGTTTGCTGTAGATAATTTACCTGTGCTGTGTATGATGGGAGGTTTGATCTCAACTGGTTAAGTTGGTTTTTTTTGTTTTTGTTTTTGTTTTTTTTAACCAGGAGCAAAAATTCCTGCCACTAGTTCCTAAACTTGTTTACTCTTCTCTCCCCTCTTTATTTCCCCTGCTTTGGGTCCTGAGGGTCACACAACCCACCACAGAGTGGCCTCTGGCACTTCTTGTCTTTTGTCAGCAGTAAGGGGAGATCTCAGATTAAACATTTTCTATGTCAGAATTCCATAGTAAGGGGACTCACACGGAGGCAGGGTTAGGGGAAGCGCACTGGCACAGGGTGCCCAGAGCAGCTGTGGCTGCCCCTGCATCCCTGGAAGTGTCCAAGGCCATCTTGGATGGGGTTTGGAGCAACCTGGGCTGGTGGAAGGTGTCCCTGCCCATGGCAGGGGTGGGATGGGGTGAGTTCTAGGATCCCTTCCAATTCCAACCCAAACCTGTCTGGGATTCTCTGAAGAACAGGAGGAATGAAGCACAAAAAAGAAAAGAAAAAAAAAATTCAGCCTCTCTTCCCCACATTGCCATGGACATCCCTAACAGCCTGACATCCACCAAAACACCAGTGGAAGTCATCCAGCTTTTTTCTGTAGCCTCTGGCTACATTTCCAAGCTCCCTGACCCTTCAGCCAAACAGGAGCACTAATGAGCCACCAGGTTTTTCCCAGGCGTGCACAGCATTGTTTAAAGTCTCCAACCCTGAACTAAACAAACTTTTCATCCCTTCTCAGTTAATATTTACCTGCAGAAATGAGGCCGGATTATTTCACAGGTTAGTTTTTCTTAATCGTTACCTGCTTTATTTTGTCTTCTTGACAACAAACCACAGAATCCTGAAGCTGGAAGACCTCAAATATTGGATCAAACTGTGGCTCAGATCCATCTGATTCTGATTAAGGAAGTTGTGCAGAATCTGTTTTTTTTATTTTTATTTTTAACCTCTCTCCAGTTAGTGGCTAAATTTGTTTTGGTATTCAGCAAATAACTCCACAATGAGAATTGTTCTTAGGAACTCAAGGAACTTCTCAGGATTGTGTAAAAGCTACTACAAATATCTCTTTGGAAATCAAGGGAAATTCAGAATTGTGTAAAAACGACAAGAAATAGCTCCAAAAGTCATGAATTTGTAACAGCAAGAAATGTTAACAATTAATTTAACACTTCCTTGGTTTAAAATTAGTACAGGATATATTTCTTTGATGTGAGAAGAAAAATGATCCTGGATCCTGGAGAATATTTTGTTGCTATTCTGAAATGGAAATGAATGCAAACTTTTCAATGACAGCTCCCTCCAGCACTAAGCCAACTCTGGTTAGTGGCACTGTGGAAATGGAGTGGATTCAGTAGGCACAAAATCGATGGAGTTGCTCAGAAGTCCAACATTTTTGCCCTGTTTCCACCTTAAAAGTTCAGTTAGATCCTGTGTTTGCAGCAATGCTTCTATTTTGTCCCTTGTCTCCTAAACAAAATGTTCACTTGAGGCTCCATCTGGGTCACCCTCCCAAAAGTGTCCAGCTGTCCCATGTACATTATCTCTAAATTAGAACGAGAATATTAATTAGGCAGCACAGTGGGTGAAATATGTCATTCCAAACACTGTACAGACTTTTTGTTGAAGCTGGTGAAGTGTTAAATTCATATGTCATTTTTAAAGGAGTAATTTGAAATAATTTGTTTATCTGCTTGGGGCTAACAAGAAATGGTGTAAATAAACAGAGAGCATGCACTGGGCTGGGTAGAAGGTTCATTTTCCATAAAAGTCAGATGGAGGAGACAGAGAGTGGTCTTAAACAGGAAGTTTTGATACGGCCTTAAATGTGGAAGACACAAAAAGGAACATTTCCTACTGGGAAACCCTAAACCTAACCCAAACATCTGACCCTTACACAATCCCTAAACATAACCATAAACCAAATCCTAACCCATTTCCTACTGGAAAACCCTAACACTGACTCGAATCCTAACCCTAAACCTTATCCAAAATCTAACCCAAACCCTAAACCTAACCACAACCCAAACCCCTAACGCTAAAACTAACCCTAACCCTCATGCAAACCTTCCACCAGACCAGGTTGCTCAGGGTACAAATCCAGACAAATGCATTTTACTAAGGTGATTAGAAGGTTGCTTAACTTTGGCTCCTTTCCCTTGATAAAAACATGGGGTGGGTTTACAGGATGTTTTCTTTGCTTCTAATTGTTAAGTCCTTCATCAGTCTTCAGAAAGGCTTGAATACATCAGCCACAAAAAGCTCAGCCCGTAAGTTACAGCACTCAGTCAATGTCTGGGGACTCTAAAGTACTGCCTTATCAACTTCTCAAAGTGTAAATATTTTCCTTCTTTTTTTGTTTTTGGTTAAAAAAAAATCCTGTTTTTTAAACATTTGTAATGTCTTGCCTCAGTGAAATCTCTTTGCAGTGAATTTAAGTGACAAACTTTAACCAGATTTCCCCCCTTTCTCTTTTTTTAATCCTCTTCCAATGTGCTGCTGATCATCAGCTTGTGTTTGTAATATGAAAAGACCAAGATACGATAGACTTGTACTTTGAAGTTTTTCTCCTAGCTGGGTTAATTTCTACTGTAAAATGTTTGTTTTTCTCCATTCAGCCGTTTGTCCTCAAAATGAGTACTGCATATACGGATATATGGATATTGAATATATCCAAATAGGAATACATGAATATTGAATATTCACTTCTCACTTTAAACCCAAGACATTTTAGCTTAAGGAAACTGGAAAACACAATAGGGATTTTTTTTACTGGGAAATATTGCAATTTACTCTGTTACAAAGTTCCTGTAAAGGGCGCGTCTAAAACTGAAGCTGAGGCCAGGAGAAGGAGCCGAGGGTCAGCCTGGAATAAATTGATAGCAAAGATGTGGAGAAAGAACCAGCTGCTGATGTGATGGGTGGGCAGCCGCAGCAACCTGAGCGTGGTGCTTTTGGAGCAGGAGGAGCCCTGAAAGCTGCAATTGGAGGCTGGGAAGGGCTGATCCTCATTTTGCACGGTTTCTGTGTGGGTCCTGAGGTGTTTTCCAGCCGCACTCCTCAACCTCGTGCTGGGAAATGCCCCGGCACAAACCAGTCCCACGGGCAGCATCTCCTGGGTTCAGGGCGCCACCTCTTGGTGCTGGGGTGGCTCCTCCTAGCGATGGGATTGCTGTCCTTCAGCCGGGAAAACCATGGGAGTGTGGGGCAGCAGCTCATCTCAAACCTCCCAAGGGAATGTGAAGTACCCGCAGCTTTGAAACCAGTTCCAAACCTGCCCTTGTGAACGACACAGGTGTAAGCTGAGAGGTTTATTTTATTATTTTATTTTATTTTATTTTAATTTATTTTTGGGGTTTTTTTGTTTCCTTTCCTTTCCTTTCCTTTCCTTTCCTTTCCTTTCCTTTCCTTTCCTTTCCTTTCCTTTCCTTTCCTTTCCTTTCCTTTCCTTTCCTTTCCTTTCCTTTCCTTTCCTTTCCTTTCCTTTCCTTTCCTTTCCTTTCCTTTCCTTTCCTTTCCTTTCCTTTCCTTTCCTTTCCTTTCCTTTCCTTTCCTTTCCTTTCCTTTCCTTTCCTTTCCTTTCCTTTCCTTTCCTTTCCTTTCCTTTCCTTTCCTTTCCTTTCCTTTCCTTTCCTTTCCTTTCCTTTCCTTTCCTTTCCTTTCCTTTCCTTTCCTTTCCTTTCCTTTCCTTTCCTTTCCTTTCCTTTCCTTTCCTTTCCTTTCCTTTCCTTTCCTTTCCTTTCCTTTCCTTTCCTTTCCTTTCCTTTCCTTTCCTTTCCTTTCCTTTCCTTTCCTTTCCTTTCCTTTCCTTTCCTTTCCTTTCCTTTCCTTTCCTTTTCTTTTCTTTTCTTTTCTTTTCTTTTCTTTTCATTTTTTTTTGTTTCATTTTATTTTGTTTTATTTTATACTTTTTTTTTCTTAAATGACAATCCGGTGATTTGTGTCCCCCCCTCCCCATTTCTTTCCCAGCCAAACACAGGATTTTGACTCAAGGCTCTTACAGGTCCTTTCCAACCTTAATGATTCTATGATTATAAATGCATAATGATGACTATCATCGCTATAATTTTTTTAATAATTACTTTCTGCTGCCCCAGCCGTAATTCAATGGCCCAGCTTTGTTCCATGGATCTGAAATTGCTGCGAATGGGTTTGCTTGGAGTCGAAAACCGGGGTGGGAATTGCAGACTCATTTCCAGCAGCAGAAAGGAGCTCTCGGGGGTCGTTTCTCACCTTGTTTACCCCACAGGCCACCCTTAGGATGTGTGTCATTGCCTGTTTCCCATGTGGCATCCCAGGGACTGCTGCTCTCCTTGGCTGCCTGCCCCAGGCGAAGCTGGGAGGCTCAGGACATCGATCCGGCCACCCCGAGACCCGTAAGGCTTCCAACACTGCACTAGATTTCTGGGTATTTGAGTTTATCCTCCTCTGGTTCCTGTGTGCTGAGCAGTAAAACTGGAATTATTCCATCAAATCTCTCTCTCTCCTTTTTTTTTTTTTTTTTCTTTGCCTAGAATATGGCCAGGTTCTCCTGTGTCTGGAGCAAAAGGCAAGGGGAAAACAAGGAAAAACACGTAGAAATTGAGCTTGCTAAAAATAAAAGAAGTGGTTCCTATTTTCTCTCCTGTTTGGTAGGACCCTGGAAATAAACTGGAGTAAAATCTCTGATTATAACAGTTTTATCTGGAGATGAATGAATTTTTTTTCTTTTGAAACAGAAATTTCAAGTCAATTTGACAAGTGTGGGATATGGAAGTGTCCAAGGGCAGGTTGGATGGGTCTTGGAGCAACCTGGGGCAGTGGAAGGTGTCTCTGTCCATGGCAGGGGTGGCACTGCATGAACTCTGAGGTCCCTTCCAACCCAAAATATTCTGGGATTCTGTGTGATGTCTGTCGAGCAGATAGGAGTCAAGGCACAGACTGAGGAAATAATTTCGGTAAATTGGGATTTTGGGAAGTGTGGGTGCGTGTTCGGGGCTGAAAAGAGACTGAAATCTTCTTCTACTCTTTTATTCCTATGAGGGGTCAGGAAATCTGCAAATGGCTCAAGGGAAAATTGGAGGGACTGGTGTTTTCATCGGACCTTGCAAAGCTGGATTTTGGAGGGAGTATACCCCAAGAGGTCAGTGTGTGCTCGTACATCCAAAACGCTCTGAAAAATGCAATTAATTCCCCTTTGTAATCTCACCCTCAGCTTTGACCTCAGGTTATTGTTCAATACAAACTGTAAATGAGAGAAGGCGGATTAGCATTGAAACAGACTGAGTAGTCCAAGAGAGCAGTAAGCCTTACAAACCAATTTAAGAATTAGTCTGAAATCTGTCTTTTGTGCCTAGTGCGGGCTCTTAACACCTTGTTCAGGTTTTTGTTTCTTGGAGGGGAGGCAGTCAGGGAGGAGGAGGTGGGAACGATGCTGATGTGTCACTTCGGGTCCAGCTCTCCTGGATGCTGGGACAGAGAGGTCGGATAAATTCTCAGTGCACATTTATGGCGCTAAATTGGTCTTGTAGCTGAAGAGAACTCAGCCCCTTCTCGAGATCAGATCTGTCTCTAAAGGTAGAGGAGTAAAATGTGACACTGCTGTCCCTCAGGGCTGGGAGCATCTCATCGGGAGAGCCCTGGGAATGAAGTCAGAGGGCCCTGAAATGAAGTGCTGGGTGTTTTTGCTTTCAAGGCTGCATTATCCTGGTCTGCATGACCCACCCGAGGTGATGATTTAAAGGTTTCCTGCCTTCCCAGGGGATGGGGTGGTGGAGGAGCTCTGCAGGAACAGATTTACTTGCAATTTGCTTGCTTAGCACACTGTAGCACACAATTTATATTTTTCCAGGGAGCCAGGAGCAGCCTCTTCCTGGGGCCTCTTTCTCTCCAGGTAGTTTTTTAACTCTGTACTGGTTCGGACCCCTTTTTTGGGGATCCTCAGGAGGTCCCCAGGCCCACCACATGTGTACATCACACCCAGGTGACAGCTCTCTGTCCCACACTGTCCCTGCTATCGCTGGTTGCTATTTCTGAATTCCACTTCAAGCTCATTCCCTGCAGTAAAATTTTAGTGGGAAACTTAATGAGGAATTTTTTTTTTTTTTTTTTTTTTTTTTTTTACCTCTGGGAATTTTTTTTTAAAGCAATCACTTATTCACAGTGACTCCAATGTGTTTTCAGGGGTGGCAGGAGGAGAGCAGAGGCAAGGGAAAGGCACGTGATGTGTTTTGAGCCGATGGGAAAACCAAACCACGCTGGTTTGACCTCTCCAAAAATGAGAAACTATCGAAAGGCAGCAAATCCCACCATCAGCTTGATCCCTGGCAAAATTAGCTCCCAATTCCTGATGTATTTAGGAGTTAGGCTAAGACCCCCACAGGTGGGATGCAGTTCTCAGGAGCAGCTCTGGAAGCTGTAAATCTTACAAAAACACACGTGGAGAAGATACCAGCCCTCCTGGACTGGATATTCCCCTATCACAGCTGGAAACTTCCCAGCAGGAGCTGGGGCAAACCCTGGAGGGGGCAAGAACAAACATTTGGGAAGAAGAATAAATCAGCCCAGATCTGACAGCCCTGCAGAGTTTGCCCCAGAGAGTGTAAGCTATTTAGCTCTTTAAACAATATTTCAAATAACCATTGATTCCAGTTGGTTGGGAGTTTCAGAGGATAATCGAGAGTGAGGACAAAGAATTTCTTTAAAAAAGAAACGGAAGGAAAATCAAGAGCTGCTGGTACTTTGGTCTTATTTGCACATGAATCCGTGTGAATTACTCTGCCTCCTGATCTCTTCTCTGCTGGGGTGGATCATTCAGTGGCACCCCGGAGAAGGGCTCTTTGTGGAAATAACTTGTGCTGGTGACTTATTTGCTCTCAAAAATAGGAGAACACAGCAGAGAGACCCCAAAATGCTACCGCGGGGAGCTACAGAGGGTGTGGGGCTTGTGAACACCTTCAAGGATGGGCACTAAGGGTCCTTCAGGGGCGCGACAAGGACACTGATAAAGCTGATTTGGGGAATAACAAAGGGAACAAAAAACAGGAATCCAGCATACAGCCCATAAAAAAGGAAAACTGGATGTTTTAGTCTGTGATTTATGCACTAATGAGGAAGAAGCAAGTAAGCAAACCGTTCAGAAAGCCACAGACTAGAAAGGAAGAAATTCTATTTACAGTCAGAGCCCTCCTGGTGAGGAAGGTGGGATGCTGAGGACAATGAAGGGACATTCAGGGATGGGTGGGTCGAGAAGCAGAAAGGGAGAGCTCCCAGAAAAAAGGGGGAGGTGTGAAAAATTTCTGCGTGTCCAGGTTGTAACCACCCCATCGCTGTAAAAGGGCTGAGACAATCGGATGCTTTGCACCCCAAATGTTTGTATCCTTGAGTTCGGACTAATAATAATTCCTGGATTGGACTGTCAAGGCTTTAATTAACCTGTCAAGAAATTCTTTGCCCTGCATGTATATTGTGTTCCTTTGGCTCAGGTGGGTCGGCAGGGTGAAGTCATCTGCCCTCTAAAATCTGGGTGCAACAATAATGTAGCTAAAGGGCTTTTTTTTGTGCCCTTCCAGAATGAACAGAAGAATCCTTGGGCAGAAGTTGTGGTAACAGCTGCAGCTTGACTTCCAGTAAAAGAAGAGAGAGAGGTCGGTGAAATCTGCCTGGATTTTTGCTGCTTTTTTTTTTTTTTTTTTTTTTTTTTTTTTTTTTTTTTTTTTTTTTTTTTTTTTTTTTTTTTTCCCAGCTCTGTGTGCGTGTGAAATGAGCTCTGACTTTAGTAAATGTGTCATGAAACCAGAAAGGAGGAGACTGTGCCCTTCCAAAGCTTGTGCTGGATGTCTTCTGGCACAGGGACACTCAGACAAGGTTGCAAACCCAGCCAAGGCTGTTTGCTTTGAGGCAGCAGGAAATTATCTTTCCTGCTCAGAAAAGCACAGGTTGGACTGTACAGCCAAGCTCATTGGTGAGTTTTAGTGAAAACTGCCTCTGTTATAAAAGCTACTTCTGGAGGGGAAAAAAAAACAACGAAACAACAACAAAAGGTGGTTTTTTTCAAAAAGATTTCCTAATACCTAGCTCTTAATTTAGTCTCCTGGTTTGGATTGTAGTTTTCAGATGTTTTGTTACACGAGCTGATGTTTTTGCATCCCTCCTCATCAGAGATGAGGCTTCAGGTGCCTGAGCCAGGTGACCTCTGCCACTGCTGGCTGTTAATTCCAACATCATGGAGAAATAAAATCCACCCTCTTATCACAGAATTCCAGACTGGCTTGGGTTGGGATGGATTTTACATCTCACCTTGTTCCACCCCTGCCATTGTGGGGACACCTTCCACTGGAGGATCTCCTCCTTCCCGCAGTCTGTCATCTTTCCCCACCTGCTGTGGGATTTGTGGGATATTTGTGTGTGTGTGTGTGTTATTAATTTACCTCTTTTGTCAGCAGAGATGCCAGAACATCCCATTTAAACCTGGCAAAGCGGGATTTGACTGGGGCTGTTTAAGCAGCTCTGAGAACAACGGGGAAGGGGTAAAGGCACGCCCTAATTTTCTCCCTTAATCCCTTCCCATTCCCGAGGATGAGCTTTCCCTGCTCTGGAAGTTCTCCCCGCATCCTCTAGATGCTCCTCGTGCTCTGCAGGAGCCGCAATTCCTGAGCAAAACCCGGTCCGGAGCTCCTTCTGTGCCAAACCCAGCAGCCTGCCTCCCCTCCCCTAATTCTCTTTCTCGATTGTTCCTGTCACATCGAGAATTTACAAAATTGCCACTTAAGAGGAGAAAGTGACAATTTCCCTCGAAATCTTGTGGTTGCAGGGACCTCTGTCGCCTTTTTCCTCAGCACATTAAATGCGCCCGGTGAGAGGCGGCACTTTGGAGAGCAAAGCAGCAAAAAGCTGCCCATTTTAACTCTCCCCCGAGTCTGAGTTCGGTCCTGTGAGGGATTTCGAACGAGCTTTGCACTCCCTGTTATTAGTTCAGGGATCAAAGGAATGCGTTGTGAAGTTAGCCGTTAATTTAAATTTTGGGTTCTCATGTTTTCACCTGCTGTTCGTTGTTCTGTTGGATTAGCACTTGGGAGAATGTCTTTTTAAAGAGAATTTGTGTGTCTTTGTGTCTCTTCTGTCGTGGTTTTGCCCGGCCACTGCCTGGGGGAAGGACCTTTTTCTGATTTCCAGCCTAACCCTCCTCTGACACAGCCCCAGCCATTCCCATGCTCAGATTAATTGTAAAACTGAGTTTTATCTCACAGGCTTGACTTCTACTCTTTTTCCTTCCACTTCACTGGCACACCTCCAGCAAAACATCCCAGTGCAGAAAGGCAGGAGGAGCTTTTCAATCCACTATCACACTGAGGGGTCTAGGGAAGGTAAAACCATCCATGTATCCTGCTGGATGGCCCCAAAATCACCTCAGGCTGCCTGGAGGCTCAGCAAGGTGATGCTGCATGGGTTACCCATAAACCAAAAATCAATGGCAAGCTGGAACTGAAGCGTGAAGCAACAGCAACAGCTTCTGAGGCTTTACAGAGAAATCCTGGACTTCACAGGATTAAAATGTTTAAATCCCAAGTTGCATTCCTGTGCCAGGGCTCTGCTGGGTGGCCTCAGCCTCTCCTTGCCTCTCCAATCTCACTCTGACTTCCCTTCCTCATCCATTCCTGCAGTGAGCAGGGAGAAGGGCTTGTGGGCCCAGCTGAGTGTCAATTAATAATAGACCGCTTTAGGCTGGGGAAGAGCTGCTTGTGTGCAGTTTTGGGTGTTCTTTTCCAAGGTCAGAAAAGGCATGAGCAGCAAACCTTCCATCCCTCCCCTCTGAGGGGATGCTGTTTGGATAAAAGCCACAAAATCCTCCCTCGGGAGACACAACTACATAGGTGTGGTGTGAAACCTCTGGCCACACGTGAATGTTTTCAGAGGAAAAATGCAGCTTTTCCAAAGCAAATCCCCGTGGCTTCAGCTTTGAGTTATTCCAGTTACTTCTGCATGAAGCGTTTTAAAATGTTTATATACAATCTAGTTAATATGAAGCCCTTCATAAATTTTAACTGTCTGTGGCAACAGCTCAATAAATTTTCTTGACCCAGCCAACTGTGTCTCTTGTAGGAAGTATTTAATGTCTGTAGGGAGCCCCAGGCAGGTGGGATTTGGCAGGTTCATGGTTGGCTGAGGACAAGCAAAGGGAGCAGCCTGGGAGTGCTTGTCCTGCCCCAGCCCAGGTTGTGCTGGATCTACCAGAGGTTCGTGGGGCTGGCAGAGAAGGGGACAGCAGGATCACGGGGAACTGGTGCTAAAATGTGGGATCTCTTCCCTAGGAAAGTCATCCAGGGCTCATGGACATCAAGGCTTGGACCTTTCTGGTCTAGTAGAAGGTGTCCCTGCCCATGGTGGAACTGGATGAGCTTTAAGGTCCCTTCCAACCCAAACCACTCTGGCATTGTGTGGTGACCCATGTTACAGCTGTCTCTTCTCCCTGAAAGGTTGGCTCCTTCTTGCTGCCTGGAAGCTCAGCTTCCCTTGGGGGTGACCTCAGTATGGATATTACCTGATGATCCCCACCCCAGCGGTGTCAAAGGCATTCCATTTCTTAAATTCCTTTCAAAAGCACAGAGAAATTTTCATGCCAAACAATTCTGCTGGGTCACCTGCCCAGATAATTAATGCTTGCTGAAGTGAGGGAGGTGCTGAGCATGACCCTGCTGCACAGAGCTGCTCCTGGTCCCACCCTGAAGTGTTCCAAGACCTTCCTGTCCTCTCTCACAACTCAGCAAAACAGGAATGTGGACAAATTTCTCTTCTTACATGTTGTGTTTGCACAACACTTGGTTGTGTGCCTTGTCCCAGCTTGAAATGTGCAAAGTGTTGAAAACCCTTCCTTTCTCTCTCCTTGTAAGATACTAATTTCTATTTTTGCTACCTGGCTGAGAATCCAATGCTCTTCTGAGTGCTCCTGGGAAAGAAAAACTATGCAAAAGTGCTGGATCTCATCCCATCCCCAGTCATTTACTTCCTTCAGCAGATCATGAAAGAAAACAGAGCAGTTCAGAGATTATTTTTATATCAGAA
The DNA here is from genome assembly GCF_009819655.1 of Sylvia atricapilla. Classification (NCBI taxonomy): domain Eukaryota; kingdom Metazoa; phylum Chordata; class Aves; order Passeriformes; family Sylviidae; genus Sylvia; species Sylvia atricapilla. The sequence continues at coordinate 6,024,194 of NC_089148.1, forward strand.
ACGATGCCCTTTTCTGCTCCAAAGTGCTGACTGCACCATGCACGTGGTCCTTGCACACCCTGGGACCAGCACCTGCAGCTGCTGCGCTGCCCCAAACACCCCAATTGTTCCCAGAGGAATAAAATGAACAATTTTGGAAAGTGCCTTGGGGATACAGGCTGTCAGCCTTTTTCAGACTGTTGTGCTTTTTGCTTTTACTGAGCCTTTTCCTGGCAGTGGCTGCTCCAAATGATCCCAGAAGGGATTTTACACAGGGTGTAAATACAGTCTGATGGGTGAGGACTTTGATAGTTTGGAGGAGTCTACTTTCATGTAGGTGTTTTGCAGGTTTAATTTCCATTTGGTTCGGTTTGGTTTGTGTCAGGAACTGGAATTGGATGGGGATTTCATTGCTACAGATGGTGCCTTGACAGAAATCTTTGGTCTAGTACAAATGGAACAGAAATTTCAAATTATGCCCACAGGCTCAGAAGAAGAGAATCCAGATCAGTAATGCAGCAGGTGTTGGCCATTTGTAATTCCTGCTTCCCCATTTGGGTGATATCAAGCAGCCCTTCAGTCCTGGGACTTGTGCAGCTTTGGCTCTGATGCATTGATGTCAGCAATACCTTTTATTTTCCCTGAAACACAATCTCTGTACATGTGATTCAACCAGAGTTCAAGCTGAGTGCCAGCCAAGGCTTTGTTAACTTCCTTTTTGCCCGTCCTTTGGGAACAGCTCAATTTGCACCTGAAATGATCATGCTGAGCTTTCCTGGTGCCTCTGCCTAGGATGATCCTGATTTAAAAGCCCTGACTGGAAACTTCAGCAGCCTTTGGTTCTGGTATTCAGAAACATGGAGTATTTCCATGGTCTTGGTCAGCTTGGTGTTTCCTCCTTGAGAATTAAAGGGGAAGCTTGAAGATAATGATTAGTCTTGTGTTTTTCTAGTGCTGTACAATTTACAGTGGTAAAATTTCCAAAGGAAAGGAGACATTAATCTTGGCGCCTTGCTGGAATTTATTTTAGATGGTGCTGGTACACATCTACAAGCCTCAGGTTTTGGCTATACCACGTTTTTGGTATGGAAGAATGGTATTTCTTAAAGCAAGCTTCACCCTATGCAGAAAACATTTACTCAAAGTTGACCATAATGGGATAATAATGGAATGTTTGTGAACCTGCTGTTTTTTTAAAAAGTCTGTCTATACCAACAATTCTTCCTAGCCTGATGTATAACATAACATGTTCCATTTAAAAATAAAAAGTGCATGAGGAAATATTCTTACCATTTAGTTTCACTTTAAAAAAAAAGGGTGGAACATATATGTTAAAAAAAAAAAAAGGAAAAGGGGGTTTAGAAGCTATTTAGGTATAAAACATTCTTATAAACATATAGGTATAAAACAAAGGATCATTTGAAAGGACCATCTCCAAACTGTTAAAATACATAAATCTCATTGTCTGCCTTGGTTTGTTTGATGGCTGTTCTTGTATCTTGGAACCTTCCTACAGGTTTATTGGCTAAAATTGAATAGTCCAGTGCCACATTCCTCATATTGGTGCTTTTGATACAGAACTCCAGGATTCAGGACAAGGTCCTGGCACGCTCACGTGTGGTGTGTGTGCTTTGGCTTTAGGGCCAGATTTCAGCCTTCTCCCAAAGCTTCCCTGGAGGAGAGTGTTTGTGTGTCACAGTCATCTGAGGGGTTTCCATCCTGAACCGCTTCATTAGCTCAAATTAGCTCAATTTAATTGATTTTGGCTTGTGCTGCCTGGCTGCAGCTAGGAAGTCCTTCCTGGCCAGCCCCCAAAACGTGTCTCTTTGAGGGATAATCCTCTAACATTTACCTGGAATATGCTCATGAATTCTGGTTGTTCTCTGTCTTGTCAAACTGCCTGTCCCCCCATTTGTCAACTCTATGTGGATGCAGTCCTCTGAGACTCAGGGAACTTCTTCCCTCTGCTTTCCAGCCACCACTTGCCACAAGGATGGGATTCTTTCTTTGGACTACGACTCAGAAACTGGGATTTAATTGCAGATGTCACAGAATCACTGTGACCGGTTTGGGTTGGAAGGACCCTCAAGATCACCTTGTTCCACCCCTGCCATGGGCAGGTGAGAGGTCCTTCTCAGTAGGGAACCTTCCACTGCCCCAGGTTGCTCCAAGCCCCATCCAGCCTAGCCTGGAACTGTCTAAACCACCATGAAAACCAAATCAGGGCAGGTGGAGAGGTATTTTCTGAGCTCTGAGGGGAACAGCACCCACAGAGGAGCTCAGTACAAAGAAGGATCAATAATAGGAAGGTAAACCTTGAAATAAAAGCAGAATATTGCTTTAGGTCTTCACAGGAAAGTGAAACAAGAATGCCCCAAGAGCAGCAAAGGAGAGTGTGAGGTTGACACCAGCTCCTGTTGGTGTAGACACAGAATTCACTCTGTGATTCTTGCTTATTTTTTATTATTCTTGCTGTTCATTATTCAGAGGGGATTATGCAAATGGATTCATTAGCATTTTAGCACAGATCCAGCTGAACTGCTGGAAAAGAACACTCTCAGACCTTTGAAGGAAGGAAAGAAGGAGTTAATCCTCACCACTTGCCCCAACTTGTGGTATCTGCTCTTTGAAAATTATTTTGCACAAAAGTGGACAGAAGATAGTGTCTGATATTGGAAGTTGGAATGGAGCTCTTTTTCCCAAACTGTGTTACCTCACCAGGTGGATGCTTATCCTCAAATGCCTGATACACAGCTGAAGGATAAATTGAAAGCCTCAGTGGATTTCTTGGTTCCTCTCCTGGTTAATGTGAAAAAAATCCTGCCAGGGATGACAGGGACTGGCCAAAGGATTTGTCTGAGAATAACAAAGCAACAGACCTTCTGTCTGTTGAGGTTTAACCTCTCCTCCCAAGGTGGTGATGAGGACTGAGAAGAAAGTAATTTCATAATTGAAACAAAATAAAATATAATAATAATTGTAGTGAAAGGGAGAGAGACAGAGGAAAATAACAGGAAAGATGAGTGATGCCCAATATCTAAATCCCCCAGCAGTGATTGTTCCCTCCCAGTCAGCTCCCCCAGTCCATGCACTGGGCATGGCATTCCATGGTATGGAATATCCCCCTGGCCAGTGGTGGGTCAGCTGTCTGGGCTGTGCTCCTGGCTCCCTGTGCACTCCTCAAGGAAAATCTACTCGAGTTTTGGGAAGGTGAATAAATAACACATTGGCAGATACGCAACACTGGTACTTGTATGTAATTTTAATGAATGTGGAGCTGGAATTTAAGTGCTGTTTTTCCATCACGCCTCTGCACATACTGTGAAAGAGGTGAGGGATTGTGCAGAGTGGGCCACTAAAGGAATGCAGTTATATGACCCTGGAGGTCTTTTCCAACTTTGATGATTCTGAGCTGCTGTCTTGCGAATCAGAGACATTGCTTTCTACAGTCTGGAAAAGTTGTCTCTATGAATTCCTAACTCTGTGTCAATTAACTCAGCCCAAAGCATTGAGCTGGCCTTTATTTGCATAACCAGTAAGCATTTATTGTGGAGAGATCAAGACTTTAGAAATGCTATCATTATCACTGTGGCCAGAAAGAAAAAAAAAATGCGCTTTTAAAACACAGTGTCTCAGAGGATGAAAGTTAACATTCCTGAGGGAAGGGGTGGGGTTGGCAGCACACACAGAGCTGATGCTGTTCAAAGTGGTTGAATCCTGTCACTGTTTCAGATATGACTCCAGAAAGGACAGCAGAGCTGACCTACATCCCTTTGAGTTTAAGGATGTTGACGAGGAGTTTAGATAAAGGAGGATAAAACTCCTTTAATCTGCCAGCCGGTTATTTGATTTTTTGCTGTTTTAAGAAGAATTCCTTCTCTCTCTTTGCTTTGACTGCTAAAACTAAGTTGCCTGGGAAACACAGAAACCAAAACTGTTCCGTGCATCCCTGGTGCTCACTTGGTGATCCAACAAAAAAAATGTGCTCCCAGGAAAAGCAGCCGTTCGCCGTGTGGTTGGATTTATTTTGCTGGGTGTTAAAATCTGCAGAGCTGCACGATAAAAAAAAAACAAAAAAAACAAAAAACAACTTGGAGGAATCAACCTTCAGTCCAGCACGGTTTTTATCTCACCCTAAGTATGAGGGTCTTAACAGCTCCATTTTCCTTTGTATTACAAGTTCTTTCTTATGGTTAATCTCCTTCCAAGTCCACAGCAGTTGATTAACCTTCTATTTTTTTTTTTTTTTTTTTTTTTTTGAGAGAGAGAGAGAGAGGAAAATCAATATAAAAACTTGATAGCGCAAATTCATTTTTATTTTTGGAAAAGCCTTAAAACCCTCAGTAAGCGAGGCTGTGTGTTGAGGCTGAGCACCAGCCTTGTCTTTGCCATGCTTTATTTTTAGAAGCTCCTGTTCTGGGCTTTGCCATTTGCGCCTCAGATCCGATCTAATTGTGGAAGACAAAGAACTGCTCTGGCAGCCTCTCCCAGGGATAATCTCTTATGCTGAGAAAATCTTTAGACTTAATTAAGACAGTTTTATCATTCCTGTGAACTTGCAGAGTGGCACAAAAAGGCCCTATTAATGCTCAGGAAGTCTCTCTATTCTAATCCAGTGATATTAGGCAGAGGTTTATTTCAATGAAGGTAACGACCCTCTCCAAGTGGGACTTGTTTTGCACAGAGCTGTGGATCATTCCTTTATCTCCTCTAGAGATGTAACTTGAAAACTTACTCTACAAATAATTATTTTTACATCTTGAAAGTGGTGCTAAACTCAAGACCCCGACTGAGCTGTCATCGGGAAAGTATAAATATCCTCTGAGTTTACCTCTTATAAGGCCTTTTTATTTTTATAACTGTTTAACAAGAAATGTAAAGTTATGCATCTGATCAAAGCAAGCCCCCTGATGTTTTATGCAATGCATCTGCCTTTGACTAGAACAAAAAATAGATCTGAGAGCACTTTAATCTGTTGAAAGCAGAACTATACTTACAGTGAGCGTCAGATCTCGATTGTTTGAAGTGACTCAGGGTTCTCTCATCTGACTTGACATTGTTTTACTTCATTGTTCGTGCATTTAAGATAAAAGAAAATCATTACTATTTTAAAGTTAACACAAAGAAAGTAGTCATGATCAACAGCAAAGGTTCCCAGCTCCTTGTCTGTGGGTTTTGGGGATGCTGTTTGTGAGTGACTCCGTGTGCGCTCCTTATGTACAGTTATGTATTTATGTTGAATTACTAGTGCTCTACATTGTGGTATTAAAGAGCTGGAGGACAGTACTGTATAAACAACAAGAAGACTCTTTCAGGTCTTCACTTTGGTTTGCAAATTTGGGCTTGGATTCTTGTAGAAAGATTAGTGCTGTTTTCTGGTGGAGTTTACACACTGGTTGAACATGAAGCCTTCAGTAAAAGGGAAAACGTGTTAACTTTAGAAACTTGCTTTTGGCTTGAGGCTGCTCATCACTTCCTCTCCAGTTGTCAGAGTTTGTTTTACTGACTCTCAAACAGAGGAATTAGGAGGATTTGCTTCCACCTGGATACCCAGCAGCTTACTGGCACAGGGTGCCTAGAGAAGCTCCTGGATCCCTGGAAGTGTCTGAGGCCAGGCTGGATGGACCTTGGAGCAACCTGGGCTGGTGTCCCTGCCCATGGCAGGGGGTGTAATAAGAGATTTAAGGTCCCTTCCAACCCAAACCTTTCTGGGATTCAAGTCCAACTCCCATCCTGGACAGCAGCAGAGGGTTTGCTGGGAGGGGAGCAGTGGAAATGGCACGGAGGTGTTGCACTCCTGACGGGAGCCTGAGTGTGCTGGGGGTTTGGCTCCATCCCATCAATGTCTCCCTGCCATGGGCCCTGGGGAATGGCTGTGTGCTGCCTCTAAGGCATCTTTGCTGCACTTCCTGCTTTTCAGATTACAGATTTCTTCCAGTTTTAGGTCATGGTTGAACCAAATTTGCCACCCATAATGCTGGGAAATTTGACTCCTGCTTCTTGAGGCTCTCCTCTTCTTACTCCCTCATTTTCTCCATCAGCTCTTCATTCCAAGCAGTCATTTCATCCTGAAGAAAGACTTCTGGACAAACCATTCCTTGAAACTCATCCCCCCTCCAGTGAAAACTTCTGACCTCAAATGATCTGCAGGGAAGGAAGATGTTTTGCCAAACCCTTCCCCATTTGCTCTGCTTTATGTTCACTCCTTAGTCTGTGTCTTAGGAACCTTTCAGCACAGACCATAACACTCTGTGGGGTCTGTGCCTATCCCATAGGAGACTCTGCCTCCTGCTCTGTGACAGTGGCTTCCTTTGTGGACAGGGACTTGTTCATATCCAGTCTTTGGGCCAACCCACTCTGGCTGCTGCAGATATCAAAGGGAAAGATCTGGGAAGGACCTGGGAAGGACCCGCCACAACCAAAATCTGCTGTAGCTTTAGGTGTTCCAGTAGTTTTGTTCCAGGGCTTTGCTAAATTACAGGTGTTGGACAGGTAACAGAGAGGTGGTGGTGGTGTGAAATATTCTTTAGCTGCACAATTAGAATAAAACCAGGACAAGTGAAGACCAGTAAAATTTCTGTCCCTGCACTTTGTACCTGGTACATCCTGTGAGTTCTGCCATGGCTCTTTTTTTTCCACTTGAGCTGACATTGCATGGGGCTTTTAACATGAGAATTCTTCCCAATCAGGAAGTAATTATAATCACAGACTGAAATATTTAATGGAACAACAATCACAGTTTTATTTATTTTTTATTGCAGCATATGTTTCTCTCCTGAGTTTTGGAAGACGTTTTGTGCTTCCTCTTCAATCACAGAAAGGAATGAGCCATGACGTTTCTTTTTAATGAAAATGCTGATCTAGTGTTATCTTTGTAGAGCTAAATGAAAAGTTTCTAAGGCTGATTTGGTCGAATACATTTATGGTTTAGCCTGTGGAGTGCTGATTTAGTGTTGGTGAGAAGTTTGGTATCTTTTTTTCATGTTGAGGCTGATTTTTAGGAGCCAGGGAAAACTTGGCCCACTTGGTATTTGGTAGGACGGTTTTATATTGTAAGAAAATCCAACTGTTGAGCAGTGACACATGTCTGTTAGGGCTGTTCAAAAGGGTCCTTTCCTGCCAAAAGGGAAGCAGTGCTCAGGTTTATCTTTGAGGAAGGGAAAGGATCCTCCAAGATGATGTGTGGATTGGTTGGGATTTTTTTTTTTAAGGTACTCTAGTGTGGTTCCTATTTGGTTTTTTCTTTAGTTATTATTTTTATTTTCAGGGAGGACAATATAGTAGGGAAATAAAACCAGTTGTCCTGTTTTTCTCAGCTCTCCCTCAATCCACAGAAAAAACCTGGTTAGCCTCTCCCACTTCTTCAGAAAGATCATATCCATGACAGCTCCCTCTCCCACCCTTCTGCCCTGCTGATGCTTCTGGGGAGGATGGTGGGGTTCAGAGGGATGGCAGGGTCAGTGTCCCTCTCAGCTGGACCAGTTCTGGATCCTTGGGAAGCTGGGACATCCCAGGACAGGCTCTTTGCTCTGTATCTTCCTTGCTGTGCCTGAGGTGGCCACGACTCTGCTGCCCTCTCAGCACAGGGTTCCTGGGCTTGGAAAAGCCAAGTCCAAGCCGTGCCTGTTCCCCACCGTGTCCCCAGCCCAGAGCTCTGAGTGCCACCTCCAGCCCTTCCTGGGACACCTCCAGGGATGGGCACTCCAACACCTCCCTGGGCAACCCCTGCCAAGGCCTGACCACCCTTTCCATGGAGAAATTCCTCCTGATGTCCAACCTGAGCCTCCCCTGGTACAGCCCAAGGCCGTTCCCTCTCCTCCTGTCCCTGTTCCCTGGGAGCAGAGCCTGACCCCCCTGGCTGTCCCCTCCTGTCAGGGAGCTGTGCAGAGCCAGAGGTGCCTCCAACAGTGACACCAAATCTCCAAACAAGCCAGTCTCCACAAAATGTTCTTAGGTGATTTGAAAGGAGTATATTTAGGTGTCTGGCAGGAGCTGGTTTTCTGCTGTTTGCAATGCAGTGCTTGAATACTTGACTGCAGCAGTCCTTCCTCAGGGCCCGACGTGCAGAGTGCTGTTAAACACTGAATTTGACTTGCCTTGGTGGCTCACAGAGGGTGGTTTTCAATAAACAAAACACTTCCCACGGTGGTGGTACAGCACATCCACACAGTGTGCCAAAGGACTCCAAATAATGCGTGGTTGGCTTGGGGAAGCTGCCATTTGTAAAGAGCAGAATTACTGCTTTTAGTGCAGGTACCCAAAGTCACTGAGACTGCCTTGGGCTCTCTTCAAATAAGTGGTTTCATAGCCCGTTATCAAATAGTAACTGGGAAGGTGAAAAAAAAAAACAACAATGGTATGTTTTGTTGGTTGAAATTTCAAGGCTTTCACACATAAAAACATTAACAAGAGTGAACTAGAGATTTAGAGATATAGATATATTTGTGAAATATATATATATATAGCATTAGAGCTTTATATATATATATATATATATATTTAGCCTTAGAGATGTTTTAAGACAGTACCAGTAAATCCAGTGCAACAAGTAGAAAAATCTTTCCTGCAAGTTCAAACCCTTCCCTGCCCCATATTCAGAATATTTTCATTTGAAAGCTATTTTTGATATGTTTCAAACACTTTATAGATTGATGTAAACTAATTGCAACAAGTTGGGGTAGCACCTTTAAAGACGCACACAGGTTTTAGTAGTTTTTTATTTATCCAAAACATCTCCTTGAATTTAAACTTCCTCATGTCAATATTCTTTTAAGACAATATTCTTTTTATCTGCCTCCTATCTCCAGTTGTTGTTCCACGTGATCTCAAAACATTCCTGTTCACACATGTGTTCTTTTAGAATCATTTTAGAACAATCAAATCATTAAGGTGAGAAACCTCTCAGATCATCCAGTCCAAGCAATCTTTCCAGACTTCTCAGTCCTGAGGAAATTACATCAGTAGGGATAAAAGAGTATGTGTTGGTGTGGGTATGTGTGTTAGATAGGTAAAAATTATATAGATAAATATTATATTACACAGGAGACTTTTGGACTGCATGGTTTTAGCCATAAGTCATAATGTAGCCAATTATAAATCATAATGTAGCCAATTACTACCAGTTTTTCTAATTGCAGCTAAAGAAGTCCAAAGGAAGAAGAGGAAGGAAGGAGAAGTGCCTTCTGTTTGCACAGGTTTCAGCCAATTTTAGGCAAGTTTCCTTGATTTTCTTTCCCTGACCCTACTCCAGTAGCTGTTACTAGCAAATAAGTATTTCTAAATGCCCACACTAAATATATGAATATACATGGCATGCATTTCTCATTGCTTCCCTCTCTTGTGAGGTTCTGCTCTGGTTTCTGCTGCTCTCATGCAGCAAATTATTTTTCTGCTCTAGATTAACAAAGCTGCAACACTCAGTGCCAGGGGCCAATCCTGATGGATCTGCACTCCTGGATCAGGGTGGTGATGAATGGTGACAACTTTGCAGAGCAGAGTGTTCAAATGATCCCATTCCACAGCTGGAATATAGATAATATCACTAAAAAGACACAATACTTCATGTTGCTTTGCCCTGGGAAGAATTTTTTTTTTTTTCAAATTAAATTAGGTAGAGGGGATTCTGATGGGATTAGTAGGTCTATGGATGATGCAAGTTTGACAAAAGGTTGTGCCAAACTCTGTCCTTTCTGTCTGAAATCAACCATCTCTGCTGTTGTCCTGCTCTGAAATGCCCCTTCTTCTGCACCCCACTGTGTGTGTGGTGATTTCATGGGATGGGGATTCCCTGAGTGAACTTAGGTTGTGTTTGTTCTCTCCAGGTCAGACCAAGGAGTTGAGGATCCTCCTCACCCTTTTCTTGCAGGTCCAAGTGATCCCACATGAGTTTGGCCAAGCTCCAGAGAGCTCTGTGGAAGCAGATTGGGACACCTCACTGGGATGAGGCTGAAACTGGGCTGAGAGGATTGTCTGTGTCTGGAACAGGGAGACAATTCCACTTTTTCCAAGGTCCTTTGTGCTCCACAGGTGCTCATATTTGAAATATGTATCCAGAATCCCCTGAGATCCAGAAAAAGCAAAAAAAAAAAAGCCCCCCAAAACCCCCCCACCAACCTCTCCCCACAAAAAACCCCCCAAACAACAACAAAAACAAAACAGAATAAAAAACAAAACAAACCCCCCAAAACAACAACAACAAAAAACAAATAACCCCCAAACAAACAAAAACCAAATAAAACCAACAACAACAAAAAACCACCCCAAAAAATCCCCCCAACCTGTTGCTTGTGAAATTCCAGTTTGTACAATGTCCTGAAGTCCTGAATTTGTCATATTTGTCATGTATTCCCTCCATCCTTGCTCTGATGTGAACCTGTTGAGGCTCCATTAGCAGAGCAAAGATGTAAGATGATTTTCCTGATGGGATGACAGAGGGATAAAGAGAATACACAAGGGAGGGGAGATTTTTTTACCTGAATGAATAGAAGCTGCATTTGCATCCCTTTCAACTGATTTCAATAAGCACATTAAAAAATGTAAAGTAAAATAAAGAGGGAAAAATGCTTTTTTACAACCCCCCCTAAGTCTGAATTTAGAGACTTTTATATTGGGTGACAAAAAGTACAAGTGAATGGCAAAGTAGCAGCAAATCCCTAGGGCAGGCCCACATGCCATGTTTTATGAAAAAGATATGATACAAACAAGCATCTGATTAATAATTAGTTGAGGTGATTTGCATTTGTACAATTCTAGTAGAAGAAAAATAATTATAAAAATTCAGTTTTAGGGCTACAACAACATAAAAGCACCTCAGTGTAGATATGAAAATGATGTCTTGGTTGGGTTGTCAGCCACAGCCTGAGCTTCTCTCCCCTGTTTGGCTCTTCCTCATGTTCAAAAGGTTGGAAACTCCAGGAAAATGCAACAACCCCTGTTGTAAGGAAAAGATACATATATAGGTCAGGACCCAGTTTAGCCAAAAGATGGTGCTAATGTATTTATGGAGTTGGTTAGAGCCAAAACTGAGCAGGGGAAACACTAAACTCACCATGCTGTGCTGCATTTTAAATAATGAATGACCATTTTTATTTACGGTAAGCCGTGGTGAATGTAAACAATTTAATTTTTACACATAACATTCAGCTTCTCTAAATGGATTATTAGATATTAGCAGCTTGGTGGGATATTTAAGAGCTAGAGGATAAATGAAAATATACTTGGATGGTAACCTTTGAATTTCACAATTATATTGCAATTCTTGAGATTTGCCTCTCTTCTCATTTGAAAAATAAAAGTGATTGAAACTGCACAGAAAGTAGCAGAAATGTGTAAGTAGGATAGAGACATATTGTACTTTCTGCCTAACCAGATTTGCACATTTACCTTGATTTATATTAGTTTAGATTTGACTCACTTCATTCCTGAGATGCATCACAGTTTTGGAGATCTTGCTAAGCTCCACATTTCCAAAAGACAAAATTCCCCCATAACACCAGAGAGGAACTTGTTGGCAGAGAGTTGCAGCCTCTCAAATTCACTCTGGATTTTAATTTTTTCCTGTGTCCTCCAAGGATTTTGCTGTCAAATGCTAGAGGAGGAAGTGCTGGCACAACACGTTTGCTGTGCCACTTCTCCGTGTCCCCTCCCTGAGTTTTTCCTGTCACACAGAAGGTCCTTCAGCCTCTCATATGAACATTTTGCTTTTTTATTTCACCAGAGCACACTAAAATTTAAGCAAAATATAATCCTGGGGAAATACTCCTCCCTTCTCATGCCCTGCACTGAGGTTCCAGACTTTTCTGCCCTGTTCTTACTTGTGATGAGTAGGAACCGGTGCAGAGCTTCAGAGAGGAAAAACAGGGAAATCTTTTATGGCAAACTGTTCCTCCATACCCTTTTATCCATTTGGGGGGCATTTTGGGGGGAATCCTTCCTGCCTGTGTGGGCAGTCCCCAGCAGACCATTCAGAAGTTGTGCCTTGCACTGATAAATTTCACCTTTGATTTTCAACATAATGCTTTAAAACCATAGGAGGTGACTTCCCAGCCTTGTTTTTTTCACATCACTTTGGTTGCTAAGTGGTGTCAGCATCTTCTCAGACATGGTTGCTCTACTTTATTTTTTTAATATTATTTAGAAAGAAGGAAAACCCCACACTTTCAAGATCTCCTGATGCCTTCCTCTCAGCAGGAACATAACCCACAGAGCGGGTCACCAGCTACATGGAATAAAAAATGATGAGCCATTTTCTAAAAATTCGGCAGCATCAGTCCGGTTTTTGCTTGGTTATTGCTTCCACTCTGGGTTTTAATTAATAGGTGCATTTTTGACAAGGAAGAAGAACAGACAAATGGTCTCAAATTGTCTGAGCCTGTAAGGATTAAAAGTGGTCACATTATTAGTGGACTGAGTTGTGGTAGTGACTCACAGCGTTTTGAGATTTCTGGCCTCAGAGCAGAAGTTCTGTGTATTTAGCAAGAGAGCTAATTGCTAAATTTGATCTGAATTCATATATATCTATGTCATACCCCTGTGTTTTCCTGCAGATCTCTGTTAAGCCAAGCTGACCAGGTCCAGGAAGTGATAATTTTACACCCTGACTTTCACTTTTCCCCTGGAGTTGTGGCCTCAATTGTTATTTCTGTTTTGTTTGCTTTGCAGACTTGTCAGTCTTTAATTGCACCATCTGATGATAAATATAACCAAAAATGCTTCTACAGCTTCATTTTTTTTTTTTTTTTTTTTTTTTTTTTTTTTTTTTTTTTTTTGTCTAGTGCACAGAAACTGCCTCAGCATCTCTACCTGTGTCAGTGTTATTAATGGAAGGAAGAACTTGTGTGGAACAAACTTTGGCTTTTCCTCATTATGTCCCAAAGGAATTGTTATCACAAACGGGCAACAGAAAAAGATATTGAGCATCGGGAAATAAAATGTGGAGGGATATCTCAGGTTTTAAGACTTGTACATTGCAGAGTCTAAAAATACTCACGAATATGTTTTTCCTGACTGCAAAGGGTAGAAACTTTTCCATCTGAGTTCTCATAGACCGTGTCAAATGCTTATAAATAGAAAATGAACATAAATTCCAAAACAGTTTGGAAATTGAACAGATTGATTTTCTTTATGTACGTGGCAATTTCTTGGAATAAAGAAGCCAAAAACTATAAATATGCACTACTAGGAATAGTGTACATTGTTTTCTTGTGATGGCATTTTTCAACAACTGCAAAACGAAAGCAGAATGATGTATGGAATTTAAATCCAGGTGTGTTATTAGGCTTTTCAAATGAAATGATGGCTGACTAAAACTCCTTCAATTCCCCGTCAGGACATTCACCCACCTCATTTAAATATTCTTACTTTTGAAAAACGTATAAATGTCTGCATAAGTGGATTTTTTTTTTCTTAATTCCTGTAGGTGTCTGGCATGTTTCTGGTTGCTACCTTTATATTTCTTTCACAGAAATGCAGGAATTTGCCCAAGTTTGTGTTCTACCTACCTAGTTTCCTTATGATTTATGAGAGAGGAGTGAATTGGTTTTTCTTTCCCTGTGTGCTGAAGCTCCCCTTGCTGCCTCCTGCTCCTCTGCAGCCTGATCTGGAACAGAAACACGAGCTGGGCCTGCTTTGCACAAATGAGATGGAATAGCAGGAATTCCAGGTGGGAAATGAGCAATGTATATGCACTGAGAGCCATTTGCACAGACTCATAGGCAATACTGAGCCCTGTGTTTTAGGCTGTGGTTAAGCTGATTTAGGATATACAAATGGTGACAGTTTCTGCCCAGAGACTTTTGTTAGGTTTTAGAGATGACTGTAACTGCAGAGCTGTGGACACACACATGGAATTTTTGCATACTTTGACATTTTTATGATCTTTTAAAGTCAGGTGCAATGTGTGCCCTGGGAGAGAAAGGGGGTGAAATCATAACCAAAAGCGGTTAAAACGACATTCTGACAGTTTTACCAGACACAAGCAGATCAGGGCAATGGTCAAGGCTGCCAGAGCTCCAGGAGTGTTTGGACAATGCTCTCAGGGATGCACAGGTCAGGATTGTTGGGGTATCTGGGCAAGCACTGGGGTTGGAGTGGATGGTTCCTGTGGGTGCCTTCTAGCTCAGCAGATTCTGTGATTCAGTATCTCCTGAGCATTAGCCCCTTGTCTATAAACCCATCTTATTCCCAGTTCACTGCTGTTCTGAGAGGCAACGAGCTGCTCTGCATCCCAGCCATCCCAGACACGGTGTCTTTATGGACAGATCCCACAGCTTCCAGCTGGATACAGCTGCACAAGAGCAGTGTTCCCATCTCACACGGTTTTATGCTGCAGTTAATCCTTAACACTGAAAGGAGATCCACTTCTCCTGGTTTAGTCCGAGGACTGAAGAATAAGAGAGCACCAAATGTGCAACAGCTCCCTGAAAAGTCTGTGGATGGACCATGTGTTGAGCTGAGAGAGGGTTTAGGAACAATGTGCCGAACAGCATGGCAAGCTGCAATCAATTAGGAAAAAAAAATTAACTTGCAGCTCCACCACTGAAGGTGGCCCCAGTTTGAGGAGCTCCAGGGCAGCTATGGAAGTGCTGCTTTTATTGTAAACCATTTCAGATTCTGGGTTTTGTGCTAAGTTTGATGCCAGCAATGGCTAAAGAGGAGACATGAAACAGCATTGCCGTCCAGATGAATATTTGTAATTGCTCTGGCTGACGGTTGTTTGGCTTCTCCTCCTGAAGTAAGCTGTATGTGGTGAAGAGATTTGAAAGGAATTAATGGAATTTCAATGTCCCTTCTGCTTAGGGAAGCCGAGAAGGCTTGCCTTCCCCACCTTCCTAGGAGAGCTCTCTGCAAAGAGGGATGTTCAGGAGCTCCCAGGCAGGGTAAAGGCTTCTTCAAATTTTTTGAGGAAGGTTTCTTTCCTTTCCTTGCTCCACCAGAGTGCCCCTGACTGGTCTCTCTTGTGCCTGTCCCCCCACCCTGCTCAGAGCTGTGACATCTCAGGTGCTCCCTGCAGTGCAGTCCACTCCCTCCCCGTGGTCCCTGCCTGCTTTCCCCATGACCTGTGCCCACCCCTCCCTGCAGCCAGCAGCTCCCACCCTGCCCCTGGTACTGGGGAGATGCTCAGCACAGTGCAGCTGCAGTTCCTGTGCCCCTTTCCCAGGCTGTGACCACTCGGGTGTCCCTTTGTCCTGCCTTGAAATCCCTGCAGCCTCTCCTGCTCCTGCTGCTCTGCCTCCTTTGGATGTGTGAGTGCCAGCTCTGCAGTGGCCGTGGCTGTTCTGGGAGGGACAGATGCTTTCTCTGACAGCCTGCAGTTGTTTTATGGAGCCCAGTCAAAACAAAATGAAACAGTAATTAAGATTTATGAAATAATTGTCCCACAAAAGCCTACTGAAAAGGAGAAGCGATAATAAAAAGGCTGAAAGGAAAGGAATTGCTTGTTGCTGGGACAACTGGAAATGTAGCAGCAGGTAAGGCTATTGCTGATGGGCTGAAAATCTGAAATTTAAATGTTCTCTCTGCTTTCAGCAAGTGCCATGAATGAATTTTTCTGCATGCCTGACCTGCTTTGTAGTCGGCTGGCGTGGGATTGTGACTTGCATGTAGCTTCATTTGCTAATGCAAACCCCAGTGTTGGTAATGCCTGACTGAGTGATGCTTCACTGCCCTTCTCAGGCTCCTGTTGGAGTGAAACACTGACTAAGATGATCTGAACTCCTCTGTTGCCACATGAATCCATGTGCAACTGGGCTACTTTCAATTATAGAATAGTGAAAGCTTTGAATTCCTGCTCCAGACAAGTTATTAACGTCGGTATCACACTGTGATAAAACCACATTTTTAATCTTGCAGTACTTAAGGTACATAAAGCATCACTGCTGCTTGAGATTTACTGGCTTCCCACTGCTCAGGTTCACTTTGTCAGCAGCAGAGGAAAGTTGGCTTTGAGCTCGCAGGTAAAATGGAAAGAACTGGAAGAAGTTGTTGTTCAAAGCTCTTCTGTGGATGAGGGGAAAATTACAGAGTTAGTACAAATTGTCTGCTTTGCTTAATTAAAAACAAAACAAAACAAACAAACAAACAAAAATAGAAGAAAGCAAAACAATGCCTGCCCCTCAAATCTCAAAAGCATACGGGAACTATGGAAACATCAGTAATGGTTAAGAAATTATTAGGTCTTATCTCTTCCCCAGTTAAGGTTATCTTTGGTGCCTGTGGATGGAATTTAGACCTTAATGGCAATTTTTTTCCTAGGAAATATGAGAGGAGAAATAGTGCTTAAATCCAAGACTGTGATAGTCTGGGTATTGGAGAGCTGAGCTGAGGTTGGGCACCCTCACCTCCACAGCCTTGAAACTCGAGTTTTGGACTATCCAACTTGAGCTCAAGCTCTTAAAGTTCTTCCTCCTTTTCCTGGCTCCAAAGGCTTTCTGTCAATGCTTTTTTTTTTTTCTGCAAAAACTGACTGACCCTTCTGGTGGGTTTTGCAGAGCAGAACAGGAGCTGCAGGAGCTGGAGGTGCACAGCAGATTAAATCCTGGGCTCCTCTTCTGGCAGCGGCTCAAGGCTTTAGGTCTTGGTAAATCCTCAGGGAACGTGTGACTGCACCAAATTCCCTGCTTCCCACTTGGACACCTGTGGACACAGAGGTGTTTGTTATTCCAGTGGATAATTGGGTATTTCAGCACCAGCACCTCACTATTTAGTAGCAGCTTTTTATGAAATGATGCAATTTCATCACCTCCGCTTTCCTTTTTTTTTTTTTTGTTGTTGTTGTTTTTTTTTTTGTTTTTTTTTTTTTTATTTTTTTTATTTTTTTTGTTTTTGGTTTTTTGTTTTTTTTTTTTTTTTGACAGCCAGTGTTAGAGCCAGCCTTTGCTGGTGTAAATAGGCATTAAAACTGCTTTAATTACTCTGCTTTACCCCAGTAGAGGCTGCTGGGACTATGGCAGCTTCTCTTCAGTGCAACCTAATTACTTTTACACAGGCAACAATTTTCTCTTCACAAACCACCTGACCTTGTCAAATGGGTTCATTGTTGACCACAATCTGCTCCCCAAACTTTCAGCTCCTTAAAAAAAGGTGATTATAAGCAGAACTTTCTACACAGGAGTTAGTTTGAGTTTTCCCTGGCTTGCGCAGGAAGGATATTTCCCACCAGGCAATGCAGGGAAAATAGGACACTGGGGCACTGCAGCCAAAATAAATTTACTCCCAAAGCTGATAGAATTTCAGAGTTTTGCTGCAAGACATGATGATCTCTAAATATCTTAGCTATTTTCTGCAGGTTTTAAAATTTATATATTGTTTTATGCAAATTGCCATCCATTTAATGGATGGACTGGGAGTGTGTTTTAGATCTAGTTTGCTGTAGTAAGCTGGGGTCACACTACAACAGATTTTCAGATTATTTTTTCTTTTTTTGTCTAAAGCAGATACATCTGGAAGAAACAGAATCTACAAAAAGTGCAGAGAAACATCAGAAACCAAAAGAGAGAGAGAGGTTTTATGACGGCCACAGCACGACTCCAGCTTTTATATTTGCAAAGAGATAATGTATTCACAATATCACATTGTCTTTCCTTTGAGGGAGTTTCAAAGATGCCTGAGGAATGCTCCTACTGTCTGATAACTCTAATTATCAAACTCTATACAAAATTAACCTGGGCTGCTCTTCTGGTCTGAGGCTTTTCAATATCCAGTTTGGAAAGCACTGTGGCTGCACAGAAGCAATATGTTGGGAGATGGGAGCAGGAGCTCTGTGAGTCCATCACATCCTTTGGAAAAATGTCTTCTATCCTGTTCATGTGGGACCTCCTGGCTTATTTGCATGTTTTGGGATACAAAGGGTGACCTGAGCAGCTTGGAAAGGATGGTTTAAATCAGATGGTTGAGCTGTGAAGGAAGAGGGAAAATGGGGCATCTTCATTCCCCATCTTCCCAGAGGAAGGAGGAAGGGCTGGATGGAGGAGACAGGGAAAACTCTGGAGAGCTCAGCTTCAACACTGAACTCAAGTTTCTTGAGTATAATTTCTTAATTAATGGTTTTGCTGGGTGCCTCCTATGAGCAGCTGCACACATCTGTCTCTACCCTTTTGGGAGTCACATTCCTTCCATACTTCCACACTTCCACAGTGTCATAGTGCTGTTATGAAAATCACACACCCCACAGGCAGTTTGGTTTGCTTGTTCCTGCATTCCAGGCAAGCTAATAATAATTATAGCTGGGCTCTAGTTAAATACTGAGTGGTAAATTTGCAAGTGTCAGAGACCTCGAAACTGGCTACAGCTCCCCAGTATTGATTTGGGAACCACTGATAAACATTTTGTCTCGCAGAAAGGAAGCAGCTGGTCAACACTTTGCCTTGTATGTGGGACAGGTAATGCTTGCTCTTTGCACAGGCTGCCAAATTGGATTTAAATTTACAGGCATTAAATTAATATTTGCATGGTTGCAACCATCAGATCAAAATATTCTTCGAGAATTTAAACTTGGAAATAAAATTCGCATTTGAGTGGACACATATCTGTGTGTTTAGGCTTTCCAGGTGGGAAATCCTGAGTGGGTGAATCCAGAGCCCCTTGCCAGCCCACTCTTGTAAAAGAGTGCTAGATTTTATCCAGACCTGTGTGGGATTTCATGTTTTATTGTAGTCCCTAGTGCATTATTTTGCTGTGGCTATCCCACAAAACCCTGTTACTAATGCACGAGTGTGATTTCAACTCTGTGTTCCTCTCTTATTTCATATTCTATGGTATTTTCTCTAGTTTGGAAGAGGTTTGTGTTAGGCAAGGCTTCAGGATCTCTTGGTGTATGAGATAAAGATTTGAGTGTTTAGTTGTCCACTTTAGCCCTTTAGTGGATTTTAGTCACTTTATTACTGAGTAGCAGGAGGGGAGGAGCATTTGTGCATTTGCTCTTTTTATTTTTTTTTGTATTTAGTGGTATTTTTGAATACATTTTATTCATTGGTATTATTGATAAATTAAGCCAGAAAAATACACACAGATTGGTAGATTTGAGGTTCCAGATTCATATTCTTCCAGGATCAGAACAAGTTACTGGACTTAAAGTTGCTATAGGAAGAAGTAATGCCATATGAGAGACAAGGCACGTGCACGAATGTATCTTTTTTTGTTCCAATCATATCTTGGACACCAGTGCTCCAGATTTTTCTTTGCATCTGAGTGTAGCCAGTGGCAGCCAGTCTGGCATTAGCCAGAAATCAACACTCCCTAAGGATCTGCTGGAAGGAGTGAATGAGAAGGGATGCAGAGGAGGGTGAGGCGAGTCTCTCCTGCACTGGGATCACAGAGAGAGCAGCTCAGGAAATCAGGCATTTCCCTCCTGTCCTGGGACAAAACCAAAGTATTGCTAACTGCTGAAATTTCCTGTAGCCTTTGCTTTCTTTTTAGTTCCACAGTGGGGATGGCTGGCTGTAGTTTCAATCTGATATTAGGAGGTTTTTAAGAAACTCAGAGAAAACCAGGAAATCCCCCTTCTGGCTTTCTTCTGAAATAGAGCAGCAATGATAATAGCCCCCTCCCCAAATTTCATTTATTTTATGTTTATTTTATGTTTATTTTATTGCTACTTCATCCAAGGCAACTTTTTTGTCAGTGCTCTGGGTAAAAGCAATGATGTCAGTAAATCATGGAACATTTCCTCTGCTCTGGGGTGTTCCAGGGAGGCTGGAAGTGCCCATGCCCTGCTGTCTTAGGCTGCAGTACAAGATGTAGCCAGCAGTATGTATTCTATCACCAGCTGTTCAAAACAGGTGGGGCCGTGTTCTTTATCTCTTCCAGGACCCATCCTCCCTCAGGGATATCTGCTGTTAATGGGCCATCGAGGCTCACTGCATGGCTGATACAATTACATCATTCCATTGGGAGATGCTCCACCCAGGGGGAGAAGTCCAGCATTCCCACCTGGATAAAACCTGAGAGTCAGAACATCAGGACAGCCTGTTTGCACTGGATTCCCAGGGGAAGACTGCCCCATCTCCCTACCACTGGACCTTCAGAGAAAACTACACCCTTCTAGAGGATCATCTCTACTCCGACAGAACCACATCTGTCACTCCAGGAGGAGTTGGCTGGACTGCTACCAACGCCCTGACCAACAGGGTGCCAGCTTGTATTCTGACCCCATCAGTGTTTTCTTTTTGTTTGCTTTTTTGTACTACTACATTTTCATTTTAATTTTCCTAATGAAGAACTGTTATTCCTATTCCCACATCTTTGCTGAAGAGTCCCTTAATCTCAAAATTATAATAATTCAGAGGGAAGGGGTTTACATTCTCCATTCCAAGGGAGGCTCCTGCCTTCCTTAGCAGACACTTGTCTTTCCAAACCAAGACACCTGTGCAACATACCTGCCGAGGATTCAAAGGCTGATCTCCCTCCTCCCTCCCTATGTGAGAGTGGGACATCCTCTCCAGATGGATGGATCCTCTCCAGTTTAAAGCATAGAATGAGTTTAATGTTGCCAGAAATGAGTTTAAAGCACAGAAACACTCTCCAAACCTCCCAGAGCTGTGAAAAGGCCTGCTTGAAGGAGATGCTCTCACAACTTCTGACGGATGAAGGGTTCAGAGTGGAGATAGACACCTTGGCTTTAAAGGCTTGGGCTTTCTTGGCTCCCTAAATCGTCCCTGAGCTCCACGCACAGAGCTGCTGCCCTGGCAGGTTTGTGGCTCCTGGTGGCAGTGAGTGCTTCTGTTAATCCCTTCTTTCACCTCTGGCTCCAGACAGGGGTTTTTGGGGGCTCATTTATCCTTTTTGGTCGTTGATGTTAAATCCTCCTGTCCTGGTGCTGACTATGGAGCTCTTGACTTGAGTTTTCTTCTTGCGTTGCTGCTTCAAAGGAAATGACAGTGCCTGGAGAAAGTTTTAAACCTGGCTAGTGCAGAGTGCCCAGCTCCTCAGTCTCCCTTTTAAAGGCAGTGAAAGCTGCCATTTGTGTAAAAATCAAGAGGGAT
The DNA here is from genome assembly GCF_009819655.1 of Sylvia atricapilla. NCBI lineage: Eukaryota > Metazoa > Chordata > Aves > Passeriformes > Sylviidae > Sylvia > Sylvia atricapilla. The sequence goes on from NC_089148.1 coordinate 6,045,151, forward strand.
GTGAATCTCCAGGTTTCAGTAAATTATTCCTGTCACTTGGTCTCTGACTTCTGCGATTCTGCTTCTCTGAAACTTATTAAACATGTCTGAAAAATAGAAAGGAAAGCAGCGCACCGCAGGTCACAGTAAATGATGTTGTTTGTATTTTGTCTAGACTAGGAGAGGCAGTAAATTAGTCTGGGCACCTCACATCAGGGAGACTTGAGATGACATTGAATATCTGAGTGTCTCTGCGGGGACAAGGTGTACCGCTGCATTTCCTATCTTTTATCTAATTTTGAATGAAAAGGAATGGAAGTGTGTGATGTCTATCAGCAAATTAGGACATGGATAGACAAATAACCTTGGTCTGGAGAAGGAGTGCACGGCCTCCTGTTGGTGATGGGGAAGAAATGGATTTTCTGGTTTGTCAAAATTCTCACGGGATCATTCATGAAACACTAAATGAGCCCATCTTTTGTCTTCCCCTCTTCTACAGCAGCCCCAAAACACTCACTAAATGTGGATTTTTTTGCTGGTTAGCTTTAACTGAACTGTTTGTGGTTTTCCAGAGAAGATCAGATTGGATGGCATTGCCTTTCTTACTATTCCCATGCACTCAGACTCTCATCCCATGTGTAGGGTCAGCACAGGCAGGATCTTGCAAACACCTGAAAAACTAGTTTCTTTTTTTTTTTCTAAACATGGACCATGGAAACGACACATAGAAAAGACACAGAAAGAAGACATTAAAAAAATCTGTGACTTGCCCAAAATCACCTGGTATTCTGGAGTCTGCAGGTGTTCCCAGAATACTTTGTAAAATGGAAAACTCTTCTTTTTGCATATTATTTTCCTGAAGTAAATTGAGGGCTCCTTATTATCTTCCTGCAGTGTGCAGACAGAGCATTCCTTCTGCTAGTTCTCCTCCTGGCATTGGGAACTGTGCATGACCAACCTGAGCTAGATCTTTCAATCCTCACGCTGGGATTTTGGGAACTTTCCTGAGAAAATGAATTGTGACACAATTAGTCTGTGTAACCTTCTCTATTCCTTGGTGGAGAGTCTTAAATTGTATTTTAAGTGAGAAAAAGACGTGAATATACCTTTGCTTTGGAAATAAAGGAAAGGATTGAGTGCTTCAATCCTTGGAAATTGCTTATTACAGAGGACAGCTCTTGGTTTATTTTGTGTGTAGGTGATATGTGTCTGTAAAGTTTTATTGCCCAGTTCAGGCTCATTAAAGAGCCTTTTGGAGGTGTCGCTTCTGAGAAGGGAGCAGGAGGGATAGAGCACAGAAAGGGCTCCTTCCTCCAGGCACTCCCTTACTCCAGGTCCTATTACTCATGTTAAATCCTAGTTCTCCAACATTTATCTTGCAAAGCGTCCCATATTTTTCTAAAATTATTAGATTGACTAAAGAAATAGAGACCCATTTTATATGATGATACCTTGTAAAATTAAAGTTGACAGGCGATAGACTTTGTCTGGAGAGGCACTTTAGAGAGAAAAGTAATCAATGGAGAAAGTTCTGGGGAAATGTTAGCATAAGAATGAGTGGTTTCAAATAGTCTGCTCATAAATTCTGGCTGGACTTCAGAAGTTTGCTCACAGATAGAGGAAATGAGGTGCTGGAATGACTTTCCAATAATAATGGGAAAAGCAATCAAGCGAGTTGTGAAGATGAAATAAGTTTTGTGCAGGTAACTATGTTATAAAATTATAATCTCGTTCATTCCCTGGGAACTTCCTCATGGGACTGTTTCTGTCCTAGTGGAAATTCCCCAGTGGGCAGGACTGGGGCTCTGTTGGCAGAATGGCATCCTCTAAAGACTCTTATTTCTCTGAAATTTCATAAAAATCTCCTAAAATTTCAGGAATCTTTTTGGATAGAAAGTGGGTTGAGGTGGCTCTGGCTGGTTGCTCTCTCACACCCCACTCCTCAACACATCCCATTGTTCATGTGCTGGTGGAGAAAATGGGATGTAATTAGTTGATTCTTCTGCCATTGTGCCTTGAAGTGGAGAAAAAATTCCCTTATTTTTGAGCATTTCTAACTTTCTTCACAGCTGGCATCTCTAAAGGCCTCTGAGAGATGTAAACAGCAACATTCCCATTTTCCACATGAAAATAAACCTTGCCAGCTTGGTTGGAACTAATTTTCTAATTAATGGCTCCCTGATTTTCTCTTTTCCTTAGAAGCTGTGGTATTCCTGTGGATAACAGCACTTTTGTTGTTGTTAGGCTCCATTTGGTTATTTTTCCCTAGTGAGTGTCTCTTTTGATTTAACTGTAGGCACTTAGAGAGAACAATATGGAGGAGATAAATGAAAGTGCACAGAAAATATTCATTAAAAATATAGGTCCTTGTCTCACTTGCCACAGAAGAACAAGATGTAAGATTGGTTTTTTTCAGATCCTTTTCTCACAACCTACTAACAACCCCTTATCTTTTTTTCTTTTCAAACTTTATATTTCTTTCCCAAAAGTCAGCAATGTGTTTAATGAGTGAAAACATTCTCCTTTAAAAGGTCACCCTACTCTCAGATTGACTTGACTGCTGATTGCACTTGAGCTCTTAGCTTTAATTCATATTAACCCCATTTGTTTTTAATTAAGCAATGTCTTTTGAGCAAAGTCAGTCCATCACTGCTGTCAACAGGTAAATTTTGCTCTTTACTACTGAGTCTTATATTTTAGTTCAACAGAAAGGAAGATTTGAGGGCAATTTACTCAGACTATAGATTTTTAAGCAGGATGCAAATTGTATCAAAATTTGCCATGGTCCAATTTAATCCAATAGCTTTCAAAGTGAATTTTAATAGAAATAACTCACTCAGCCATAGACCCAGCTGCATGTTTTCATGTGTTTCCTTGGTATTCAGTGTGTACCAGGTATTTATTAACTATTTATTAACACTGACTCTGTCCTGTAAAAACCCTTCCAGAAGTGGTGGGCTCCCTCTTCCTCTCTTCCCATCAGAAAAGCCCTTTGCTAGTGGTATTCACAAAATACTGCTTTGGGGTTGGATAATCAAACACAAAGTTTGATATATGGGTTCTGGTGTTTACAAAATGGAAAACAAACAAACAACAACAACAAAAAACCCCAAAGGCCCACAGATTTTAGGGGTAAGCCCTGGGTTTGTGTTTTTCAGCAACTTGCTCAATTTTTTCCATTTTCTGAAGTGCATCAAAGAAGAGAATGTGGAGAAGGTTGTCTGGGATTAATTAACAGCAGCTTTCTGAATTAGCAGCATGGCAAATTCGGATGATCCTGTGCCAGAACCTGTTCACGATGGAAAAATTGTTATCTTTTCCGTTAAAGATATTTTCTGACTGATTATGTTGTGGATGATAAGTATCCTTGTATTGGAATTGTCTCCTTTACAATGGCAGGAGTGTGACATTTCTTTCCTATCCTACATTGTTTTGGGTGCTGCCAACACCATCCACTGAATCACAGAACCACAGGATGATTTGGGATGGGAGGAACCTTAAAGCTCATCCAGTGCCACCCCCTGCCATGGGCAGGGACACCTTCCACTAGCCCAGGTTCCAATCTGCCCTTGGGCACTTCCCGGGATCCAGGGGCAGCCACAGCTTCTCTGGGCACCCTGTGCCAGGGTCTTCCCACCCTCACAGGGAGCAATTCCTTCCCCAAACCCAATCTAACCCTGCCCTCTGGCAGTGAGAAGCCATTCTCCCTTTTCCTGTCACTCCAGCCCATTTTAAACTGTTTATCTGAATTGTTTCTTGTCTGTGTTAATCACATAATGCTGATTCCTTGCATAGAGCACAATTTCTGTGCAAAGAAATCAAGCAAGAAAATGTAATCCCGTCTAAAATTTGCAAATGAAAGGGCAATAAAGGTCTTGGAGAGTATTAAAACATTTCAGATGTTATTTGGCAGCTGAAGGCATACAAATTCCTAAATCTTTCTGAATTAGTAGTGATTAGTAAATATTATACATGCATTTCCAGGGCTTTTGCCATTTCTTTTAAGCCACTTCTGTGTTCTGACAGCACAAGTGGAAATTGTGGCAGTTGTGACTGGAATGCTGGTAAATGAAGCAGGCTCTTTTAGGTAGTGGGATTCATTAGCTGCTTTTGCTTGAGCTGTATAATATCATTAGTATTACATGTATACTTCCACAATTAATTTGCTTTGCTTTTGACAAAACAGAAAAGAATTTCTTACACTTTTTTTTTTTTTTTTTTTGCTCATTTGCTTGTTATTTCTTAGCAGTGGAATAAAATTTGCCTGTGGAGTAAACCCTTTCCTTCTAATAGGAGGTTCTGCTCAAAACATCTAAATTTTTGTTATTTCATATATTGTCTCCTCCTCCTCCCCTCCTTGCTGGACTTTTTGATGATAGATTCTTGGTTTTTTTCTATTGATTCTTGGGAAAACTATTGAAAAGGAAATCAACAATAGTAATCACACTGAATTATAGCAAAGCTCTGGCTTTCAGCTCACAATTGCTAAAGAAATTGGGCCCGATTCATTATAAACTACAGGCACTTAAAAGAGAGATTTCCTTTCTTTTATTGTGGTGGTTACTTGATGTTTTCTTTCTTACAGGTTATTTTTTGCAGGAAAATTTAACAGCCAAGTCCTGTCTGCCTACATGGGAGACCTCATTGCCCTTAACTTTGGGAGAAAGAGGTAGAAACTGTTTCCTTCATTTAAAATCTCAGGTGTTTTTTATTTTACTTTCTTTTTCCCCACTTATCAGCCTGCTCCAAAAGGTGCATCTTTTACAGTGTCTCACAGCCACATTTCTAGTCTTGCTGCTGCTCTGTGCCTGCATTTGTGCTTGTTAAGGAAAAACTGCTGGAGGCTGCTTCCAACAGTTTTGGCACCCCTGTATTTCCTCTGTTCACATCTCTGCTCCTGGTTTATGGAATCACAGGATCTCCAGATCTGGAAGGGATTCTCAAGCACCATGGAATCCAACTTCTGGCACAGGGCACCCCAACAATCCCTGGGCATCCCTGGGAGCATTGTCCAAACACTCCTGGAGCTCTGGCAGCCTTGGGGCAGTGCCCATTCCCTAGGGAGCCCGGGCAGTGCCCAGCACCCTCTGGGGAGGAACCTTTCCCTGATCTCCAGCCTGACCCTGCCCTGGAACAGCTCCAGCCATTCCCTGGGTGCTGTCCCTGGGCACAGGGAACAGAGATCAGCCTTGTCCCTCTTCCTGAGGACCTTGGTCATAAGTAGGTTTTGTAGCCACCCTTCCTTCCTTATGCAGACTGAGCTGAAGAAGATGAGATTTTGGTTTTTGGCTCTGAACAAATTTCACCCCATGGGTAGTGCTTGCCTCTATCATTTGTGGTGTCTGAAATGGCAGCTCCTGGGTGTGATCACATGAAAGAAGCAGCAATGAAATCACTGTCCAGTCAGACGGAGTGGTTTACCTCCTTCTTGCTGGGCTTCCTCTCAAGACATTTTTGCACCAGTGAAGCCAGATCCATTTTGCTGCCCTTCCAGTCTGCTTGGTTGGATATTTTTTTTTCTTTCACCTCTGTTTTCTGTCCTGCTCCTTTACCAAAACCTCTGCTGAGTCTTTTGTGAAGAGCATTGGCTCCTCTGGGCTACGCCTCCTGCAGGGACACCTTTGGCATCCCACCTTTGGGACAGCACAGGGGCAGCTCAAAATTCCGCTCCCTGTGACAGGGACAGCACCCAGGGAATGGCTGGAGCTGTACCAGGGAAGGTTTAAGCTGGATCTCAGAGAAAGGTTCTTCCCCAGAGGGTGCTGGCACTGCCCCAAGGCTGCCAGAGCTCCAGGAGTGTTTGGACAACGCTCCCAGGGATGCACAGGGTGGGATTGTTGGGGTGTCACAGGGGTTGGACTGGATGGTCCCTGTGGGTCCCTTCCAGCTCAGGGTGTTCTGGGGTTCTGTGATTCTATCCCAGCAGAGGCTGTTTGCCAACAAACATTCCCTGCTGGAGTTTCTGCACTTGCAACTCAGTCCCAGAGATGCTCTGGCTGACATCCTGGAGGGCACCTAGGGTTAAAATTAAGGTAGATTTGTACCAACTTGTATTGCCAGAATCACAGGATGCTTTGGGCTGGATGGGATCAAAGATCATCCAGACCAGAGAAGCTGTGGCTGCCCCTGGGTCCCTGGAAGTGTCCAAAGCCAGGTTGGACAGGGCTTGGAGCAACCTGGGACTGTGGAAGGTGTCCCTGCCCATGACAGAGGGTGACTCTGGGTGATCTTCAAGGTCCTTCCCAACACAAACCATTCCACGGCTTTCTGGTTCTGTTGTTCTTTGGCACAAGCCGCGTACCGGATTGAAGCAGGGACCTTCCACATCAAAAGTGTTTAAATTAAAAGCTGAGGTGGTGCTTCAGATCCATCACTGTAGCTGGAAGGGCAGGGCAGGGATTTGGGGGAAGAAGGCAGCACTGGAAGTGCCACTGCTTCCTTTGACTCTGGGATTTCACTCTGGATTCCAAAATATTTCGCCCTGCACTGCATTGTGCCTGTCTGTGGGAGGAAAAGATGAAACTGGGAGCCTTGAAGATCCCTGAGAATGGTAATCAGCCAAATTTGTGTTTTGGAGGGGAAAAGGAAGCTCTTGCTGATAAGAAAGTGTCTCTTTGATTCTAATCTCTTTCACCTGTTGAACAATTATTGATGACTTTCATTACGGTGCTTTGTTGCCGGTGCTATGAAAGGAGAATAATCAGTGCTGCATTAAGGTACATGTACAAAGCCTGTCTTTATTTGCATGGTAATGAAGTACTACCTAAGGTGTTAGAAGGAGAATCAATAGGCTAATGAGATTTTATGCAAACAATCTCAAGTAACAACCTGGGCTCACCCTTAGATAAAAGGATTTGTTTGAAATAGAAAAATACTTATAAGATGGGTTTTCTTTCATTAAAAAAAATGTATTTTTATATCAGTGAAAATTGTAACATGAAAGAAGATTTGTTGGGTTTTTTTAAGTATTACAGAAAATAATTCCAATCTACCTGGATGCTGTAGAAACAATAGCCTAATCAGGCTAATTCTTATAAGCCTTGTGTATCAGTTTCATTCTTTTTTTTTTTTGGTGTTGATATTTACCCTTGAGGTTGAAGGATGTAGAAGTCCATAGCTGAAGGCAAACCATCCTGTCTGGAATAAAAAATAAAATACTAAATATTATTGCTTACAGCTGCTCAAGTAACACCCTCTGACTGTGCACTGGGGGTAGACAACTTTTCCAGTGAAGAACTGATCATTTGGTGACAGTGCTTAGACTCAGGTAAACACACCTCAGTATTTTGGAAAAATGTGTAGATTTGCCTTTTTAGCTTTGTATTGGTGCCTCGCTTTTTTCTATTTTAATTAAAATTGATTTTTGGTATTATTTAAGCACAACAGTGTTAGAGAAAGCACGTTTTTCAGCTGGGCTGTTGGGCTGAAAATTAAGATTTGCTGAAGATTATGGTAGGAAGAGGGACATGAGCTCTGTTTTCTTGGAGAGAGACAGAGAAAGCTGCAAGAAACTGCTGTGCCCAAACTCCCTCTGGGTTAGCCTGGCTATGCCTGGGAAAAACATACCATAAGGTGCTGTGTCATAAGGTACAGAAATATGGGTTCAGCTGTGTGAGACTGTGTGAAACCTCACAAAGTGTGGGTTTAACCACCACACACAAAAAATACATTGCAAACTCTGCTGGCTTATTAAGAAAGACATGGGAAAAGTAGAGGCACCATCAGGAACCTCAGGCAAAAACAAAAGAAAATTTACTAAAGACAGAACTTAATTATTCTCTTTTTCTATTTTCTCAGGTAGCTCAGCAGGAGAGAGAAAAACACGTTTTTATCCAGGAATCTGCCTTCCCACAAAAGAAATCCTCATTCTCTTTGTGCAAGAAATAAGAATTTTCCAAATTTTCTCCAGTGCTCCTGACTGGGTTTGTTTCCACCAGGCAGCGCCATGGGCACAGGAGGTGTCTGTCCCCAGCCAGGGACAAGCTCTGATGGGCTGTCATGAAAAGGACAGGGAGGAGAGGAAGGCCTCCTGTGTCCTTAAAGATGCATTTTTCCTGTCAGCTTCTCCTGCTGCTCTGCTCCTGATGGCATCAGGAATGCCCAGGTCTGAGATGGCAGTGGTGTCACCCAGCCTGTGCTGTGAAGCTCTTGCTGTTCCCAAGGGTTGGGGTTTTTTGTTTCCATGACTGTTCAAAACTGAGAGGAGGGAAAGAGCCAGGTTTTCTTCAGAAGGCCAAAAAGGTTTGGGTTGGAAGGTGTTGGAGTCCAGGGCATTCCTTTGGATGCTCTGGAAGGTCACAGACCTCAGTAGAGAGGACTGGGACCCGAACAAGAGGGTTTGAATCCTGGCCAGGAGGGTGTGGAGCCAGTCCAGGGGGTTGCCTGGCACAGAGTCGAGGAGGACACAGCCTTTGACTTCAACCCATGGAAAAAAACTTCCAACACTGAGAGAAGAATTGTAAGTTACAAAGGTGTGAAAACAGTAGTGTAGTGTATCACAGGGTGGAAAATTGTGTAGTTTTGTGTTTTTAGAATATAGGTACAGGGGGGACAAGATGGAGGATTTAGGGTCATGCCCTGGGTTCTTATTCTTCTCCTCTGGCCTCCATCTCCTGCTGTGATGGTGGCACAAAGTAGTTTAAGGAGATTGGGTCAGAGTAGAGATGACCCTGTTAGTACAGGTGACAGGTATTGGCACATAACTGTAAATAATATACATGTAACTATCTGTATAAAGAGGCTGTGACCTCCCATCGAGGGGGACTGTGTCCCAGCAGCAGAACACCTCGGCTGGGCACGGAGAACATTGTGAGATAACAAACAATGAACAACAAGAAACCAAGAAAAACAAGACCTTGAAGACTCCGCTTCTTTCTCACGTCTGGCTCAGAGCCTTCAGAGGCAAAAGACTCTCTCGAACCACCACCTGAATCTCGGGCTGAGAGAACCAAACCCAAGAGGAAAAGACCTTAAATCTCTTGTTCCACCCCTTGTCATGGGCAGGGACACATCTTCCACTTGGTTGTTCCAATGCCTGTCCAATCTGGCCTTGGACACTTTCAGAGATCCGGGGGCAGCCACAGCCTCTCCGGGCACCCAGAGAAGCCTTCTCAGGGCCTCCCACCCTCACAGGGAACAATTCCTTCCCAGTGTCCCATCTATCCCTGCCCTCTGGAAGGGGTAAGCCATTCCCTGTGTCCTGTCACTCCAGCCCTTGTCCCAAGTCCCTCTGCAGCTCTTCAGGCCTCAAAGTTCTCATAAGGTCTTATCAGACCCTTCTCTTCTCCAGGCTGAACAATTCCAACTGTCTCAGCCTTTCCTCACAGGAGAACTGTTCCATCCTTCTGATCATTATTTGCTAAAGAACAGATAAATGGAATTCATTTCCACTGAAATAAAGTTCTTTCTTGCTAAAAATGCCAAGGAATCTCGCTCCTTATAAGAATAAAATAGAAATGTGTCCTTTCTCAATTATGACTTCCTTACTATATTTTTATTTTTTACTTTTGCTATCTGATGAAACCAAGCTCCCTGAGATGTGGGGAATGCAGCATTTCATGGCAGAACACTTGTGAAAATGCCCCACAGTGAGATGTGTCTACTTTGAATTTCCTTGGGATTCTGACAAGATGCTCTTCAAGAGGCAACAAGTGACAGGAGTGCTCCTTGGGGTGAGTGGTGCTTCATTCCACTGCAGTGTTTGGGAAAAGGGGTTGAACAACCCCAACAGCTTTTGGGTAATAGTTGTGGGTTTTGTTTTTGCTGTGGGGAAGAGAGTGACAAAGCTGAGGCTTTCTGATACAGGATTTCTAAGCTGTTGTCTCACTCTGGGTGTCATCTCACTGATTTCTTTTCATTCCCTACCCTTCTTCCACACCCATGGATTGCAGAGTGAGACCTGTGCAGTGTGAGCACAGAAATGCTGCTCTGACAGGAGGTGTCTCGTCCCAAGAGCTCCCCAGTACTAAACCCCACACTTTTAGAAACAAAAGACAGAGTATCTGAGCTTTGTGTGCTGTAGCTGCTGGATTGGCAGGGACACATTCCCATGCCCATTATCAGGGAGGCAGGGAGCCAGATTTCCCTGACTCTCTGGGATAATGGTGGAGTGGTGATACTTTTTATTTGGGCCTTTTAGCTCAAATCTGAGTAAAACTGGAGAGAAAACACATGGGAGGGAAGAAGAGATTTGGCTGGCATATTGTTTTTCCATCAGCTCTCTCTACAGTTTTGTTTACTGAAAACAGTATAAGTTTTCCATTATGTATTTATTGAATTTTTAATTGAAAGGATCATTATTAAAAACCCCTGACAAGCTAAATTAGGCTCTCTGCTTTGGTTTTAACCGGTCTGATGAGAACTTGCAATATAATCTATAACTATTTATGAGTCAATTTTTTCACTGATATAAATCCCTTTTTAATTCTTCTGCGAGGTCCTTCAGTTTCTCCTACTGTGGAGCCCAAGGGAACCAGAAAATTAAAATCTAAGGCAGCGATTACAGTGAATTATAATTTTACTGTTTCCCATATGAAGAATTAGTTTCCTCCATTTCTTGTTCTTGTTACAACCGTTGTCAAGAACATAAATTATCAAAATTCTTCATTGGTTCGTATTCCATATTCCACTTCTAGGGGAAGTGAGACAGTGTGCCATTTGTGCTGCACTGCTTCCTGGCCTGGATTTCTTTTTAAACAAAAGGATGATGCAAAGTCGAACTCTTGCTGTTTTATACAGTGGACCCATCGAGACATTAATTTCTTTTGTGGTCCTTAGATGTGGAAATACCCCAAGTGGAAAGGTGGTGGCAAAGGGGAAACCTGCATGGGATGATCATGACTTGATTTGATTCCTTATACAGCCTCCAAAATTAAATTGAACTCATTCTGCAGGGGATGGGGACACATTCGATGTCCTTGGCACTTGGGGAATTGGTTTAATGGTGAACATGGCGGTGGTTCTAGAACGAAGATTTGGATTTGTTGATCTTAAAGGTCTTTCTCCACCTTAATGATTCCATGATTCCAGTAAACACCCAGATAACTACCAAATAACCACTACTCCCCACTGCTTTATAATCAGTTGGGTAAAGAATAAAAATGGTTCTTGGGGTTTCTGAACAGGGAATTCTGGTAGCTTCATAAGGCTCTTTGCAGGCGTAGGAAACTTGAACTGAGCCTTCAGGTGACCACAAAATATCATCAGGAACTCCAGTGACAGGACAAGGAGCAATGGGTTCAAATTGAAAGAGAGGAAATTTAGGTTAGCTATTAGGAAAGAATTGTTCCCTGTGATGGGAGCGAGGCCCTGGCACAGGGTGCCCAGAGAAGGTGTGGCTGTCCCTGGATCCTGGGAAGTGTCCAAAGCCAGGCTGGATGGGGCTTGGAGCAACCTGGGATAGTGGCAGGTGTCCCTGCCCAAGGCATGGGATGGGCTTGTAAGGTCCCCTCTCACCCAAACCACTCTGTTGTTCTATGATCTCCAATCTTAAGCCATCCACCTGTTTTGTTCTGGGCTTTGAAAGAGTTTTCTATGGAAAGCTGGAATGAGAAACAGATTTTAGTACTTTTTACATCAATAAAAGATGATTTGGGGTTTTCTTCGGTGGGGAGGGAGTTTGATCCCATCAGAACTTTCAGTAGTGTGGCACAGTCAGAGAGTGAGGAACAACCAAGGCCCCACAATCACCCCAGTGCTCTGCTGTTTTAACATCTTGTATATCATCGCTTCAAGAACAAGCAGAATGTTTACTTCACAATTACGGAATCACAGAGAACTGTGATTATTCACACTTATTTTTAGCCCTGGCATTATTTCCCCACATATGTTACACTGCCCTTTCCTGGCCACTGTTTATTCCTTCCTCAGTGCTGTGTTTCACATCCCTCCTGTAGAAGCAGCAGAAAAATCTGCTGTGCTTGGAGCCAGCTTGCCCACATCAGTGCTGGGAGCAAAATCTCTCCTCACCTAATTCTTGTGCTGTATTTGCCGTTAAAGTGATGATGTGAGGAGCTGAAGGGAGAACAACCTCCTTCTCAAGCTCTTTGGCAGTGGCTCCAGATCATTTATGGGAGACATTTCAGAGAGTCTTGAGTGCTATTTCCAGGGCACTTCTCATAGTGTGGGCATGCCGTCGGTTTTATGGGAAGCACAGTAGAGCTGGATTGAGGGGTAATGAAGGACAATTGTGGAGTCAGGGAGCCAGCTCATAAAGCCCCATAAACCCTCTAATTTCTAAGGCACTGGTTCTAATATGATCCATTTACTGAAAAGAATCTGTTTTAGAAAGGGAGGGCAAAAATCTTGAAGAATTTAAGAATACTTCTGGGATTTCAAGATGTGTGGGCACAGAGTAAGTACCTAAATACTTTTTGCAGTCTGGACAATATGGGCTGGACAATTTTTCACTGGCCTGGGGACTCCTATAGCAGTGCCATAGCTGATTTTTTGTGTGCTTCGCTCTGTGTGCACGCCTAAGAGTTTCCATGAAGAGTCTTGTTTTCCACAATCCCAGTGAGCAAATTTTACTTGTAAAGCAGTCAACATTTAATCCAAAGTGGGTTTATGTAGATGTGAAATTCCTACAGAACAAAATTCTTTACACTTTGTAGACAAGATGGGTATTGGTATCACTTTATTATTCTGCTGGATAACTTTGATAATAACATTTGTGTCTCTAATACCAGGGATTTAATTTTGGAGTAGTATTGAAAGGAAAAATCAATGTACAAGTTATGTTGCAGCTCAGTAACAACCAATATTTTAAATTAAATTATTAATTACATGAAACTGAAAAATGTTATTTCATGAAAGCCTTTAATATAGGAGTTAAAAATAAATAAAAGAATGTGTAAGAGGACATGTTTCAAAGAGTAAGAGAGAAAAGTCACTTCCAAGGAGATGCAGAGCAAGGGATTTCTTTGCAAATATGGAGAGTTTCAAACAAGTGCAGAAACTGGGAGTGCAGAAACCCTTTCTCAAGTTGAAAATAGACAGATATTATAATTTATTTTACCTTTCTCCTGCTTGGGCAAGAACAAATGTTAAAGAGTATTTCTGTTCTTTCCCTAATTGTGCTGTTTGTTTGTGGTTTTTCTTTTATTTTTGGGGTTATGGGCCTGAGAGTAAATAGTGAGAATAATAAGGGGAAAAATAAAGGCAAAAAAATCCTAAAAATCAAACTCTCTGTGTAACAACAACAACAATCCTCTGCAAACTGCACAGGCACAGACACAAATTAAACCATGGATTTTATTCTGAGGACATGCTGCTAAAGAATAAACCTAAATTATTGAACCAAAACCAACCACCCCAGGAGCAGAATAATTTTCATATACAGTACATAGATGTGTCAGGTATATTTATTGTTCTTTTTTTCCTTTGATTTCATTTCATAGAGAAATCCTAACTAGAAATCTATAGATCTCTCACTCTCTCAGTTGTCTCTATAGAGATCTCACCTCTGAGCCTCACCAAATTCTGATCAAAGGCTGTGTGGTTTTCACACATCTCATTATGACATGTGTGTTTTATTTTGCACATTCTCTTTAACTTTGTAATGGGTGAAACTCAACCTCCCTATGGAACCTGCCTTGAGTTTAGAGTTTGGAATCAGATCCACGTGAAAATCTACAGCTTGACCAGGCTCAACTGCTTCAGATGGGCTTACCTAGACAGTAATTAAAAAAAAATAAATTGAAAAGCATTTACTCTTTATTGCAGTCACAAATCCCAGAGTTATTTTAAAGCTAAAACCTTTGATATTTTTTGTTCTTTCTTTCAGCTGCTGTCTCATATCCAATTCCAGCACATTACAGAATATTTCCTAAGGAATTCAGTCTTCTCAGCCTGCCCTGCTGCTGTCTCTCCAGGTACATTTCTGCATCTTGGTCCTGTGGTAATATTAGGATTAGCTCCTATTTCCAACCAGATTTGTTTCCTGCAAAATTTATCTCCAAAGCTCTTGGTTTTTACATTAAAGCTCTGCATGTATTACTGTTTCCCTCCTCAAGTGGGACTTCCTTTTCATCTATCAAAACAAATGTGTCCACTGTAATTCCTTCAAAACACCATCTTGTTCTGCTTGGTAATGATTGCTTTCAGTTTCCATAAAAGCAGTGAGAATTCCAGTTCCCAGGGAAGCTGATGGGAGGTTTGTAATCCAGTGGAAGCAAGATTGGAGAGTTCTCTGACAAAAGGAAGCGAGAACTCTCCTTGTAAGTAAATGAAGTCCCTAACAGCAGGTTTAATAGATATGGCCCAGCTGGGAAAATAATGCAAAGGGCAATAACATTTGCTGATTGTTTTTTATCTTCAGGAAGCTCCTGTCCACAGTGTGTGAACAGGAGAGAAGGGTACCATTGTGCTCCAGGTGACCTGGGAAGGGTTAGAACAGCTGAACGATGCCTCACCCCGGCCTCACAGATGCGAAAAATAAAACATTTCCGTTTTGAAAGCTCAAAGATGTATCAGCCTGGGAGAGTGCAAAGTGTCCCTGCCCATGGTAGGGAGTAGAACTGGGTGGGCTGTAAGGTTCTTTTCAACCCACACCAACCTGGGATTCTGGAATTCCATGACTCAGCTCCTTAGCACAGAATGATCTCTGTGCCAGGGCAGCTCTCTAGGAGGAGAACTGGGCACAAATAAAGGGGCTTTTGCATCAAACAAAGGCCTTGTGCCACGAGTGACAGGGACTCGGTGTCCCCACACCCCTCCTGGCCCAGGCAGTGCCTTTCTCCTCTGCCCCAGCCCACACACACCCCACTGCCCCGGGAGCCAAAAGGCTTCAGGATTTCCCCAAATCAACGACTACAGCACAATGAAAACAACAAGCACTTCTGATTTATCAATTCAATCAATTTATTTCAATGAAAGCAACTTATCTATATCTAACTTGTCACTAATGACAGAGACAGGCATGTGACAAGAACACACCGAGACCATGCAGCGACAGCCGCAGGAAAACAGAAGTTTATTGTTGGGTGCCTGTGACGGAAGGTCACCACTTGTGGCTGCTGTTAGAAGCATGAAAGGATGAAGCAGGCACCAGGAGGTCAAGCAGGGAAGCTCTACGTTATTTTTCTGACTCCATATATATACAATTTTACAGACAGACCAAGATTAGCTACACAGGTAGCCACCTCTTCGACCTCGTTGGTGAACATCACCATCAATCATCTTTCTCCTCTCAGAGGAGAAGAACATAAACAAAGACAATTTTCTAAAAACATACATAGTTTACTTGAAGCTGTGTGAGAACAAAATGCAAACAGTGAAAAGCAGGCAAACTTGAGGCAACAGGTGCCTCTTTTAATAGGGGCTTCAAATTTCCCGTGCTCACAAGCATGATTGGATAAGAGTCTGAGCTCCGCCCAGCTCACTGGCCAATAGTGTGGGTGCATTCATCCTTCATAGGGGTTGACTGGGTTCCCCTGTCTGAGTTCAAACCTGACCTATCAGTAACATGCCTGGGGGCTTGTTTATGTCTGTCTTCTAATGAGCTAAGGCTGGTCGAGTTGGTGTCTGTCAGGCCAAATTATCTGTGCAGCTACAGACCAGTTAGAGCTGTCACAGTAACCAGTTTTAACTTAGCAAGAGCTACAGCTCAACTGCCTAAAGAGCATATTCCAGACTATTCAAGTGCTGAATAGGATTATCTATGAGAAACAAAAAGCTTTGAAAAATCTATGGCTATTCTTTACAAACAAATGTCTAGTTTAAATATTCAGAGGTCTTTAGCTTAAACACTTGGCTTTTTTATGGCATAGCTTATTGTGAGCCCCAGTTTTTAATTTATAACTTAAACAGGGATAGAAGCCATGAGGTGACCTTTATCCTGTTATCTTAAATTCTAGCAGCAAGCTTTATTAACATCTACCCCTACTTTAACCTACAGAAGTTATGCCTATTAATTCTTCTACTTCTGCTCCTCCAATTCTGGACACAGCAGCTATGATGGCACCTCAGTCAGGAAGCTCCCAGCCCTCCAGCAGATCGACACTGTCACTGAGCTTGGTGCTGTCTGCAGAACGACTGAGGGTGCCTTGATTGTCTTGTCCAGGCCCTTCATGCAGATGTCCATGCCATGGCCAGGGTTACTCCAGCCAGAATCCTCACTTGCTTTGGGTGTTCCTTTGCCTCATGGGTGTTATGTGGTCGGCAGTGGAGCCATGGTGGGATGGCCTCTATGACTGGAGCCCTGGAATGAGGCGTCTGAGGCTCCGGAACGCCCTGCGCAGAGCCCTGAGCGGCCTCCCCAGGGCGCACGGCCACCACCAGGGGACAGCTGCAGCCGAGGGCAGGCCTTGTGGGTGCTCAAATGACTGCCTGGCCCTCTCCAGAAACTGTTCCTCCCACCAAGTGGTCTCCACGGCAGCCTCCAGTTCCCTGAAATCCCTCCCTGCATCTTCCATTTGGAACAGGCTTTGTTCTTGTGATTTCATGCCTGTGCCCATGTGAAAGACCAGGGGTTTCACGTGGTATGGGCAGATCAGGGCTTCCTGGGGCTGATCCACACCATTCTCTGAGGCTGTGCAAACTTTAGAGCCCCAGCTCTCGGTCCATGACTCGGACAGCAGGAACCCTGAGGCAGTTGTATACTTGCTACTGCAGGTCAAGTCTTGGACTTGCTCCAATGACTCAAGAGAGAGGGACCATGAGGTGGTCTCTTCCTCTCTGCTCTGGCTCAGGTCTTGGTCTTCTGTCCAAGCCTCCCGTGGGAGGGGCACTAAGCCAATCTCTTCCCTGGTCATCCTGCTTAGCTCTGTCCTCTGGCCATGGCTCAGATAGGAGGGACCCTGAGGTGCTTTCCTCCTCAGCGCTCCTGCTCAGGTCTGTGTGTTCTGCCCACTCTGTGGATGGGCCAGATGTGAGCTCCTGGGAGCAGGGCTCCTCCTGGCCCTGAAGCCCTGGCAGCAGTGCCCTCACTGCAGACCCTGCCCACTGCCCGAGATCTCCCTGCTGGCTGGGCAATGGGCTGGGCTGGCAGCAGGGGCTGTGTGTGGCCACTGCCCGGCTCTCAGCTGCTGCTGCTGCCTGCAGCACGGGAGCTGCTGGGGCAGGAGATGTGCAGGGCAGGTCAGCATCTGCCTCTTCTGCCTCCAGCGAGCAGGGCTCCTCCATGAGCTCCGGGTAGAGGGGATTGAGCCAGATGGTGTGGATGATGACATTGCTCTCCTTCTTCTGCGACCACTCTTGAGCCTTGCTGTCTTCCGCAGGGGACACTGATTGATCTGTGTCTTGGACAAACAGCTTTAGGAGTTTTCCTGGGCCACTGTAATTCTCCAGTTTGTTTGGGATATTAGAACCAGACTCTGAGAGGCTCTCTTCCCCAAAACTCACAGCTTGGAGAGCATTGGACCAGCTGGAATCTCTGGGACAACAGCTTGTGCAGAGTGCGGTGACAGAGCTGTCCCACAGCTTCTTGCAATAACAAATCAATGACTGCAAATGAAAGCAGTGCTTGTGCCACAGCTTTAAAAAAGTTTGTTTTCACATCCTGCACAGCTGTAAAGTTGTTAGGGTTTAGGCTTCTTTGCTTTTGTTCCTTTTTACTAGTAGAATTTTTTCTCCATAAGTTTCCAGGAAACAGTAATGACTGGGTACTTAGGATAAACAAAAGAAGTCGCCAAGCTTAGGGGAGGAGGGCATTTGGTTGCTCTTATCTTATTTGGGAGTTTCTATCTGAGGGGCAGAGATACCATGAGAATTGGGCAGGTAAAAGATGGGGCTGGGGCAGCTGCAGGCTTTTTCTGTCTCCCTCAACTTCAGAGGAGGACTGTTGGAGCTGCTGCTTGGGGAAGGGAATTCGCTGCTGCTGTCGGAGCCCAGCCCAGAGCTCCTTCTTCTGCCATGGGGCGAGCCTCTGCTCGTGAGAGCAGCCACTGAACTGGGCCCTGTTAACACCCACCTCACTAAAATAAAGGGACCCATCCCCATGTGCTCGGGTGCCCGGGATCCTGAGCTCGCCTCTCGCTGCTCAGAGCTGGGTCACCTCTGTCCGGCCTCTGCTGCTCCTTCGGCACTGCTCCGAGCTCTCCCTGCACTGTAGCCCTGCCCTTCCAGCTTGCTGCTTCTGAGAGTCCTGCAGGGGCACTGGGATTGCTGCTCCAGGGTTTGGGATGCAAAGCCTCTCCTCCATCCCTTCCCATCTCTGCCAAGCCGCCGTTACCGTGTGCTCCCCGAGCCACAGCGCCCCCTGCAGCCGCGGAGGAATGATCGCACCTGCCCTGCCCGGCCGGGAGCCAGCAGCGCCCCCGGTGGCTGTGAGCGGAACTGCACCGACGGGGAAAGTGCCCGCGGCCGGGAGAGGCTGGGACTGGGTTTGTGTTCTCTTTGTTGTTATTGTCTGAGTTGTCGTTGTTTGCTTAGTCCCTGGATCCCTGGAAGTGTCCAAGAAAATGTTGGATGAGGCTTGGAGCACCCTGGTGTAATGGGAGGTGTCCCTGCCCGTGGCAGAGGGCGGCACTGGATGGGCTTTAAGGTTCTTTTCAATCCAAACCAGTCCATATCAGCTGATATCATTTTTATCTGGTGTTCCCATTTTCCAAGTACAGCACCTGGGAATTTTTTCCAGTCATGCAGAGATTTCAAACTCTGATACCACAGAGTAATTTTGGTCTCTGTGTATGCACATTTAAAAATATATATTGCAGGCATTTAAAAATATAAATTAGGGAAATGCTCTTGAAATTCAATATTAAAGCTGTAACTAGGAAAATTATTAAATTAGACCACTGTAATTTAGTTAATAATCCCACTACATTTCTTTAACATAGACTTTATAGCTGTTTTCCAGTTATATTTCAGTCTCTCTCTCCCCTTGATTAAACATTATGCAGCACTATACAGCAATGCGAAACTCTGAGTTGTAATGATAATTATAATTCATTAAATATTGATCAAATTAAATCTAAAATTGCTTGGATGTCATTCATTTGCTAAGTACAAAATAAAATGCTATAACATGCAAATAACTTAGTGGTTGTGTACATAAACTAATAAAATGAAAATATGCATGGTAATATTCTCAGTAAGGAAAGAAGTTTTTCTTAAATTAAAACTGTAATTTGACCAAGATGATTACCCCTGCTCCTGCCCTTGAAAATTTGCCATTTGACTGTTGTCACTAGCAGCAGAATTCAGAATGCAAAATTACATTCTTATTTCTTTTTGAATCACATAGAAGTGCATACCAAATATCTGATTTTTGCCGACAAGGGGGTTACGAGGAACATTTAGTATAAAAAACCTGCCACTTTCAGGTACCAACTCTCATGTTTTTAAGCAATCATAGAACCACAGAACTGTTTAGGTGGAAGGGACTTTGAAACTCATCCCAGGGACACCTCTGCCAGGGACACCTTCCACTAGCCCAGGTTACTTCAAGCCCTGTCCAGCCTGGCTTTGGACACTTCCAGGGATCCAGGGGCAGCCACAGCTTCTCTGGGCACCCTGTGCCAGGGCCTCCCCACCCTCACAGCCAAGAATGCCTTCCCACCAGAAATCTTCACAATTTCTTGATGCTATTTGGGTTTCTACACTACTAGTATTTTGAAGGGTTGCAGGCACAGCTTTAGTGCCTTACACAGGATCTTCTCCTGTACTGTCCTACTCCATTCCTCATCCAAGTCACTTCCATCCCTCTGGCTACATAGCACTGGCATTCCCATGGGATTTACCAGCCAGTGAAAGCCTCCTGGCAGGATTCCCAGGAAAGCAGAGCCATCCACACAGTTGCATTTGGGACAGGCAGGTCCAGGATGTTGGTGCTGCTTTCTGCTCAGGATTTTTACCCTTATTTGTAAAGGTGCTTATTCACGGATGAGCAATATCTTTGCCTTCATGTGTGAGACAGGATCCCTTGGGCATTTGATGCTGCCTTAGCTGCTTCCCTGCAGTCCTGGGATGGTCAGATGTGGCACAAGATCCTGAATGCTCTGAGCCCAAACACTTCATCTTTACCTTTCCTTCCCAGGCAGCTCAAATCTGTGCTCCCTGGGCCTCCAGTGAGGGCCATCTGCACTCCCTGACATCAGCACAGGTCTTCACAGTATTCCAGCAGGCAGTGAGCCTGCTCTCCAGCCCTGCATGGAAAGGACAAGGTGTCTAAGAACATTTAGAAAGGAGCTTGATGTGTGAAAGCTCTTACATGTCCCTGGAATTTCTGCTGGCCTTTTTCCTTTAGTCAGGCTCTGTTGTTTTTGCCTTGGTTCAATAGATTTTTGAATTCACTCATGACCTTTAGAAAATGCATCACAATCAACCCAAAATACAGGCTATTTTGGGGTTTGCTTTTTCTCCCTGAGTAAGGACAAGGGTGAGGTTTAAAGGAAAAGCTGTTGGATTTCAAAGGGAGTGAGATGTTCAGGGATGCTTTTTGCCAGCACCTGGTGTAGGGAGAGTTGGTACCTCAGTAAAAACACTGTAGAGATTTCATTTCCATGACAATCTATCTGGGGCTTGCCCAGGAATGACTGCTAGCTTTGTCAGGCTGAGGGAATGGTGAGGAATGGCAGTACTGCAGGAAGGAGGAGGAACCCTGGCAGCAGAGGGAGTGGCAAGGCTGAGCAGCACCAACAGCAACACAGCAGTAGGGAAGGTAGGTAATCCACGCACTGGTGTGGAAAGTGAGACAATTTTGTAAAGGACAGGAGCTGGAGAGTGGGAATGACAAGCACACACACAATTACAGGGAGCTGCTTCGAGCAAAATGCACCATTATTTGGGCAAAGGGTGGCTCTGTCTGGTGAGATCTCTTCTGGCAGCCTACAGCTCTTGAAACTCAGCAACTTCCTACATTTTCCCTGTGTTTTATCAAGAGATATGTAAAGAATCATCAATTCTTGTCACCAGCTCTGTGTGTGCAGCAGAGCACAAACTGGCAAGATCCACAAACCTTCCACATGTGGAGACAAACCTGAGCATCCACAATCGATTTTCCCACTGTGTTAATAGTCAATACAGGAGGAGGAATAAAGGGCAGCAAGATTTACATGAGGAATTATTTTAACAAACTAAATCAATTGGTCATATCACAAAATTTCACAGAGGAGTGACTCTGTCAAACTTGACATATGTACCTTGAGCAAGCCAGAGCAGGGGTGAGAGGGTAACAGCAACAAAGAGGCACCAGAGCAGATATCTGTGCAATGACTGGAGCAGGACTGGTTTACTTTTTAGACAGAAATTTATATGAACAAGCAGAAACTTGACCTGTTTTTCAGAACAATAGTCTTTAACAGCAGAAAAGGGAGCATTTATTCTCCTTGAGCAATGTAATTTCTAAGAGTTAAGGCACTTCAGCACTTATGGGCTGCTGCTTCTTTGGCAAACCAGAGAGCAAAGCCAGTAATGCTCAAAAATTTGCTCCAGTTAGATCAATAAATACCCTGAAGGAGATAGATATCAGTCCTTGTGCACTGGGGTTCCCTCACGTGGAGATAAAGCAGGATAATTACTGACTGTGCCAGCTGAGTGATCCTGAAAGTGGCTGAGAAAGAGGGAGAGACTACCAGGAAATCTGAGTTATGCTTGCAAAAATCTAGTACTTCTTTCAAAGAAAAAAGGTTACAAAAGGACGACAAATCCAGATGAAATGCCTCTGATTCATCTGGAAGTTCTGGAATTCATACCAGAAATGTTGCCTGGAATGAGCCTCTCTCTCCAATGCCAAGCACAGGCTGTGCCTCAAGTTAAAGATGTTTTGGTTCACACCCTAAAAGTGATAATTTCACCTCAAAACAGGCTCTCCCTCACTCTTTGGGAGGAGTTGGTGCCTCTCTCAGCCTTGGGATGGTTTTAAGGGAATAAAAACATGTTTGGGGAGGGTTCATCCCTCTTGGGTGGCAGTGTGGCAGACAGGCACTTTTATGCAGTATTAAAATTTTCACAACCCTGTTGTATTTCTTTCCTCCCTCTGTGAAATAATGACACCAATAAAAACTTGGATTGAAAGATTATCTAGAATTATTACAGAAAAATATAATTTAAGGGTAAAATATAGTACTAGCAATGTATACCAAACTTGTAATGAAAACAACATTTTTTGCTGAAACTGCCAATCAGTTTCTTACTATTAATTTTTTATATTCTTATTAATTTTACAGGTCATATCTTGGATGTAACTAGTTAGGATTATTTGGATTTATATCATAATGTCCTAAAAGCTGTAGCTGTAGCCACTATAACAAAATATACCTTGATGAACAATTAAATTTAATTTTATTGTTTTCACATATAAATAGCAGATTACCATTGCAAATAAATAGTGGATTGTTAATAAATTCAAGACTGCAGCTTGTGTTTGTTCTTACACAATTTAGTTGCTGGTTTAGTTTATTTTTGAGTTTAATTATACACAATGGGAAATAGGATGGCTGACAGAAATGAAACTTCATTAAATAAGATTATTTTAGTAGGCTGAGTTACAGGGTTTAATTCTTATTTACAGCAGGGTCTGTTCATATCACACTGGCAATAGATGTAATAAGCACTATATCAGACCCTCAAATAGTGGTGTAAATTAGACATATACTACAGGCCTGTTCAATGTGGGGGTAAATCATCATTCAAAATTAGATTGGAAACTGAAAATCTCATTTGTGCTAAAAAGCCTTTAGATAATAGAGGCCCAGGCAACGGCTTGGAATCAAGGAAATTATCATAGTCTATATTGGGAAAATGGACAAAAGAAAAAAAAATCAGCTGGGAGGGTGAACTTAAGGAAAGAGCCCATCTTTACCAGCCTTGTTTAAGCAAACGAACCAGCAAATTCTGTGACAGAAATACTGGTGCCATCAGTACAAAAGCAAATATTTTCCATCAAAACCCAAGGCCAGTTTTAGCTACCAAAACTCTCCTTTAAAACAGCTCACCCCTCTCTCCTGGCACTGGGGGCCCCAGGCCACCCCCTACCCACATGACCCCAGGAAGAACCAAAGCACCTGAATTTGAGGCTGAAATAGAGATTTGGAGTTGGGAGGGAGTGGGTAAAGTCATAGAAACTGGCCAGACTGGGAGAGGAAGTCTGGCATAAGTCTGAGTCCACAAAGTGGAAAGGTTTAGGAACAGCTTAGGGCAAGGCTGGATTCAATTTCCCCAAGTGCCTTGAAGGTTTGGAGCTGAGTGAGGATGTACCAAGAATGCCCCAATGCAAAAGATTTAGAGGATTGATTAGCTTGACACACAGATGGAGGAGACCTCATTGCATGCCAATAAGGAAAGAAGGCCTGCTAATAAATTTGCTTTCTAGGAATGATATTCCCTTTAATTTCCACATTACTTTGAAACTATATGAAAAAAAACCTCTATCTAGACTCTATCACACCCTTTTAGACATGGAAACCTATGCAAAGGCTATAGCTTATCTCTCACAGAGTTTATTAGCTGTGCAGCCATTCACTTTTTAGGATTTTTTCAAGTGATCTTATGAAAAAGATAATAACAAATTAGGTCACCAAGTCCTGTTTACTCCTACCTGTCTACAAAACCTTGAAATATTTTCAAATGTTTTATCTGTATATGCTCAACCTACTCCAATATTTATTTTAGGATTTTAAATGCTGCTAATCTAAATGCTGGCATATTAAATGCTCCACAATTTTCTATTACTTCCTTTATTGCCAGACAAGTCGGGGAAAAAAAGAGGCCTCAATGAAGTAACCTTTTTTTAAAAGTCACCTTTATTATGGCAGAGATTATCTCCCCAGGTTATCAATGTTCAACATCACTGTTTTGATTAAACATCATTCTAACCTGCCACGACTATAAAATAACCTTTCCTCAGCCATCTCTCTGTGGATAATGGACAGAAATTCTTAAATATAATTAATGGCTGGGTATAACCATCCGTTTTATCCGGATTTTCCAAAGCCACAGTGCTGTGACATGGAGGTTGATACATGGGTACCAGCGATGGTAACTAATCATTTATGTCCTGGGGAAGTGGTGTTTTCTGTTTTTCATTCACTGCAGCCTTGAGAGTCTAATGGCAGACAGGTAATCTAAAACCCATTAAAAGTGTAAATTATGTAGTCATTTACAGATGGGAAACAGTAGACAAATCTGTTAAGCACTTTGCTGAGACCATCATTGGAAAGCCACAACATTATCAAACCTTTCCACAGCTAATGCCTTCAAACCCAGAACTGTGAATTTGTTAATGCTGTCAAAGCCAGTTTATTCCTCACTGCTTTATGTGTCAGGGGCAAATGTTTACATTATCACTCCTTCTGAGACATCCCTTTATGTTGTCCTTGTAGTAGAGAACAGAAATAGCAAAGATTTTAGCACTTCTCAAAAGAAGGAGAAAGAAACAATGAACAGATTTTTCAGTTTTCTCCCCATTAGCGAGTTAGTTTTGAATTCTGACAGAGGAAGGCTAGGTGATTTAAATAACATTTCAATCATTTATCACTCAAAAATATGGCTAAGAGAGTTGAGAGTCACAGGAGAAGGAATCAGGCTGTAGCTGAAGCAGCTCAACAATTCAGTAAAACACTCATGCATCAAGGGGAACGTTTGGGACTGTTAGCGCTTCCATTTTTATAGATGTTTCTCCAAGCCACTGTTTGGAATTTATACCTAGATGGATTTAGCAGGGCTTCTAATCCTTATGTAAGCTGGATAAATAGAAGAATGTTTAAAATCCAGTTTTTCAAATGATGCTGCATTTTCAACGACCTTGAAAAACCTAGAGGGGTGGTCATTCCTTCCAGTGTGTCACTGCAAGTTGGAATAAAAAATTGGAATAAAAAAAAAAGAGTTATCTGATTCATCTGGCACAGGGCATTGAGAGACAGAAGATAATTCTGTGCCAAAGCTGTGACTCCAGTCAGCTTGGGCATCTCTAGCCTGGCCAGATTTGTCCGTGCAAAGATCAACAAGTTGGTTTAAGTGTCAGCTCTGCTCCTACCTCCTCTCTGACCATACAGGTCTAGGAAGTTATAATTTTCTCATTTAACATCCAGCTTTTCCCATCTGGATTGGATTAGTGCCTGACATCACATCCTTTGCATGTGGCTAAAACAAATTCCTACTCTCTGATATTTCCAGCACAAGCCTCACAAATACACTGGTGTTGACTTTGTTACTCTGTTGTCTGCAAGACTGTTACAACATTTTGCAGTCACCACCAATATCCATAAAAAACTGACCTTGGGCTCCCAATCTCTGCCTGACTTGGGTCCACGTGTGGAATCAATTGTCTAGGTGCTGCTTCTGCATCAGACACTTACCCAAGACCCCAAAGCAATTCCAATGCTGTCACAATGACTGTGATTTTTGTCTTATTGATGTGTGAGATTTTCTGGGTTTAGGGGGAGGAATTTTCTTACTTTTCACTGGAAGGGAATAGGAGTAAGCAAATGCAGTTTCAGGAATGAATTTGGATGAACATACAAATTTCCCTGGGGGTACTCACATGAAAGGTTTTCTTTCCCACCCAAGTGTCTTCTTTTGATCAAGGTTTGAATTTTAGTGGAAAATAGTGCCAATTTGCTTTAGCTCCTTGCTGTTGAGGGCCCTAAAGGAATGTGTACACCCATCAATAAACAACAGTCACTTTAAAACGTGAGCCTGAGCTGCTGGAAGTGTCACCCAGGAGAAACCTTGAGCTTAGCACAGGACTTGGGATGCCATGGGCCTTCCATATAAAGTGGCTCCTGATGGATATGACTTCATTTACTCACTCTTGAGCAGATCAGACATCCTCAGTACATTTTTGATAACATATCAATCACTGTTTTTGACATACTAGGTCATGACATGAGCTTCCTTCTCAAAATGCTTTCCAAAGGTCTCATTTTACTACAGACCTGATGTTCTTCCCCATTTCTTGCCATTTGAAAGCAACTAACACAAAAACAGTTGCAAACAAGTGACTAAACCTGTGAAGATCATCCTTGCTGGTTGTCTAATAAACAGGAACCCTGGCAGATGTACTTCGAAAGCAAAGCAACTCTCCCTCATTAACCTGCACAGAACAGAAGCTATTGCATTAGTGGGCAATTAAACCCCTCAGATATCTTGCATACCACATTCCAAGCACGTTCCAATATTTAAGCATCTGCCAGACAGCAGGTGGTTTGTAAATCATTATCTTTTCAAATTATGTTGCTAATGGCATGTGTGAAATGACTGAAAAATGACATGTTTCCTCCTCTCTGTCATTAAAATCAAATAAATTGCTGCAGTGCATTATCTAAAGTTTGAGAAGTATAAAGCACTGGCAAACCTGGGGTTCCCATTTTCCATCCTATTGTCCATTAGTGATGGACAGTACTCTGGGACATTTGACTCTCCTCTTCCAGGAACAACTAAACACAACCAAAGGCACCATCAGCGAGTTCCCAAATGGAACAGAGCTTGTTAATTTGGAACAATCAGCCAATTCTTCAAACAGCATTGACAGCTAGCACAGTCTGGCTATAAAAATAGTGAAGGATTCCTGTAAGAATACAGGGACACTTGGGAAAACAAATGCCGTTGTGGGGGAACAAGGGAGAGAATTTGGAAGTAAAGTTGAGCCTAGGGAGGAAGGAGGGGTGGGAGGAAAGGGTGTTAAGATTATACCTACTCAGATTTTATATAAATTCACCGAATTAGATCTGTTTTGCCCATGACAGGAATTGCTGAGTGATCTCTCCCTGTTCCTGTCCCTATCCCAACCCACAAGCCTTCAATTACATCTTCTTCCCCTTGTCCAGCTAAGAAGGGGCTGATGGAAGGCCTTTGGTGGGGCACTGGCCATCCAGCTTGGCCCAACCCCACCAAGACAGACCAATCCCTTGGGATTTTTGATAATCCTTCAGTGCAGAGTTCCCAGTGAGTGCTCAATGAGGAATTCAGTTTCTTTTCTGGAATCTTAGGGTGTGCAAATACAGAATCACAGAATGATCTCAGTTGGAAAGGACCTTAAAAACCACCTCATTCTGACCCCCCACCACAGGCAGGGACACCTTTGCTGGCCCTTCATGTGTTCTGAATCCTGTGCAACAGCTGAATCTTCTGAGCACAAAACACTTTTCCAAGTCCTTGGTTTGGCTGCTGAGCATGGCAGTGCTTGTTCTACTTTTCCAAACCAGTCTCTTACCACAGCCTGCTGGGTGATGTGGACACTTGAATGGACACATCCAGAACTGGCTTGTTCCTCTTCACCCAGAAGAAAACCATTTATCACACAATCACAGAACAGCCTGGGGTGGAAGGGAACACAAAAATCATCTAGTTTCCAAGCATTGCATGGATGTCCTGCCTAAATTGCTGTTAACTTGGAGAGGAAGGTCAATCTGTGCCTTACCCTGTGAGCATGGTGCTTGGAAATGTGGTTTATGCCTAAATAAACAGACAGACAAAGGGACAAACCTACAGCTCTATAGAACTACTTCATTGTGACATAACCTGAAAACAAGGGATGTTTAAATAGGTGTCCTTTCAGGATCTCCCCCTGTGACAAATGACTGGCAAAAAGGATGCAGGTTTCATAAAATCCGGCAGCCAGAGTTAAAAATTGGGAAAGCTGACTTGGTTTTGGGCTGGAGAAGTTTTCTGAAATAAATCAAGCAAGACAGATAATCTTTTTTCTTTTTTCCATGCTAATTTTGTATCATTTCTATTAATGAACATTTGTTTTCAAATTCCCTACTGTTTCTGGATCCTGAGCATTCTAGGTGATTGGAGACTTCCAGATATTTTACATCAAGATAACTGCCAGTTAAAATGATGGATAAGCAATGGGAAAGGGTTCTTAAGTATTGGAGGAGAGCTGTGATATGCTTTAGCTCCATAGCCTTCTGGCACAGCCAATAAAGACAAAACAATAGTGGAGATTTACTATAGGAAGGAGCTGTAAACAAGGCAGCAGTCAGTGGAAAACACTGCTGCAGTGCAGACACAAAGTACCACACAACTGTGGGACATTTCTGTTTTGCCATCTAAAACAAACATATAAAAATCATAGCCCATTCAAACCGGATTTTTTTTTTTCTTCATTTTAGAGAGGATTGGTGCATTGGAAAAGACTTGCAGCTCCTACGAACTCCACACAGATCTCACACAGGGAATTAAAATACCGTGGCACCACCAGTGATTACCTTTATATTTTTTCTGTCTCCAGCCTTTATTGCCTTTCCCATATTACCTGGTAGCACCAAAAGATCTGGTCCATTTATTGTAATCAAAAATCCCCCACAAATCTCTCTGGTTCATATTTAGTCTGAATGAAGCACCTCATCCAAACCTCCAGTGATTCCACTGAACAGAGCCCACCCCACTGAAAGGCAAAGAGTAGCAAACCCACAAAATTAGTACCATAAATCACACAGAATGGGTTTGCTCCAAAGTATTTCGAGTTTCAGTAATTAAGGAAGCATTACCCTCCTTGCTGAAGTCTTCAGTGAGTTTTAGAGTCATGTGAGCATCTCTCAGGTCTGCATCCCTGTGTATATTGAATTATTTACCTACAAGACACAGAACAGCTCAATATCACAAGTGAACCATTTAAGAGGTTTCTGCAACGCTTGGATTGAAATGTTCTGACCATAAACTCAAGTTAAATGTTACTAAAATCTTCAGAACTGTTTTCATCACAGTTTTATGGTAAGGGAGGTTGAATGGCCAGCTCAGGCTTTGCTACATCACCAAAAATAACCTACTCAAAAATTGCAGATTTGGGTTATTTCTAAGTAGCCATTCCCCCAAGGGTTCAGATGAGTGTGGTAATGGGCAGTGTAGGGGATGGAGAGCAGCTTATGCACATCTGGCTCCAAGCATGGAGAAAATCCATGTTAAGCACATGTATACGATCCAGCAATACCAACGGGTACCACAATCCTTTCAAATAAACTCAACCCCCTCCCCTCCAAAAAAAAAAAAAAAAATCCTAAAAAAAACCCTTCAAAAAAATAAACTCAAACCCAAACTCAAAGAGAAAAAAAATTTGAGAATGTGAGTGGAAGATTAAGTGGAAAATTGAAAATAAATATCTTTTTGCAGGTCAGTAATATATTGAATATTTGCATATTAGTTACAACCTACTCAGACAGTCTCCTCTACATTTCTGCTGTGTGCAAAATTAGCTTCAATTTCCTATTTAGAGTTGTAATTTGTTCTTGATTACATTAAGGAGTTGTCCTTCACAGTTAATGACAGATACAAATACACAGTTTGGAATATACATCTCAGATAAAATATTTCAAACTCTTAAATAGTTTTGAGTCCTGAAAGAACCTCTAAAAATAAATTTTGTTTTCAGAAAAGAGTCACTTTAGAAGACCAAAAGCTAAAGGCCTCATTTTTAGTGGCATTTACCCAAGTAAAGATATGGAGAGATTTGAGGGCAGGAACCTGTTAAGATTTTCTAAATTTGCATTGTTATTCATGGAAGCACTTGTGGAATATTGTCCTCTGTCATGTTTGGAAATGCAATTCCAACTCCTCATTTGCTCAGGCTTTCTGAACCAGGCACCTGCTGTGAGGAAGGCTCATAAAGCAGTTTAGAAGGTATTTGCAGAGAATAAAATGCATAAATGCTATAACAAGCACACCAGTATTGTTATTTAATCCAAAATCCCTTTTGGCATGAAATTTTTACAAATACTCTCAAATTCCTGCACATGTAAGAGAGAGGGTGATTATTAAGATTTTTCTATTCAGCACTACAGCAAATGAGAGTCCCTGGTTGTTGTGTTGAGCACAGTGATTAATTTGGTCCAATTAACAACTGTATTATAATTGTTTCAGCCTACAACCTTCCCTCCACTCCACCTGAAATTCTCGAACCTAAAAGACCTCAGGAAAAATTCACCAATGACTGGATCCACTCCAAAGTCAAATGGTTTTCTGAAGCAAGTGGCAGAGAAAGTGAAAGAAGGAGGAAATTGTGTGCAGGGCATTAAATCCCATTACACAGGAGCAGCAAAGTTCATCCTAGGCACAATTTTATTAAGATGTACATGACCCAGATGAAACTGAAAGACTAAAAACATTCTTTTTTTCTGAATTAGGGCAGAGATCGATCCTTCTATCACAGAAGGTAAAAAGTTTCAGCAATAAAACATGACTTAGAAGAGAGAAAATTCTTCATTATCGACAAGGAGAAAGAGACCTTGTTGATAAATAGAAGGGCACCTTAGTTCAGGTTTATTTTTCTAGTTTTTATAGAATTGTTTAAATTGGAAAAGATGGCTAAGAAAATGGAGTTCAATCAGTATTGCCAAGGCCACTAACCACTGTCCCACTAACCACTAACCCATGTCCCCAAGTGCCACATCCACATGGTTTTTAAATCCCTGGATGGGGATTCCACCACTGCCCTGGGCAGCTGTGCCAGGGATGTGCCAGAGCAGCTGTGCCAGCTCCTTCCATGAAGAAATTTTCCCCAATATTCCATCCAAGTCTCCCCTGGCCCAGCCTGAGGCTGTTCCGTCTCCTCCTGTCCCTGTTCCCTGGGAGCAGAGCCCGACCCCCCTGGCTGTCCCCTCCTGTCAGGGAGTTGTGCAGAGCCACAAGGTCCCCCCTGAGCCTCCTTTTCTCCAGGCTGAGCCCCTTTCCCAGCTCCCTGAGCTGCTTCTCATCAGACTTGTACCTTGAGCCTCCAGCAGCTTTTGTCTCGTGGTCCTAAAACTGTCTTTAGAGCTGTTTTTTCAGGTTCATAAATGCTAGAAATACCTTCATATGGCTCCATTATTTACAATTAGCTAAAATGTTCGTGCACCCATCCCAAAGACATCAAATATCAGTTCTCCTTCTTCTATTAAAAGCCAGTGAAAAATTCCATCTTCTTCCCTCTGAGGATGAGCTGCATTCAGATTCTACTCCAATCTTCAGGCTTCTGAAATTGAAGTTGCACTAGGTAAGAACTGCTTGGCCACTGTATTCAGAGGGAAAAGTTCATTGGATTGGTGCAATGATCAGCTTTTCCCCAGCCTGCTTCAGGACAGATACTACATCCTCACGTGGTATCCTATTGAGCTCAGTGGGATTTAAGGTGATGGTAACAGTCATTTGAGAAAGAAAGCAAATCATAGGACAATGTATCAAGTCTTGGAGAAAGATTAAATCTCAACATCAAACTACTGTTAGAGAAATTCAAACTTTGTAAGAAAAAAATAAATATTGATATTTATATTCAATAACTGAACTTGAAAGCAAGTCTGTGACCTCACTTTGAAACTGGACTTCATTTTGCAAATGGAAGTCATGAAGAATAAGTTTTATGTGCCTGATCTTGATCATCTTTAATGTTGTATATTTACTGCAGATGGGTTAATGGAGTAATTATTTTATTTATAATTAAAATCACTATTAGGGAGTGATCGTGAAAGACTACATAAATAACTTCACCACACAAAGTGAAAATAACTGAGGAGAAGTTTAATAATTGTAATGCATTTCATAAACAGAATTAAACAGGGTTGATTTTTGCAGATTTGCCTACTTCGTCTGAAATAACACATTCTGAGGATTGGGGCACGGAGAGAACAAGAGATGTTTTAAGCTTTCACATTTTAATAGAAAGCAAGCTTGTCTCAAAATCACCAATGGCTAGAAGAAAAGGTTATACAAGTGAATGGGATCCTAATTATGTACCACAGGTAGTAAATGTAATGTTATGTTTCAGTGATTTTATGGATAAGGAGCTCATTTGTGTGCTATTTCCAATAGGAGTTTTATGACTAACACTAATAAATAAAAGAAAATATGTTCTGATTTTTAACAAAATGCAGGTTCTTATCCCAGCAGTTTATCTCAGTCTTATATCCAGGGATTAGGCTATGGCCCAGCTTAAAAAGCAAGTTAAGTTCTATTACTTCTGCTCACCTCTCCATAAATACAGACTGTATTCTTTAATTGCTTACCACCACTATCATCCCTTCCCATAAAGTTAATTGGCAATAAACTTTCCACGATGATAGTAAGATTATTATTAAAAAAAAAAAGAAGGAGAAAAGAAAGGAAAAAAGCTCCCAGTGGTTTTTGCAGGAGTCACCTTTCCCTTGCAGGCAGCACACCGTGATTACCATACGACAGATCACAGCGTGACTCCTTCTCTTCTAATTTCCTTCCCAGGAAGAAAGTTTCTGCCCTTTCCTTTACCTCCAAGTCAGCCTCTTGTGCTGCATAAATCAATACAGCACCATTAGCTTTGACAGAGTTAAGCCAGTTCACCACAATTGATGATACAACCCCTTGTCTCCACACCCAATTAAATATTAATTAAAGATGAGAAAACAAACAAAATTTCTTGCCATCAGAGGATTTGGAAACCTCTCCAGCATTGTATTATATACCCCTGTCAGTCAGGACATTAGGGATGAAGGTCTGGAGCTTGCAAGGAGTGAGCTGTGGTGCAGGAAGGGAGTGACCCAAAGTCTCTATGCAATGCAGTGCCCAAATCTCCCCAGATATTCTCTTCCTCAGAGATCTAAGTCCAGTGAGGGTGGATCAATGTGCTGCCTTACCCTGAACCCTCACTTCTGCCCTGGTTCATACCAATCCACGGGGATGTGGACTTGGCATGTTTTGTAGTGGTGATGTGCTCCCAAGCATCCAATCCATCTCTGGAGAGACAACAAGGACTGCTGGAATTTTACACTGCCTGGGGTCATTTCCAGATTTAGAAACTGAAGATGTAATAAAAAAGGGTTAAAACAGGGAGGAGAAAGGTTCTGTAAACCAGAGTGGACCAGGACTGAGAGAGGATAAAGTTACTCCATAATTCAGCTCATCAAATTTTGGGACTAAATAGCTCTCAAATCAACCATTTAAAAGCAGAATCTCCTTGAAAGGGGGGGGTATGGGGAGAGGAGATTCAAAGGATTATAAAAATCCTCTTTCCTAACTGCTTGCTAACTCCACAGAGTGACATCCACAGAGAGGATGTCAGCCCATAACTGCTGTAGGCGCTAATGAGCTTAATGTCCCAGCTAAAATCATCAGAGATATTTGCAGCTCACCCCCAAAGTGGGCAATTTACAGCACAAAGTCTTGAACAGCTCTTGTCACACACTTGGGTACAAGAATCACTAAATGCAGAGGTAGGAGATGGCTCCATTCTTTTGCTGAGAAAGAGAACTGCCTTTTTCTCTACAAACTCAAGGTTAAAATCAGTGTTTACCTGTTAAAATATCCATTTGCAAACTTCTGTGGGACAGACTCAGAGGTCATTTACTTACCTGGCTACAAAGATAGC
This sequence comes from Sylvia atricapilla, assembly GCF_009819655.1. NCBI lineage: Eukaryota > Metazoa > Chordata > Aves > Passeriformes > Sylviidae > Sylvia > Sylvia atricapilla. Next base: position 6,078,320 of record NC_089148.1, read on the forward strand.
AGAAGGTGAAGAAAGCTTGCACCAATTTTGAATTTGAACCATTAAGGTTAAAACAAGTGAAATGTGATTTGTTAGAAGATAATAAGATTTGCATTTTCAGATTTGAATTTCAGTTTATCTACTTCATAATCTGGATTTATTTTTTTTTTTTAATGTATTGTAATTGGCATTGGGCTTGATAAGTAAAGGGCTTCCTTGGATCTAGCCTTTATATAACCCTCAGGTCAACTTTCCCATTTGCACCCAAAAAGTGCTGATAAAGTTTTGTTCCTAAAATAGATTTGCAGGCATAGCTCAGTATTGATGGCATCTTCATTTGGGCAGTGAGATAAAGGAGGACACAGTCCTGGGCTATCTGAAGACACAGATAGGAAAGGGGTATTTTTCTCCATAGTTCATGTTAACACTGTGACTGATGCCTCGAGAGGCTGATCTGCAACAGAGGCTAGACAGAATTAAAGGAATAAAATAAATATTTATTAAAAAGCCTTTCAAAGGATACACCTTTGAAAGCACAAGAGCCTGGCTGTGGCTACACCCAAGATGGACACAAAATGGATGACCAGTCACAAGTCTTCACACTTTTATAAGCTTTGGTCCTTTTGCATATTGGGGTTAATTGTCCAATTACACCTTCAGGTTATGAAGTCCCATCCTCCTTGTTTGCTCTCCTCAATTTGCTGTTGCTTATGCTTTTTGGGGCTGGAATGGTTGTCCTTGGTTCTCAGGCTGGAAAAGGATTGTTTTGTCTAACTATCCTGTGAAGAGAGCGAACACTTTATATGAAGTTCAAAATCACACACTGAGGCAGTACAGAATTTAAAAAAACATGAAAACTAAAACTTAAGGCATCATGATTGCTAACATTTACCTCTGTTCCTATATTTATCCTGAAATCCACATAAAAGTGTGGAAATACATTTTCCACGGGTTTTAGTCCTATGATTTCTACAAGACAGTGAGCTCAGCTGCCTAAAATTCTAGGTAGTAAAGTGCTTATATTGCACTAGTGGGAAGTGGCTTGTATTTATTTTTTAGTTCCTGCTAAAACGTCCTTTAATCTTTTCAATAAAGCATTTAGGATCAACAAACCCTTTCCAGTGCAGAACTCAGAGACTTTTGGCTTATTTTCTTCTGGAATGAAAGATTCTTAATGGAATTCAGATTGTTCAGCTGGGAGAAGGTATAACTCCAGGGAGACCTCATTGTGGCCTTCCAGTACTCCAGGAAAGGTTATGAAGAAAGAGGGAAAGTGACTTGTGATGTGGATAGATAGTGAGAGAACAAGAGGGAACAGTTTAAACTAAAAATGGGAGAGGTTTCAAATAGATACTGGGAAGAAACTCTGGTTGTGAAGGTGGTTAAGCAGTGGCACAAGGTGCCCAGAGAAGCTGCGGCTGCCCCTGGATCCTTGGAAGTGTCCCAGGCCAGGTTGGATGGGGCTTGGAGCAACCTGGGCTAGTGGTGGAGGTGTCCCTGCCCATGGCAGGTGGTGGCACTGGATGGGCTTTGAAGTCTCTTTCACTCCAAACTTTTCTGTGATTCTGTTTAACCACAGTACTGGGAAACTTTTCCCTTCATCAGCCATGAAAAAAATCTTCTCAAGTCTGGTAATTCGCCAGTGAATAGCCCAGTTCAAATATCCTTCACAGACACCTTAAGGGTGTGAATAAGATGAATATCCCAGCACATATCAGAAAGCAATTAGATGGAATTCATTTGAATATATTCCATACCTTCTCTAATACCTTGAAAACGTCAAAATATAAAATGATATTTTGGGAGCCTACACTGATAGAGTGTAAAACTGAAATCTAATCCAGGAGTACAAGAATAGATAAGAAATAATTTGAATCAGTCAGCAAAGAGTTACAATTAAGAAAGGAATTTCTTTTTGTAGAGGAAAGAAACTCAGGGTGAATCACTATTACGTGAATGTATTTTTAGTGAACAAAGATAGGAACATGGTTGAGAAATGCGTATATGAAATGTATTTTCCTCGGGAATTTAGGGCTGCAATGTCCCAGGTTACAGGTAGAAAGGAAACACAGTTCTCAGATGAAAAGGACTAAAATTCAGGGAAGTTCTCAGACATTAGCAGTATTCCAGCTCTTTATGCCACCATGCATATTAAATCTTGTTTGCTATGATTAATTGCTTGGTGATTTTTAATAGTGTTCTGTGGAATACAGAGGACACCTCAACTGCAGTGCAGGTGACACAGCAGGACCTTAGAACATCTGCCTGGATATAAAGACACCCTGATTTCCAGCAGATTATCTCTAAGCCATTGTTTTTAACACTGACTAATGCCTTGAAGGGACAGTTATGGCAGAGAGTTTTATGTGAAGCTTCTAGAATAAAAAGTTAATAAGAATGAAATGTGCAGGATGTTGCTCTTAAAAAAAAAAAAAAAAAAAAAAAAAAAAAAGTAAATTTAGGATATTTGCTGACCTTAACACCCCATTTCCTTATAACTGCCTATTACAGGAAACTATTTACTGGGTTAACCAACAATTCTGGTCCACTGAGACTTTAATAATTTGGCTTCAGTCTGTTCCTCTAAACGAGAAGAAAACACATTCGGGACTACATGGAAAGCTTTACATCTTGGTTTGAAAGACAGGTGTCTGCTAAGGAAGGCAGGAGTCTTTTTTTGAATGGAAAATGTAATTTCCCTCCCTCTGAATTATTATAATTTTGCAATTAAGGGGTTTGCAGGCAAAGATATGGGAATAGGAATAACAGTTCTTGATTAGTATGTATAAATAAAGAGAAAAAAAGAAAAAAACCCCTAGAACTTTATAGGAAAATTAAAAATAAAATGCAGGAGTACAAAACCACTGACAGTCAGAATACAACCTGACACCCTTTTAGTTAGGGTGTTGGTAGCAGTCCAATTAAATTGTGGCTGCAATCCTCCTGAAGGACAGGTGTGGTTCTATTGAAGCAGTGAAGAAGGTCCATTGCTAGTGTAGAGGGGCCTGGTCTTCCTCTGGGAATCTGGTGGGAAAAAGCCTGCTTGTGGTGTTCCAAATCTCAGATTATATCGCAAACTAATCTCAGGTAGGATTACTTGGCTCCTTCCCCTGGGAGCATCTCCCAATGGGATGATGTAATTGTATAAGCTATGCAGCGAGCCTCGATGGCCCATTAACAGCAGATATCCCCTGGAGGGAGGATGGGTGGTGGAAAAGATGAAGGACACTGTCTCACCTGGTTTGAACAGCTGGTAATAGAATACATATTTTGGTTACATCTTGCATTCAATCCAAGACATTTTAGAAGTAGTATTTTGTACAAATAAGCTTTTTTGCTCTTTACTGTTGCTCGTGATTTGAAATTTCACAGGTTACAAGGAGGAAGAGAGAATGCCCAGTCCTGATGCATCCCTGGATCTGGGCAGGTCTCAGGACTCCCTCCTGCTTAATCCCAGCATTGGTGGCACTGACAAAGTGTGGCCCTGAGATGCTCCAGGAGAATATGCAGGTCTTATGTGATAAATTATATCAAACAGATGTCTCACGTGACATGAAACAACAGCTTTCTGCCAGGTTTCCATATTCCAAGCAGACACCTGAGCAATTCACCCATTCAGAGCCCTTTTCCATGAGAGTTTTAAAATCGTCTTCTTAAGCCCAGCACGAATCTCGAGCCTGTGTTTTTAAAAGCTGATGCCTCTGAGTTATTTTCCACAATTCATTATGTATTCTGTGCCAGTAGCACCTAAAGCTCATCATTGTCAGTAAAAGTCTCATGCATGTAAACAAGGGCTGAACTTGCCTGTTATATAATAACACAGCTCAAGTCTCTGTTTTGATCCAAGCCTGTGCTGCTCTTTACAATTTCTGAAGGTTAAGACACGGCTGGGCTTGTTGTTTTTTTTCTTTAAAAAAAAAGGTGACACACACAAAATCAAATTTTGATTGCAGTCTGGTCTCCAAATCAGTGCTTTAAGTCAGCTGTTATTTTGTAAATGTCCTACTCAAACCACAATAAATACCAATCTCATTGCATAATAAATAGCAGGGCATTTAAAAAGGAAAATTCTGAAGTGCAAAAGCAAATTATCAAAGAAATCCAAATAAACAAACCGACAAACCCATGCAGCACCACTACATTGCTGCTGCTGCTCCTACTCCTTTCACTCAAGCTGGAATCCATCTGAGGCTCACAGACCATGAAACTTGAAGTTTCAAAACAAACTTGGAGGGTAAATTTTAGGTGGTTTGGAAGAGGACTCTGCTTCTCTTCCATCTCCCATCGGCACCCCAGTGTCAGAAAACATGGGATGGAGCAAACCCAGAGGAAACAAACTGGACAAAAGGTGGTCTCCTCTATTTTTTCCATGAAGCCACATCCACACCTGAGTGAACAATTACCATCTCAGTTTTAAAGAGTGGAAAGGGAAAACTATTTGTCATTCCTGAGGGCATTTCACAGGTGAAGTAACTTCTTCACAGGAAGAAGCTACTGCCAAATTACTGGCAAAAAATCACAGTGCAGGAGGAAAACTGGACATTTCTGGCTTGTGAAGCTCTAACGTACTCCATCTAGGAATGCTGCACTGCACTGGCACTTGGAGCTTGGGTTTGCCTCTCTGAGGCCTGAAATATTGGAAGACACACATAGTTTTACTATGAGCTCCAAATTCAATAACTGAAGTCTAGCTAATATAAAAATCTTGAATTTCAGCTGTACTCCGATTTTTAATCCTGCCTGTAAACAGTATTGCAGCAGCACAAATGAAAATACCCAAACACATCATTCACAAGTATAATATGAAATTATGGTTTAAATTTCAAGATATGTGAGGGGAACAGCTCTGCAGACACCCAGGGACAGGCCCTGGAGCTGAGATTCCCCTGCAGCCGTGGGAAAGTAGCTGTGTCCCCATGATACACAATTTAAATCATAGATTGAATCCAAGGTAAAGCATATTATTGTATTAATCCTTATTTCACATTTCCCCATCAGTTCTCACCATCCTACACAGCTGGGATCAACTTGTAAGTATTTAGGTCTTGCAGCACTGAGGAAATGGCTTTCCAGTTAATATATTCAAAAGGTGGTGGCTGCAGGGCTTAAAAAAATAATTTAAAAAAAAAAAGGTCACCTACATCTTTTCAACATTAATCTATGACTGGGTTTATAAGAAATTACTCGGTCATCTAGGTTAAGAGTGGATGTGTTCAAATGTACTGAAAGTAAACTTCCCTGTGTAGAATTAATTATAGCTGGCATGTGAACAGCTAATAAAATGGTATTTTTTATGTCTTTGTTATAAAATGTCTTCATGCCATAATTAGGAGTCTACTCTGCAACTGCAGGAGCAGAACTATTGCTTTCCTCCAGCAGAGCTACTTACATTGCTTTACCAGGTCCTTTCTTGGCAAATGGGCCAGGAGGAAAAGCAGAGCTCCCTGCTAAAATACCTGGTGAGGGAATGGAAAGAAAAAGAAGTTTCTTTTTTCCTTTTCCTGAGTGATTACCCAGAGCCAAGGAGGCTGAGAAACATTGAGTCACAAAGCTTAAGCGCAGATATGAAGTGTAGCCCTGGAGCCAGTTTCCCACACTGGCAGCTGATCCCAGAGTAAAGGGAAATATAAGAACTTCTTTGACTATAGACAAGAGTTAAGCACTTCCTTCACTGTCAGACACATGCTTAGGTGACTGACTAGATCCTTCCCAAAGAAGGTGTGTTGATTTGGCATGGCCTGGTTTTTGGTAGCAGGGGAGTACCACAGGAGCAGCCTCTATGAGAAGCTGCTAGAAGCTTCCACTTTGTTTGACAGAGTCAATCTGTGATGGCTCTGAAGATGGACATGCTGCTGGCCCAATTAGAGAGGCTGGTAATGCCTCTGCGATGACATATTTAACAAGAAAATCGAAACAGCACACAGTCAGTTTTAGTTCCAGGCAGGGAAGAGGAGGAGGTGAGGACACGTGAGGGAAAACAACACAGCAGCACCAGGGTCAGTGGAAAAAGAAGGTAAGGAGGTTCTCCAAGCATCAGAGCCAAGATTCCTCTGCAGGCCCTGGTGAGGACTATGGTGAAGCAAGCTGTACCCCTGCAGCCCATGAAGTCCACAGGGGATGCAGAGATCTTCTCGCAGTTCGTGGCAAAAGTGCTCACACTGGAGCAGGTGGATGCTGGAGAAAGCTGTGATGCAGTGGGAGACCCAAATGGAGAGAGAAGGCCCCTCCTTGCAGAGATGGAGAAAGGGCCTTGCTTCCAAACTAGCAGCCTATCTTTAGAAGACTGCACCACATCCTTAGAGGACTACACCCCATGGAGCAGTAGCTACTACCAAGTAGCTCATGTTGCAGCAGTTTTGGCAGGACTTGCTGCTCATAAGATTGGAGCCATGCTGGAGAAGTTGCCAGAGAACTGTCTCCTGAGGGAGGGACGCCATGGCATAGCAGAAAAAAGATTCCCCTTCCTGAACAAACAGAAAAAGATCTTGAGTGACAAACTGACTAAAACCCCCTTTCCCTGTCTTCCTGCACTGTCGGTGGGAAGGAGGAGGAGCTGGGGGAAAAATAGTGTTTTGAAGTCTTCTTTTACTTCTCACTATCCTCCTTTAACTCTGTTAATAATAAATTTACCTTATACCTTTAAATTTGAACGTGTTTTGCCCTTAAAGTATTTTTCTCCCAATCCTTATCTCAACTCATGGGCCCTTCATTAATTTTTTGTTCCCTTCTCCTCTGTCCAACTGTAGCAAGAAAGAGTAAGAGAACAGCTTTCATGGGTGCCTGATGTTTGGCCAGTGTCAAACAACAACACAGGGAAAAAGTCCATAAGTCAAAGGATCCAGCAAAAGCACCAAAACTGCAGTGACATAATCCATTGTTCTGCAGGAACTGGGGTATTCCTGACAGAGTTCCAAAGGAAGGGGTACCTCAGTGTGTAGCTGACAGAAACACTCACCTGCTTCATCCACTCCCCAGTAGCTGCCCTGGATGTGACTGTGAACAATTCCAGGCACATTCCTGCCCCCAACCCCTATCCTCTCCAGTATCTTGGGGCATGGGTATGATCTTTTCATTGAATCTTTGTGATTTGTAATTTCAGAGGGACCCAAACACTCAATTTCCCTTAAATACCACAGACATTTTCTCAAAAACCTGAGACCTTCTAGCTCTCAGATCAGTTTATCATCTTCTCATACAGGAGACATTAAAATGTGACAATTTAAATTGCATCCTAATCAAAAAGATATTTCAAGACTGTGCTGGTTTGTGCCAACCCACTTCTATTGTAAAACATCATGTTGGAAAGTTTCTTTACAGATGTTGACTGTTATTTGAATAAAGAATGTAATTTAATGAAGCATTTGCTTTCCTTTTCCATGAAAGAGAAATTGAAATGTTAATTCAAATTAGATTGGACAGATCCAAAACCTGACTAATTGAATGTAAACAAAAGAGGAGGAGGAGGAGGAGGAGGATGCCAAGTTGGCATCTTCTGCAGAAACAAGGGAATTGTGGTTATTATTGCTATTCTTTAATATTTTCCTAAAGGACCTGGAAGACTGAGAAATAATCATATTAAAATAACTGTCAAATTAATCTGTATTGGGAGGCAGTTGACAGTAGAAAGACAAGCAAAGCAGAAACATGGGGACAGGGAAACAAAAGAACCCTAATTTAGACACATACAAATCTGGGGGACATTTTTAAGGAGTAGAGATGGTAGCAAATGATCCAAAGCATTTATCCTTTGAATAAGGGAGAAAATAGGAAGTAAGCAATCAACTGGCAGTGATGGAGATGGAAGAACATGCTTGAGCATAAATATGTATGGAATAGCAGATCCATGGAGTGACCATTCTCCTGCTCAGCAAAGGAATTGCTCCAACAGGAATTCTTTTCCATGAGAAGCCTTTTGGAGTCAGCTACCAGGAGCAGTTTGGAGGAATTGCAGTCAATGAAGAGAAAGTGGGAGCACATGGAAGACAGATGAGGTGAAATGTGGTGGGTAAAGGTAAAACTAAAGTTCCTAAAGGGCCTCAAGGACCAAAATGTTTACAACCAGAGGGAAAACAGATAAGAATTAGTTTACACCACTCTACATATACAGTTTTTTTACCTCAATCAGCAGATGAACTTCCCTGAGTCCTTTATTCCAACACAAGGTGGGCTTCATTACAAAATGTTATCACAAGAATGGGCTTGAAGTGATCACGTGGAGTACATGACCCAGATCTCTGCAAGGAAAGTGAGTGATTCCACACAGGGAGCTGGACCGTGGTGTTATCGGATAAAGAGGAAAAAATGAGCCGAGATTAATGGACTGAACAGCCATAAAACTTCCATGAAAGTCTTCTCAAGGAGTGTTGGAAGCTTAAAGGAGGATTGAAGAGGTGCTGGAAAGTGAATAGTCCTTCTGATCACATGTGGCTTGCTTACATAATAAACCTTCTTTCCATCTATAAATTATGGCTTCATAATAAACAATCTGAAACAGGAAATTTAAGCATCTTCCCCTACTTTTTTGTATGTGACTGGCATCTCAATCAACAAATGTAGTTGCAAATTTTAAAGAACATTATAAATCACTCTTCTTTCTCACTGCAGTTTTCAGGAGAAATATCATTTTATGCTCCTGATTTTTGAAGCTGACACATTATTAGCATCATACATTATGTCTAAAACAATTGGAGGAAATAGAACTGATAAAACAGAAATAAAAAGCATCCAGCAATGAAAAAACTAAACCAATAACAGACTCTGAAACATTCATCAAAACGTATTAGCAATAAATTTTAATCAGCAGGATGTCACTTCTCATTGAGTGAAAGCAGAGAGGCTGTGCTGTTCCCACTTACTGACATAATATAACCAGCACTACAGAAAAATTGGTTATCAGTTGAACTCTCAACTTGAATCAGAAGCAAGTAACAGGATAAAATAAAAATGAAATGGAGCAAATCAGAGCAGAGCAATGTGGAAGAGCCTGTATGGCCAGGAAGCCAATTGTGCACAAGGTACAGCTGCCACAGAGGCAGTAAAGGCCTGAAATAATGGCTCACCGCTATGAAGGCAGTGGAAATTTTTCCAGCAGCAAAGGCTCGTGGCATGTCCCTGAGTGATTTTTCAGGAGCCAGGCATGCAGCCAAGAGTGCAATACCCAGCTCATTGCCTTTGCACATGCAGGCAACCAAGAGCAGCGCAACAGTCTGAGGTGGCTTTCCCAACTTGGAATCTTGCTTCCTACTCAGGTGCCTCCTGGAGAGCTGAGCCCAGGGCTGGAGAATCCATCCCAAAAGAGGAGAGTGCAGGATCATTCATATCCGGACTTCCCAGCTGAAAGCAAGGTTGCAAGCTTGGGTGACAGAATCATTCTGTAATAAGAACACAAATTAATCTGCAGAATGTTGTTGGCTTAGTGTTACTACTACTGTCTTCATAATAGAGTAGGATGGGAGCTTCAGACAAGGTTTTTCAGGGAGACCCTCTCACCACAAAGTGCAGAAGGAACCTCCCAGCTCCCTAAACTCCTTCTCAGAGAATACTTTGGGAGCAGCTGGATCTAGTCCTGGTTTCACACTTGTCTAAAAGAGCCTACAGGTATAATTGAGGTTTTATACAACTTTGTCCTGCAGTATTGAGGATAGGACCTCTACTATATTTATATCAGTTAAATAAATGATTTGTTTAAAATCATGATGATAATGGATCTAATCAGAGTTATTTACACAGTACAGGCAGCTATAACTAATATGGTGCACTATTTATTGAAGCAATGATATCAAAGCTAGAAAAGCAGTCATTCAGTAGAGATTGATGTCACTCACCCATCCCAGTGACCAAATTTCTTTCATCATCCTCAAGGAATGACCTTGGGGGTGTCCCCTCTCCAGGGAGGAATCTCCACACACTCCCAGGAGGAGAGTGTTAGAAGATCCTCCCTTTAAAAGTGGGGCGGGGCTTTTATGTCATGAAGTGACTGATGTCAGATGTCCCCAGGCTGGGTTAGATCAGCTGTCAGCACTGTCACCTGTCGGTTCCTCTGTCAGGATCTCAGGAACCACTCCTCTGGATCAGGAAGCAGTCCATCAGGAAAGCATATTCTTCCATAATCCACCTTTATGACTATATGGAGAGAAGGTTGTAATCATATTTGCACAGTCAAGCCAAGTATCCTGAAAGATCAAATATTCACTTTTTGAAATCCATTCCCTTTTTGAAGGGTACATTTCTAATATTCACACAAGAAAACTTTCACATGTTCCAAAATATAGAGTCAAAACTAATGACTTGATTAAAATTATACACTCAGAACTAAAAATCAATTTATATGGTCTACTATCTTACTGAACTTTAACAACTTTGCTCTGTTTTCTACTCTCTAAGTGATAATGCTTTACTGATTGCAAGAAATTGCCTGCTTTGGATTGTGTCAGAGTTCCAGCATTAAAATTTAGTAATCTGATCAAGAGCACTGCATTTTTCCTTTTGCTGGAAAAGTTAGAAAATTCTTTTCTTTGACAGACTTCATCATACTCTGTTTGCATCCTTCCTTTTATGTGTTCAACCTATAGCTGTAATCTTTAGTTAATGAAAGAAGTTCAAAGAAAAGTTAATAACAGCATTCTGGAACTATTAATTAAAACCTGAAGTATCCCACCTTGGCTTGAATGTCTCTCCATATTTCTAAAGGCAAATAATGGTACTGAGATCCAAAGCAATCCATCCTCAATGACTACCACTCCTTGTCATTTGATTGCCTCGATACAGCAGATAAATTCTAATGGCTCCAGTCCAATTTGAGGCATATAAGTGTGAAGAGCACAGTAATAATAAAACCAATTGACTCAGAATGGCTCTGCATGTGTAAGTGACTGCAAGGGAGAGCTCTCCTTCCCCTGTTAACAGAGGCAAGGAGGCTCAATTTCTGCATCCAGGGCTGTAATTATAAAATAATTAGAAATAATCTACAGGTACCAAGAAATAGAGCTTAATACCAGGGGTAGGTATACAAATGCCAAATATATGGGCTCTAAGCTGATTAGCCATGGACTTCCCTGAAAGGCAATTTGAATCAACAGGAGGAGGCTCAGTGCAGGGGAGCCTTCAGACAAACTTACCCTCAAGTTCATTAATAATTCCATCTTTCTAAATGAGCTGCCACAATTTTCTCTCTGTCTGAAAAACATATCTAATATATATAACTGAAATTAATAGAAACCAAAATCAAGGACAAAGAGCAGAGAGGACAAGGAAGAAAAAAAAAAAATCATGGTGTGAAATGAAGCAAACCAAAACAACTTATTAAGAGAATTACCCTTCCAAAAAAAGTTAACCAACACTGAAAAGTTTTATCTTCACTCTACATGGAAATCAGCTCTAAAATCCCTTTTGCAACAGAAAGAGTGCAGCTGTGGCAATCCCACTGCACATTAAAATGTCTCTTTCTGAAATTTCCTGCTCCCCGAGGTAAGCGATCCCCAGAGAGGCAATCTCAAATTATGGCTGATGTAAAAGTCAATGGATTTGGAAGGGGCCATTGTCTTTCCATCAGGATAAATCAAAGATATAGTCTCAAAGGTAACGAAAGGAAAGGATCCGATCTGCTGCCTATGGAAAAGCCTCATGCATATTCAAAGCTGTGCGGCACCACAGCCTTCACTGTCCTGGTCCTGCCAGCTCTTCCCTCTGTGCTTGGCTTTGAAACAGCCACAATCCCTGCTGTATTTCAGTCTTTGCATGTGCCCATGACTGGAAGCTAAATGAAGAATCCTCAGAATTTATCCCTTTGGCTTTTCAGCTGAGGATGCCTTAATTTCAGTCAAGCCTCTTGGCATCAAAATAAGCATTTTTGTTTTTCCAGGGGTCTAAGCAGATCCTTGGGGTTCCACAGACATCCACAGGGACAGGAGCTCAGGCCACTTCAGGGACATCAGCTCTTCCAGGTTCCAGCCTGTAAGGAAACATGAGGGAACTGTCTCCTCTAGATCCACTACAGGGGAACTGCGTGGAAACCTCACAGCACACAAATTCAGTGTTTCCCTCCGTTAAAGCCTGAATGCTTTCCAAGTCTGTATTGTTGGGATATGAGCTCTAAGCCTCTGCAATACATTCTGGATATCAAACCCCTGATGAGCTTTCATGGTATCAGCTCCAGTACTCTGGTGTAAATTTTATCTCAGATATCCTAATTTTTTCCTCCCCCATCTCTGCAGCTGTAGCTGCACACAGGATTTCCATTCACTTTTGGCCATAATCTCTCCTGAATCACTCTTCCCTCTACCACATTCTACTGTCAGAAGGCTGAAAATTAATTTGGGATTAAAGACATTATAAAATTCAGCATCTCTGCATAAATCCACAACCTATTGAAGAGACAGCAAGTTCAGCAATTATTAATCATCATTTTCAGTTCTCTTGGGAGCAGGAAACAAGGCCATTTTCTGGGCAGAGGGGAAGGGTTTCTGTTTGTCCTCCTTTTATTTTTCCTCCCCTTAGCAAAGCTCTCTTACTGAAAGCCTAAACAAATTTTTTTTTACCCTTTCTGATACTTCAATATATATCAGTGTCCTAGGGTGAAAACTTCTGCCAAGCTTGATAAATCATTTTGCTCTGTGCTCTTACCTTGAGCGCTGGAAGGGCTTTGGCCAGCACGGCCAATTAGGGCACTGCAGGGAAGGGCTCTTTGCCAGGAGCAGACAGGAAAGGTCAGGTGCCAGGATGGAACTCTGTGCCTCCCTACACAAGGTCAGTTCAAGCTGCCCTCCTTACCTCCACAAACCTCTGTAAAATCCCTTCCTGCATCTTTCCTCAGCCCAAACAGGCAGAGAACAAGTGGCTCCCAGGTGTCACAAGCAGTGACCTTGCCATCTTTGTCCAGTCTGGAAATGTCAGGGCTCCTGTCTCCTGTAAAAAGGCTCCAGGAGCCCAGCTGGGTTAGCTCAAGGACACACCCAGCTACTTCCATAGCATTTACTAACCTCATAAATATTTCTGGATGCTGCTGCTCCTTGAATATAACAGTTCCCCTGTGTTACTGCCCAATGACCTCTCCATTAAGCCCTGAATTTCCTTAACTTGCACTCTGGGATATGCACTACACTCACCACTCCACAACTCCCCTGGCAGATTCAGAGAAATGTTTAAACCTTGGCGCTGTGTCCGTGTTTATTCACATTGATAAAAAACTGCTCAGAAATTCAGTGTATTTCACGGAATAACAGAATCCTTGAAAGGTTTGTTTTAGAAGGGACCTCAAAGCCCATCCAGTGACACCCCTGCCATGGACAGGGACACCTTTCACTGTCTCAGGTTGCTTCAATCGCCATCCAACCTGGCCCTGGACACTTCAGCTTCTCTGGGCACCCTGTGCCAGGGCCTCTCCACCCTCTCAGGGAAAAATTCCTTCCTGATAGCCCATCAAATGTTGCCCTCCTTTGGCTTCCTGTAGCTTTTTGCTGTAAAACAAAACTTTTAGAATACGCAGATAAGGCTTTTGGAAAATAAAAGTTATTCTGTGATAAAAGAGTAATAACGTTTTTCTTTCCAGATATTTCTGAAGATGTTAACTTCAGACTCTGCTCCTTTGACTCAATCTCTGAAGCCCTGAGTTGGTTACAAGTGTGTTGGTGCAACAAACCTGTGGCTCTGCAATGTGCTACCCCTTCAGAGTTATTTGTGTTTGCACCTGAGCCTTTTCCTGGGCTCCTGCACTGACCTGGAAAGAGATAAAGTTGATCTTTGCCTGCATGCTTGTGGCGTTCTTTTTATCTGTCAGTGATTGGTAACTTCTTGTATGTCTAAAAGTTCCATTTATTATCTGTTTTTAGACTACTACTTTTTAAATTTAAATGTAAAACCAGGTGATTTCAGGCTAAAAGTAAGTTCCAATGTTTTACCCATGAGGGAAGTTTACTTTGGTAGCAACTTCTCCTGGGATGTGGTGCAGCTTACGCTACATCTTTAGATGACAACTGAATAGTGTGAGTAGTCTATAAACATTTCTGTGAGTTGAAGGAGGAGTTGTGGTTATATAGAGGAAATCACTGAATGTAATTCTCTGGTCTCCAGGGCATGTGGAGCCCTATTTGGGTTGTAAAGATGAGTCCACTCAGACCTTAAAGCCACAATTCCACCACCAACAGAGACATGAACTAGAGGACATGGTCTAGTGGTGCTGCTGGCTTGATGATTGGACATGATAATCCTAAAGTCTTCTTCTCCAGCCCTACTGATTCTGTGATTTCATGATGAATTCCTTCTTTAATCCCTGTGTATTAGGTAGAACAACAGAGTGAGGTGGAGGAATTTGTGCTGGAGAAGCCATGGAGAAGAAAACTGTGTCTGTGAATTGTTCTCACATTTTGTCTGAATTTTCTTAAGAAAAAGTTTCTAATGTTTCATATCTAATTAGAAATTTGTTTGTGGCTTGGCAGTGAACGTGTTGTGGTAAAAAAATCTGTGTTCAGCATGTCAGTTCCAGCTAAATGAAAATGAAAGAATTTTGGGCTTAATGATAATTTTCCTCATTTGAAGATGTTTGTTGAGGTAGCAGTTTGGGATGCAGCCTGGGGTTCTGGCCATGTGTGATGATTTACCATATTGCTGCAGCCAATTTGGGTTGGAGTCATAACTGGAGTTATAGTCTTGCTTTTTAAAAGTCTAGCCTCTTATTTTGCTAATAAGAAATGAAGAGCATGAAATTCTAGAAGCAAAAGACAAATAACACACAAGCCAAAAATGTTTATCTATGTGAAGGTTTTAATGTAGACGGATTGTACAGCCCAGCCTTGTTTAGCAGTTTCAGGACTGGACTCCTAATTTGTTTATTTTTGCCATAAATCACGTTGTTAAGTAACGCACTTGTGTTCTTCTTAGTTTCTAGATGTAATAACATTTTTTGTGAAATGGGTAAAAATGCTTAAATTTGAATGTCATTAATATATGTAAAGCACAACTTCTGCATCTGACGTTATTCATCACATCCCAAATTAATCATCAAGGACAGAACCCAATAGCTCATTTCAAGCAAAGGCCAATAGCTCTTGAGGAAATTAAATCATCTTTCAGAAATATTTCATTTTGAAAAGCTAATAATTCAATGCAAATGGATTTTTAGAAGAAAAACCTGAATGTGTTACATAATCTTTCTGTAGGGTTCTGCATCTCATACATGAATGTTTCATGTCACATTTTAAACAGAATTTGTTGAAAAGTAGTTTGCACTGTTGTGGTGAGCATCACAGTCCTTTAATATGTCTGAAGTGATAATAATATCATTAGGGGATTCAAGGGAACATCACTTAAATCTGATTGAAATGGAGACAAACACAAAGGAAGCAACAGATAAGGAGCAGGAAATTCTCATTTTTTCAATGACATTTTTATCTCATCTCTTCCCTCCCGTGTTCTAATGGAGAATGGGGTGTCCAACCAATTCTACAAAATACTGTGCAATCTGCTGTTCTCTACCCGTCCCCTCCTGGTGTGACAACTTAATGGAGGATGGAAAAAAACATTAAAAGCATATTTGTTTTTAACTTTTCTCCTCTAGGTACTAGACATCTCATGGCTATGCAGGGAGGGAGGAAAGGAAGGACCTGCACCCTGTCCTGATGGGAACAGGGGAGATGATGTCCTTGGAAGGGGGGGGGATGGTTTGGGAATAGTTTTGTTCCAGTAAGTGTTTATAACTCTTGCCACTTGACAGTTATATTGGTCACTTAAAAATAAACCTATAATAGATTCGTATTATTACTACTTAATTTTAAAACAGGTTCAGGTTTGCACTCTGAATGAAACAGTTTCCACCACCATAACTTGGATGTTGATATATGGTACTTTCAGGCTCTGCTGTCAAAGAAGTTAGCAGTGAAATCTTCCAAACACTGGGATGATTGGAATGTGCTCCAATGGCCCCAAAAGAGGGGCTGTTCTGTAAGTTTTCAAAATATACTTTTTCCCCCTTTTTGGGATTATTTTTTTCTAAACACCTGGAAGTGCAGCAGGTGTGACCATCAGCAGGGCTCACCCTTTGGGAGTCCTATGTCCTCATGATGCCTTAAGTTTTAGTTTCCATGGGTTTCAGATTCTGTGCTGCCCAGGGCTGAAGTTCGGAGCCTCACATTCAGTGTCACTCAGCTCTCCTCACAGAGCAGGGAGACAAAACAAATCCTTTTCCTGCTGAACACCAAGGACAATGGGTACAAGTCTCAGGCCCAAAAGGACAAACAACAGTGGACTGAAGAGAGAGGACAAAAAGGATGGGACTTCACAACCCGGAGCTGCAATTGGACAATTAAACCCCAATATGCAAATGGACCAAAACCTATAAAAGTGTGAGACCTCGTGACCAGCCACCCATTTTGTGACCATTTTGGGTTCACCTTGGGTGTAGCCCTGGTCAGGCCCTGTCCTGCCCAAGGCGGATCCTGGAGGCCTTTCAATAAATATCTGCTTTATTCTCTAGCTCTGTCCAGACGCTGTTCCAGCCTTCCCAAGGCATAGCTCATGTCACCCCGTGGGCTGCTCACCCGTTAATGAAGGGCAGCCCGGCCCCGCTGGGCCTGGAGTGTCATCGCTCACCACAAACAATGGCCCCCGCGCTCCGGAGTCGTTTCAGATCAGTCCTAGCACAGGCATAACTTAAACCGTATGTTTCGTCCAAGCGACATATTAATTATTGATTATGCCTAATGAATATGCTAATGGGCAGGATTCCAGAGTTCCTGCTGTGCTCTCCAGGCCCTCATCCATTTTTTAAGAGGTGTCAGGAGGAGACAGCATCTGGGCCTACGCCAAGGCTCCGTAATGAAGGCCACACACAGAGTTCAAGGGCTGGTGCTTGTCCTTCAGGGACAGCAGCAGAAACTTGTTCAGTCTGACAGTTGTTCTTGAGACTTGGAATTAGATTATTCACTCTTTCCCAGTGTAAATGGGGGAAGTTATTAGTGCTTTTCCATTCGGCAGGGGATAAGGTGTGACCTCATTTTCCACTTCAAATGAAGGGAGAGGGGGAGAAAAACAAGTGGAAAGAAGTTCAGCCCGGTGGTGTAGTCGATAATGTATTAAAACTGAAGCACTCCTTCTGCCTGCTTTTGCAATGAGATTACAGAAGCTGTCAAGCCTCTCTATCTTCTTGCTGGTTTTCATCCTCAGGTGAAATAACAGAAAGGAAACAAAAAGTTCCTCTAGAGAGGCCTTGACTGAGGGTTTTGAATGCAGCCCCAAGCAAAGGCTGGTGTTCAAATTGTTTCACTCTAAAGAGCCCTGGAGTGTCTGCAGGGATCTTAGTGGGTGCTTTCATAAATCTCCATGGTTGGAACCATTTTTACAATAGCACATATTAGAGCAGGGACAATTAGTGTAATAACAGAGATGGAAACGGGAATAGTTTGGTGCACCAGGCTTGGAAAAAAGTGCTATTGTAATCCTTTACAAACAGGAGACAGAAGTGCATCTTGAGAACATTACCATGAGCACTCATGAACTGATAAAATATCAACCTTGAAGATAACAGATTGCAAAGAAAAAAAACCAACTCTTTTCTGTTTTCTGAACAATGAATTATTTAATTTCAGCCAGTGTTATTTTTCCTCTTGTTTTTCAAGTGTTCGCAGGCTCTCCTCAGTACATCATAAATAAAATGATGCTGCAGCTGCAGGCCAAGGCCCCACAAGAAATCAAATAGTACCTAAAGAAAAGTGCCACTAAAGATTTGACTCCAAAGCACAGAGGGGGTATTAATGAATGAGTAAAGGAGTGTTAGAGTCACTTCCACAATCAATTTTTCTTCCTTATAATTCTATTTCAAAATTCTTTAGAGAGTTTGGAAAAGTTCTTTCTTTGGTGGGGATTGATTCAGGGAAATGTCAGGTTCATCTGTGAGGAACTGGGATGGGACCATGACTCAATCTCAGATCATGATTTTTAACGTGGCTTTGTGTACAGGTTTATATGTTTAAAGTTTTAATTTTAGTATAAACCAAAGCAAAAATATATAGCACAAACTTGAAGAGAGATTTTCCCCCAAAGCCTGGAAATGCAGCTGACAACATCTGTAATTTGTAAAAAAGGAAGATATGTTACTATTAAAGCATGTAAACATAATCATAACAAAATCTTGACTTCTTCCCCAGCAGGAACAAAGATTCCTCTTTCAGCCGAGGATAAATACTTTTTATTGATCCATCAGTTGTGGAACAAGAGTGTTGAGATGAAATAGTTTTAACTGCCCTAAGGTTTCCTAATGCAGTAGAATGGATTGTGTAACAGTAGGTTTTCGTCTTCAGAACTAACAAAAAACCTAAATCTTTTCATAAAATCCCAGGATGCAGAGCATCCCATATCTTCACTGACTGGAGGTACTCTTCTAAAGAGCATGAAAATTTGTTCTTGGGGATTTGGATTTAAAAAAATAGGGATTATTCCTATTTCTGGAGCTGGATGCCTTAAAAAAAGGCTGTCCTGAAAGGCTGGGGTAAAATGCTGATTGTTTTTCTCTCTGGTAATCACAGAGCCATTGAGTCACTCAACATCAGCTGGTGAAGGAGCCTCTCTACCCTCTGGATACTTGCTTTTGTATTTTTTTTTTCCTTCCCCAAAATTGAAAGTGAGATATAAAAAATGGATTGCTGGAAACTGGTAGTCTGGGCAGAAATAATACAGAAGATGCTATGTTGAATGAAGGGAAAGGGTTCTGCCTCAAAGGTAAACAAGAATAAACTCTGTGTTTCTGCACTTGTCCTTGGGGGTCAAAGCAATAAATACTGTTTTGCTTTCTTGAAGTTTATACTTTCTGTAGGAATGTGATTTTGCTTTCAAAAAGAGCCTTAATTCTTCTTCCTTGTGAAAACAAATTTCATCACCAACCCATAAATAATCACAGGAAAAAAATAATAGCAGCCTAATTTACATCTAACCTTTCTTTTTAATGATTAATGGATACTATTTATGTAAACTGTTTCTACATTCCAGCGTGAAATGAAATTTAAATTGCAAATTTTACAGTGGTATATTTTAACTGGTGACCCTTTCCCCAATCACAAATTAAAAAAAAACCCAATTACATTTGTAATAAAGATGCTAATGCATTTCTTGTTTTTAGGGCATGTAAAGTTCTTGCTGCCGGCAACTTTCATTCTCCCCGTCGATCAGCCACTAAAAATGTACTTTCCCAAATGCTCCAAGATGTGTGGATGTGGAGGAATGCTCAGCTCATCCACTCCGTGTCCATGGCCAGGTAAAGCTGTTGAGGGCTGTGCTGTCCATGATTTCCCCTGGACAAGGGCAGCCCTTGGAAGGAAGGTGTTCCTCACTTTGAGGCACTGAGCTTTCACACAAGGGGCCAGAGGGCTCCAGGGATTACACTGGTGTGGAAGGTGCTCTTCTCTGCCTGCTGCAGGTTGGGTTGTCCTTCATGCAGGGCTGTGGGAATGGCCAGGAGAGGAGCCTGCAGGGCCCTGGGGTCTGGCTCCCCTCAGTTCTTTGTGCCCCACAGAGCTTTGGACTGAAGGTCACGGAGGCAATTCAGTTCTGGCCTGAAACAGTGATTTCTTCTCTTGCTTCCAGCTGCACTCAGGATCTCTTTGGGGATTAAAGGAGAAGCTGTTTTGGCGCCTTTCTGTTGCTCTATTAAAATTCCAAGAGGATCAGGAGTGGAGAGGAAGGAGCTGAGTGTTTTCCTGTGTCCCATCACACTCAGGACTGTGTTCAGCCCTGGCTTTAAAAGGGCAGCGGCTTTGCACCCTCTCTGGAAGAGGTGATGGCTGCTGTGAGCTGCACGGACCCCCTGGGATGCAACTGGAGCCCCAAGACCCCAGAGATGTATCACATCCATTTGAGGATTTGGAAGGGAATGAGGAGGAAGAGGGACCCGCCAAGGGTCTGTGGGAAATTGTGCCAGAACTGGGTGCACTTTGCTGCCTTCGGGCTGCTGGCCTTGTGAAGGGAGCAGGGGCAGAGCTTTCCAGCTGATTTTACTTCCCTCCCAAAGGCAGAAAACAAGAGAGAAACACATCTTCTACTTGAGAAGTCTTTTTTGTTTTGGTGAGTAGGGGAGCTTTATTCTATTTTTGTGGCAATGCACTGTTGGAAAAGTTCAAGGATGAAATAATGTATTTGTGTCTGTACATCTGCAGGGGCAAGAAGAAAGGTGATAGGGACAAAAAAAAATACCACAAAAAAAACCAAAACCAAAACCAAAAACAAAACAAAACAAAAAACAAAAACAAAAACAAAAACAAAAACAAAAAAAAAAAAAAAAAAAAAAAAAAAAAAAAAAAAAAAAAAAAAGAAGAGTTTGCAGAAAGGCAGAGTTTGGAGACTGCATTAGGCTGTTGCTGACAGTGCCAGCAGAGCACTGCAGTGCTCACCACTTTTTGCTGGTCTCTGTGTCCAGCAGTACAAAAATATCATTTTACCCATAGACTGAGCAAACTCATTCTGTGAAACATTAAATGTGGAACCCCTGGGTATCGTTTTGAGATTTGCTTTGCAGACTAAAAGAGCACTTTAATAGCAGGTATATAAACCTCCTTAGCAATGCTTGTGAAAGCTGTGACAGAGATGACCCCAAGGAATCTCAAGCTGAAACTTTTGCAGCACTTAGTTGTTCCTGGTTGTGACAGATGCCTTGGGAGAGGGAGCACCCTTGTGTGGTGGGGATTCACATGACTTAGAGCTGTGCTTAGGCTGATTAGGACAATAATTTAACAAGGGAAATCACCTCCCCTTAACTTGGAAGGGACCAATTTCTGTGTATCACAGGGGCTGGAATTGGATGGGATTTAAGGTCCCCTCCAATCAAAGCATTCTGAGCTTTTATGATTTTATAAGGACTGAGCATCTTGTTTTCCAGAAACCCCCAATCTGCCCTTGAGGACACAGGCTCCAAATCCAGCCTGATGATCTCAGCATAGTGATGCCTTGGGAAGGCTGACCTGAAACAGAGACTAGACAGAGCTAGAGAATGAAATATTTATTGAAAGGCCTCCAGCATCCACCTTGGGCAGGACAGGGCCTGACCAGGGCTACACCCAAGGTGGACTGAGAATGGTCACAAAATGGCTGATTGGTCACGAGGTCTCACACTTTGTTAGGTTTTGGTCCATTTGCATATTGAGGTTTAATTGTCCAGTTGCAGCTTCAGGGTTGTGAGATCTCCTCCTTGTTTCTCTCTTCAGTCCACTGTTTGTGCTTTTGGGCCTCGAAAATTGTCCTTAGTGTTCAGCAGGAAAGAATTTGTTTTGTCTCCCTGCTCTGTGAAGAGAGCTGAGTGACACTGAATGTGAGACTCAGAACTGGGCAGCACAGAATCTGAAAACATGGATGCTCAAACTTAAGGCATCAATAGCACATCAGGATCTGCATTTGCAGTTTCTGGAGTCCAGTGCAACCCAATGTTGGTGTTTTTGCTGGATGATTAGTGGTACATGACACCCACTCAGCTGCTGGTGGAACTTTGCTTAGCTCTTATCATGGAATTCAAGAGGCCTGAAATCTCAGGGCTTGTGATCACTTCTCTCTGTGACATGATATAATTGCTTGCCCTGACATTTTATTAACACATAATGATTCCTTTGTGTTGCCACCAGCATTGAGCTCTGCTGTTGTGTGGTTTTTAGATTTCCCTGCTATTGTTCTGGTCAGCAACCGCTCACCTGACCTTACCTCTGCTTAATAACTCCTTGGGAAGACTAATTTAGTCTGATTTCTCTGTGCTCTCAATGCTATCTTATTATTTTCTCATTTAATTTCTAGCTGAAATTGTTATGTAGTTATAGCTAAGAGGTTGGGTCCCTTCAGTGATTCGTTTTTTGTCATTGTACAGTGACCAAAGCACTCAGCTCAAGCGACAGAATTCACACAAAGCCTGATGCTCTGGCTGCCCTTCAGAGGAGGCTTCTGAGTTCAGATCTTTCTCGACAAAGAGACATCAAATTGGTTTAATGGACTGTTATAACCTCAGCCAAGGCTTCAGATTAGTATGAAAAGACTTTTTCCACCCTCAGTTACTTCACCATGGAGGCTAGTGGCTTTTACTGAACACAAACTTATTTCTGCTGATATTAGAAGAAGCACGGCTAGGTTTGAAAATGAACATGGTTAAACAGAGTCCATAATAAATAAAAATGAAAATTTGACTGTTTCACCTTTAATGAAGGTGTTCAGGCAAGGTATTACTTAAATTGCTTAAGCAGTTCTGGTTATAATGCAGCACTGAATATGCTGAACTTGTTAGCTTGTTGATTGCATAGTTGTGTCAGGGCTAATCATGACTGACAAATAATTGAAACAGTCTTTCTAACTCTATTAAAGGATATATTCCAACAACCACAAAATCCTCATCTGAAAGGCAAATCCTATGTGCTGCAGCCCACTGAGAACCTTTCCAAGCTGTGCACACAGCAAAATGTTTGTTGTGCTGCTAGATGTGAATATCGACTTTTAATTTACCCCTTAAAATGAAAATCAGGAGGGGAGAAAACCTCTTTGAAAGGGTTTTAGTCCTTCTTACTTAAGCAATTAGCAGAATATGCTTAAGGGAACACGATGCAGGATTCCTCTTCCATGACTTAAAATCTACCCTGTTGGACAAGGGAAGATTTTGGTGGCTGGTTTCATTTTGCTTTTAAATGAAATTACTGATTTTATACAATCTCTTCTATTGTGAGGGCAGAGAATGAAACCATTGCCTATCTCTACTCCTTCCAAGTAAATGCTTGCAGGGACACTTTCCACTAGCCCAGGTTTCTCTGAGCCTTGGCCTTGGACACTTGCAGGGGTGGGGCATCCACAGCTTCTTTGGGCACCCTGTGACAGGGCCTCCCCACCCTCACAGGGAAGAAATTCTTCCTAATATCCCATCCAAACCCACTCTCTGTCAGTTTAAAGCCATTTGATCCTGTCTGAGATCTGGGTCTGTTCCAGACCCCTCAGGTCAGACGAGATTGGTGTTGCCTGGCATGTGGTGCTTGTCTCTTTGCATCCAGATTTTGGGGTGGGTGTGGAGGTGTTACTGCGGGTGTCTGAGGCACATTTCTGCTGTTAAGGATCTGTTCAGAGACAGCATTGTTCCAGATTATTCCCTTGGGAACAGCCAGAGCACAGATCAGGATCCTGTGCCTGTGGTTCAGGTACCTCTGACCCTTCTGCCTCTGCTGCTCCATCTGCAGCCTGAGCCTGTCCCACTCCTCAGCACTGCTCAGGGTGCTGTAAAGCATCCTGAAAAGCATCCTGGATCTGCCAGACAAGGATTTCCTAACAAAAGAAAGATTTTCTTGTGCTGTTCTCAGAGTATAGACTTTAAAACCACTTGCAACCTACTGAATTGCTTTTGTTTTTTTCTCTCCTTTTGGAGCACTTTTGAAAAAAAACCCAAACCATTTACCTTCCTTTTATGTTTTCATGGAATCCATGGAATATCCAGAGCTGGAAGGGACCCACCAGCATCATCCAGTCGAACCCCTGGCCCTGCACAGACACCCCAACAATCCCACCCTGTGCCTGGCAGCATTGTCCAAACTCCCCTGGAGCTCTGGCAATGTGTGGAAAGCCCTACATCATGCATCCCTCAGAGGTGTTAAGCTCAGGGCTCAAATCCATATGATTTATTTTTATTTATTTGTGTGTTTTTCTGCCAAAAATAAAATGAAACTCAAGCAGAAGCTTGTCCCGTGGGCATTGTATTTCAAATTTCATATTGTATTTCCAAAGTACCTGAAATAAAAATTAAAACACTAACATGAAAAACATTGGAACAGCAACAATACAACATGTGACATCTAAAAAAACAAAAAGACAAACAGCTATGTCATTTTAGGCCTCTGAAGAACACCTGCATCAGTGAAACAAGCTGGACAGGACTGTTTCAAAAGGATACCTTGGAATGTGTTTTGGTTCTATTAATTAAATCATCAGCTTAATAACTCTGAGTAGGGCTGTGCATCGTTGCCAAGCTCAGTGAGTGGCAGAACGTGCTGTTCCCTTGTCATTTCTAGGCTGGTCTCATTT
The DNA here is from genome assembly GCF_009819655.1 of Sylvia atricapilla. Lineage (NCBI taxonomy): Eukaryota > Metazoa > Chordata > Aves > Passeriformes > Sylviidae > Sylvia > Sylvia atricapilla. The sequence goes on from NC_089148.1 coordinate 6,102,308, forward strand.
CTGTTCAGTCTGCCTTATCAGCATGTCAGATGGAAATCAGATCTTGCAGAAGCTCTATTATTATTGTTTTGTTTTTCAGCAGCCATAAAACCTGACAGTTTTCTGACATTTTCAGCAATTGAGGGCACAGACATTTGAGATTGCAATGTTTCTCTGCACAAAAGCTTAATAGACTTGACGTGCTTTTCCATCTCTCCTTGTTTAAGAGGGACACGGGAGCCAAAGTGAGATGTTAACTTCCACAAAGAAAATCAGAATCTGCCACTTTCTCTTTTGTCTGCTGGATCAGATCCTCCATTTCCATCAGCTGTCTCCAGTTGTGCTGAAATATGATTGAACATTCATCTTGTTCCCACGCCATACAGCACAAGTGACTACAAATTGAGAGCTTAATATTGGTTGTTATTTTTATTTGTTGAAAAGGTACCAGTTTATGCTCTTTTTGCTCATAGTAGCATAAAACTAGAGTTTGCTTTGGCCAAAGAAAATGTGATACATTCAGGCTTTGAATGGCCCGGTTTTGCTCTTTTTCTGTCCTTAATTTTGCTTTTGTTCCTGTGTCAGCCTGCAGTAATGTAACATCCTCAGGTCGTCCTGTGTTAAACACAATCCAGTGTTTGGGGCATTTTAACTTTACTGATGCTCTCAGACAAGGCTGTAAAAAGGGGAGAGGGCAGTGAGTCACTGACCCTCCTGAGGGGCATTCCTGTGCTGCCCTCAGAATTCCACAGTTTCCCCTCTTCCTTCTTTCTGTACCTTGGTGCATTTTCAGCAGTTTTAGTGAAAAATTTCACAACGAGGTGGGTGTTGCTCATTAAAAGGATTTGTGGTAATGAACACCCTGGCAACTACACTTACTTTGGCAGTTTTTAAAGCACAGCACAGCCTTTTCCTACTGACAGGTCTAACAACATAGGACTTCTCCTTTTGCATTTTTCCCATTATGGATTGACAAATGTGCCTATTGTGAATAGATAAATACTGCAAAGCTGTATGGACACGATTAGGGGGCAGGACTTGGGCTTTAGGAGCCTTCCACAAACATTTAGTGAACTGCACTAAGCTTTCCAATTAAACTTGCTTTTTGTGGCTCAAGTAGTCCTGAGAAACCTTGGCTAGAAGCACTCAATACCTGCTCAAAATTCAGCTTTGCTGGACCAACAAGAAAATCCCTTGGAAAGGGATGCTGAGGGATGAGGCAGGAAGAGGCCAGGGGGAAATTTGGACTTGAAAGATATAGAAGAATTCAATGAGACATTTGAGTGGGCCAAAAAGTATTGCTGGGACTGGAAGGTGGAAGGAAGGATTTGGTATCACTAATTTCTGCCCATGCAGCCTCCCTGTTCTGCATCCCAGCACTGCAGCCTTGTGCCTCCCTGGGTGCTGAGGAGAGACCCAGAGAAGATGACGTTAAAACAAAAAAACAAAAACAACAAAGAAGAGGAGAAAATCTTGAGAACAGAGAACAAGGAAAGAGTGGGTTGGGTTTGGTGGGAAACTCTGGAGTTTTCCACTCCTGGCAGCTGGTGGAGCAGGACATGGTGGCCCCTCCTGAGGTGTTCATTCTGCTGTGGATTTGCTCACATGTCCTGTTGTTTTCTCAACAGGAACTAGGATGGATGGATAGCTGTGAGACATGAGGACTGAGGCTGCCAATCCCTGTTTCAGCAGCTACAGGAGGTGAACTCATGAGCTACAAGATGTGAACTCAAAATAAGAGGGTTGGTGCAAGAAGCAAAATCATTGCACACAGTAACTTTCCTGACCTCCCCAGGAAGGAATCTAGCCAGGTAGGTTTTAGCACAGAGAACATCTGTCAACTCTATGTTTTGTTTTGTTTTTATTGCATTTATAGGCTGTTTGAGTACTTTGAAAACTTTTCCTTTTTAAAAGCAGCAAAACTACATCAAACATCCTTGGTCTAAGCCTGCAAGGTACTTTACCTGTATGCTGGTTGCTCCTCATACAAAATCGATAAATAATAATTTTTGGACATTCAAAACACGTACAAATCATCATTCAACTCATCACTGCCATTTTGTTAGTGACTTATGAATCCAAGAGAAAAGTTTTTTAGCTGGTATCCTGAAAACTCCCATAATGAACTCCCAGGATACAGCAAAGATTGCTGCCAATAATATAAATAAATGTTGTATCAGGCTGTGAACATGAAATGGAATACAAAATAGAACAACTGAAAGGTTGAGAACAGTTGTTCTTTGGTACCTGGTTTATATTTTATAACTATGGGAGCTAAATCAATACCACAATTCTTTATGCACGGATATTTCCTATTTTGTTATGGAATTCTTATAAAATATTCAGAAAACCATGGGGAAGACAGTAACTTCAAGGGTTCAGGTTATTTTCTTGACTGTCAGGGGAGAATTGCTTGAGAGGATTGAAAAATATCCCAGAGCATTTTTTCCTGGGTGGTGTTTCAGGCAGCTGTGTGCTCAGGCACGGGAACAAACCCACAGTTTTATGGAATTGTGTTAATCCCATTGTGAGCAGAGGTTTGTACCCACAACGACCTTTGCTAAACAAGGCCATGGGCTGGGGGAGTGACCCCAGCAGGGAGAGGCTGTGGGCTCAGTGGAGCAGACATGATTTGAGCAGGCAGTTTTGTTCCTGGTGTCCCTCGGGGTTTGCACTTGGGATGGCGACGGAGCTTCAGGGCTCCTGGGGCTGTGTCCACACCACGAGGCACCACCACCCAGCTGGGGCTCACAGAGCTGCCAGGAGGCCTGCACAGCATGCCCTGGGATTGAACTTTCCCAAACCCCCAACTCTGCCCTAAGACACAGAATCCCAGAGTCACTGAGGCTGGAAAAACCCCACCCAGACCATCGAGTCCAACCCGTGGCTGATCTCCACCTCATCAACCCAACCAAATCACCAAGTGCCACGTCCAGTTTTTCCTTGGACACCTCCAGCAATGGAGACTCCACCATCTCCCTGTTCTTCTCCAATGCTCTTTTTTTAACTCATATATTCTTTTCCAACTTACCCATAAATTGGGCTTAAGTATGTGCTTTAAGCAAAGCATTTTAAAACGAGCACCTGCTGCTGTAGAGAAGAAGGGAGAGCAAGTTTTCCTGTGAGTGGGAATCTAATTTGTTATCACCTGTCTTAGGTACTTAGGAATATGATTTGTGGCCTTCATGAAAAATGGAGTTGTTTCATGTAGTAAAGCTCAATTTTGTACTTCAAAGAGCACATAATTTGTAGCTGCTTCTCAGAATAATAGAATTTCACTTTATTCAATTATTTATGTCTTATATTTGAGCTTACTCTTTAGTTAGTAAATTAAGTTGTTTTATTTATTATTCTGTTAAACAGAATAATTTCATTATTTCTATTTCTATTAACTTCAATTCTTTAACTCAGAAGGGTTCCTGGGGTCATCTTCACCTTCCCTCACTTAGAGCACAGCTAATTTTGAAAGTACTGTAGCTTTCTCAAATTCATTATGTTTTTTCTTCATTTCTGAGCATGGAAACTCCACCACCTCCCTTTGAAAGCATGAGACACCAAATAAACTCGTGGTCCAATTCTTCTCCTGAAGAGCTCAGCACAGCACTAAAGGGGTTACAGAAACCTCTGCCTTGTACCAAGGAGGGTTTATTTTTGATGGACAATACAGTTCAGGACAGGTAAAGCAGCTAAATACAGCTTGTACTGCAAAATTAATCCCTTTATTGATAAATTGAGTGACCTGTCACGTGGAAATGACTTGTTTTTTTAGGAGAGTCCATAAAGAACCTCATGGGGGAATTTGTTAAATCCTGCATTCATGAAGAATTTTCCAGATCTTTCACTGCTTTTTCCAAGCAGAAATTCTTCTTTAGGAAATGATTCATTGTTCCTTAATGCTTTCAAAAGAAACCATTGACTTTTTTCTTCTGGAGGGAGTCTCTTATTTTGAGAGAGGGGGTCTCTTTTTGGTGAAAGCACCGAACCTTGTGCACATGAAGCATTAAAAACTGGGCCAGGCCTGCCCCATGTGTCTGCAACAGCTGTGCTTTTATTCCTTTAGGTTTTAAGGCTCCTTTTCTTCAACTTCTCCTCTGTGGCAGCCTGCTCATTGTTTTTGTATCTTTCATATCAAGTCAGTGTTATAAATTCAGCTGTAACATCTGGAAGCATTTCTCTCCAAGGAAAACAGAGAGTCTGATGAACTTTCATGGACTTCAAGGATGCAGGAATTATGGAATCCTTATACATGCAAAATATACGCAACAAAATCTAACAACTGTGGCTTGTAACTCTGTGTTTAGAATTAGGACAGATTCCAGTGCAAGGAAAAATCCTGGATTTTAGGATAGACTATTTTTTTAATATATATGAATAACTATTATGTGCCCTTTCTTTTCCTTGCCTTTATAGTTGCAGGAAAATCATATAGAAAGCTAAGATGGATAAAGAGGCACTAAAGGATGGTGGTGCTGTTTTCAGCTAAAGACCAGTGTCCACAGAGGGGTTTCAGATCTGTTTTGTGAAAAATAAAATAAAATAAAATAAAATAAAATAAAATAAAATTCACAAATCATGTTTAGGCTTGTTCTAAAAGAGCTTTTGGGTAGTCAGGTGAACTGTGGATTTTCTGATCTCTATTCAACCCCTCCTGTCTTTGGTGTGTTTCACACACAATATGTTTTGATTTATCAGACCTCTAGATTTGATCAATTTGTGCTGGTATTGATGCAGAAATGAAGCCACTGCCCTGCAACAGGTGTTGCAATAAAATGCCTGTAAAGCAGTAGCCTGTTCTCTCTGCACTGACTTTCCCTTCATCTGAAGGGCTGCTATTTTTATATTCCATATTTTTACAGGATTAGCTCTGGTTGCTGGAATGGTTTCAGCTCACTGCAGCTCTGGCAAATTGCAGTCTTTGGAATTAAATTACAGATTTTCTGTTGTGAAAGACCCAAAGGCTATGCACTGCATTGTTTTTGAGCTAAATATAACAGTGTGCTAAGCACAGGTTCCACTGCAGACATGAAGGTCCCAGAAAAATCAAACCACCCAAACTCCTCCATGCATCCCATACCAGGATTTCATTCCAGGACAATTTCTTCCTGTAACTTCTGGTTTTGGGAAGCAGGAGGCCTGAGCAGCACTGTGAGTTCCGCATCTCAGCTGTGAGAGTGGCTCAGCTCCTTTGCATTCTTTCTTCTTCCATGGGCCTTGCAGGAGTCAGGGTTTCAGAGAAAAGAAACCCTCACCCAGTGCCTTCTTTCAGGTAATGAGACCTTATTAGAATCCCTGTTGAAATTCTGAGTCTTTGCTAGATGGCAGAAGGCTTCCAGTGCCAGTTTTGGTTGGTTTTTTTTTTTTTTTTTTTTTTTTTTTTTTTTTTTTTTTTTTTTTTTTTTTTTTTTTTTCATTACTACCATAGGATTTTACACAATATTTCATTTAGGCACTGTTAGACTTATTAGAGAAAATGATAGAAAACCCCAAACAAATAAAGAATACTATCTAAGGTCATTGCTGTCGTTGTGATTTCTTCACACTTCTCTTTATTTCACAAGGTGTTTGCCCTTCAGATCCTGTGAAAGGCAGAACAGGGTCATATATATGTACTTTATTATGTTCCCTTAAAAAACCTTCAAACCAAACTGTGTCCCTCTCAAATGAGTCGAGACAGTGTGAAATCCTTTCTGTGTGTTCTCAGTAATGAAAACACACTTTGAAGGAATCCTTTGCTTCTCTTTTCCAAGCGTTTCGTTAATATTTTTTGATTTGTTTCTCTTCATAGTTGTATTCATCCCGTATGTCTTAAGTTGGTTCAGGCTGGAGAAGTCTCTGGGGAGACCTTAGAGCCCCTTCCAGTGCCTAAAGGGGCTCCAGGAGAGCTGGAGAGGAACTTGGGACGAAAGATGGAGTGATAGGACATGGGGGAATGGCTTTAAGTTGCAGGAGGGTAGGTTTAGATGGAATATTGAGAGGGAATTCTTCCCTGTGAGGGTGGGGAGACCCTGGCACAGGGTGCCCAGAGAAGCTGTGGCTGCCTCTGTATCCCTGGAAGCGTCCAAGGTCAGGTTGGACAGGGTTTGGAGCAACTGGGCTAGTGGAAGGTGTCCCTGCCCATGGCAGGGTGTGACACAGAAGGTTTTTGAGGTCCCTTCCCACCCAAACTCCCCCGGGTTTCTCTGACGGTTTATATGCTAGAAGGCACCTCTGGGAAGCTCTCAAAACCGCAGTGTATTTAATGCATACCAAGCTCATCAGGATTAGATTTTCTCCCTCTCTTTAAATCATGGTTTGCCTTGCAATCTTTTATTGTGTAATATTTTATGTTTAAACCCAGCCTGATTCCCTCAGGAGCCCATTCATCACAGCTGGCTGTTATCACAGTGCTGTAACTTTGCAGCCAGACTGGTTTGCCAAGTTGTCACCTTTGTTTGTCATGTAAATGCCCCAAAGGTGGTGGCACTCGTGGCGTGAGACAAGAAAATTGTGTCCAAAAGCCCATCCAAGAGTGGGATACCCCATGGCTTTACAACCTGGATTAGCTGTGCTGTGGGAGCAGCAAGTTCCTGGTCTCATGAATCTTGTTAAAGATACTTTTAGCAACAAAGGAAGTGTTTATTTCCACCATGGAAATATTAACGACGTTTGGATATTTATTCACAGCAAGGAGCATCTTATTTACTGCAGTGCTAAACTGGCCAAAGTTTTATTGTGTCTTAAAAAATTGACTAAATAGGTACCAATAACTGAGACTCAATAGCATGATGATCAAAGCTTTTACATACTGAATTTTCTTGTGGAAAGAAAAATCTTAAAATAGTTTTAAAAATAGAGGTTTTCCCGTGTATCTGAGTGCTACTGACCTGAGACAAACCCTGCATCGGAAAGGAATGACTGGAAACTTTCAAACATAGCTTTGGAGTGAATAAAAACTGAGATTATTTGAGGAACAGTGTAAATTAGTTTGAGAATGAGGTAAGATATCTGCCCCATATCACTCCAATTTTTGTTTATAATACTCACATTGGTGTTTTCTACTGTAACTGGCTGTTAAGAATATTCTCTGCTGGTTTTTCCTGATGCTCAATAAATGTTGCACAGCCAATAATTCCTAGACAGCAAAGATACTTGTGGCTCCTTTTGACTATACCCCCCACTTCAGGAGTAAAGAAGCTGTATTTAATTATTATAATATAAGTTAATATTAGTATTTGTTCGATTATTTAATACTTTTAAATGAGCTTGATCACTCTCTTGGATGAGATCATAAGGTCCTGGAACTCAATAAATGCGATTAGAAGGTGAAACTGTTCAATTTAAGTGCTACTGAAACTCATGTTTTGTTCCAGCTTTTTGTATTTTGTTTTTTTCCCCTCAAAACTCATCCTCAGCCAAGACATAACTCTGAGTACTTGAGTGATAAAACCATAGCACTCCAGAGATGTGTTCAAGCAGCAGGCAGGTGCTTCCCTTTATTAATATATGGGGCTTGTCAGAAGGATGAGACTACAAAAATTGGCTTACTTTGATGTATTGAACTGTTTAAGAGAAATATTATGCCAGCAATTTCCCATCCCTTGGCCTCAGAAGAAAGTGTCTGTCTGAAGTGACTCTGGGGAGAAGGAAAGGTTCCCTCACAGCTCCAGGAGGCTGTGCTTAAGGAAGTTTTGGTGGATGGATAGGAGCAAATCTGACCTTTCTTTGTCATGATCTTTTCTAAGTGGGAGTAAGAGGTCCTTATAAAGAATGATTTTCCTAATAATCCAGTACTGATGGGAGGAATTCAGTCTTTGAGGTTTGGTCAGATTGAGCTATTCCTATGGACAATCCCTTATTCACAAGGTCGAGTAGCTCTGCCTTCTGTGAATTGTCCAACATGGAAAAGATTATCCTGGTCACTAAAAAATTCCCTTTTCCTGTCCTTTTCATGGGATGCAGTGTGGCTGTAGGTGACACACATCTCCCCAGCTTCTCTCCCCTGTTCTGCCCTTTGCAGTTTTTAACTGCTCTGCCACTGGATTGTGCAGTGTGATGGAATTAAAGTGCATCAAGGACTGTCTGACTGATCCAATCAAAGTGATTAAAAAGTTGGAAAGTTGGCCTTGTGCTGCATCTTTGTTGGGCTCTGCCTGTGAGGATATGAAAGGAAATTCTAAATGCTTGTCGAGACAAGTGTTATTCATGTTTGCCATTTGTGCCATTTTGCTGGCTGTTCTCCTAATTAATCATCCCTTTAGGCTGCCATTTATTTTCTGACAATTGCTAACACATGCCTTCAAAACCTGCACCCTACAGACCGTGCTGTTTGTGGGTGTCTGAGGGAAGAGAGGATGTGGCCGTATAAATGCATTCCACAGCCTTTGAAATGAATTCCCAAGTGTTTCAATCACTCTTCCCTGCTCTAGGCCAAAACCAAACATTGTTCTTACTGACTGAGATGAGAGTTTCATTTACCAGCGCTGTGATTTTAAACTAACCAAGATTCCATTACACAAGGAGTATTGAAATGAAATATTATGGAAATGGAGATTGTCTAACACTCTGCATGAAATCAGTGTTGTTTGAAAGGGATGGTGTCCATTCTAAATACTGTTATCTCTTCACGATGTCAGCTCTCTGCTTGCCTTTGAGCAGGGAAGAAAAGAAGGAAGAGTGGTGACACCCCTTTAGTGCAGCCTCAGCAAACATTAATTTGATTTTACAAACAGGAGGAGTTTGCAACGCTCTTTCCTGCTGTGTGCGAGATGGGCCTGGGGAGGAATGGGTTCTTTCCTGTAAAAGTATTTAATTTATTTAATTAAAGTAATTAACCCTTCTTTCCTGTAAAAGTATTTAATTTATACAGTAATTAGCTGAAATTTCTAAATAGACTTCATCACAAGGCTTGGAGCCAAGCAGGACTCACAGGAATGTGTCAGGCACTGCTTTGCAAAGTCAGGCTCCAATTTGCTTTCCCTCTCCTTGTTCTGAGTATCCTGAAGGATTTTCCTGGTTTGTGTTGGAGATCATCTTTCCTGGCCCAATATGAGAATAGCCTTGATTTCTCTTGGGCAGAGCAGGAAATGGAATATTCTCACTTCTGGGTAAATGAGTGCAGTGCATAGATATCTTCTGTGGTTCAGGTTTTTTCTTCCTTTTTTTTCCTCTTGGGTCACTCACAAAAATTGCTTCTCCAGTCAGGAGTAAAGGCACAGGGGAAGATGGACTTTAATTTCTCTCCTCAGTTTCCTAGCTAGATCTAAGTAAAAGCCACCAAAACTCATTGGATTTTGTGCAGTCTCTGATGGTCTCACTGTGCTCCTTGTCACTCTCAGTGATCCCAAATCTCAGCACACACTTCACTCCTGTAAGAGCTGACTAAATTCTTGTCTGTATTTTAATATGCAGTGTATGAATTGCATTTTTTAGACCATAATGTGTTCTGGGAGGACTTTTTGGTGTTTTCCTGAGCTCTGGCTGGTAGCATTGTTCACTCACCATCAATAGGATCACAGATGGGGGATTAGCAATGCTGAGTGGATTGTTCCCCTAATTGATTGGCACTGTTGTGGAAATGAATCTTTGTTTCGGAACTCTAAACTCAATCCAGGTGTTACTCCAGTAGGACAATTCAGAAAGGGATGGGCTTTTCCGGAGATCCTCTGGGTCTTGACTTGTTTGCAAACTCACAGTTAAAGCATTGCAGAGAAAATCTAAACGCGACTGAAACATAACTCTGGAGTGTAGCATAATGACTGCTGTGGAAAAGCAGGGTTTTCCCGAATTTCCAGGGAGCAAATTCCAGCATGAGAGCTCCTGCTCGATTCACTGGAGCCTTGTTCAGACCACACTGGTGATTTCTTTAATGCTCAGCACATGATGATAAATGTTTTACCCGGGAGACTTTCCTCCTCGTGCTTCAAATTTTCTCCAGAATATTGTTTTGAGATAGCATTCTCCTAGAAATGGAGCTCAGGTTTATGCCGTGTTCAACTATTACAGATAAAGATTTTTAATTAGAAGATAATGATTTTGTGTACAAGGTACTTATTTGGGATGTGAGAGGCATCAATTCTGCTGCTGACTTCATCATGGACCTGCTGTTTACTCATAGACTTATTATTTGAGTGTGTCTGTACTTCCTCTGCCTTTTTTTTTTTTTTTTTTTTTTTTTTTTGCCTTGTCTCTCAAAGACTGTAAATGTTTTAGGGATTGGGATTTTTTTCCCTACTGAGTTGTATGCTGCAAACACGAGGCAACCCTGATCTCACTGAGGGCTTCAGTCATTACCATGTAACATTTACAATACTCCTGGTTAATAATATATTCCAGATGAGCTTCCTAAAGTCCAGCTTTGAAAGTTAAATCAGTTAGCAATTTCTGAGATAATTCAGATACTAAAAAGACAAAAAAAAAATCTAATAACTTGATTTCTCTGTGTTCCTCTGTTGACATTGTGGAAACTCAGCTCCCAATCCTACAATGACTTCCCTGCAAACCTGAGTGTACTGTTGAGCAGCTTCCCTGAAGAGGGGAGCTGCTCATGTTTGCCATGCTAAATGTGTGTGAGCTATTGAATTAGAAGGAAACATAAAACTCCAGATTATCTTCATTGTTTCAAAATCCTGGCTCGTATTCTTGCATACAAATCTTTACCTTGTACAGAGGATTTCTGTCTTCTGACCTTTACAACAATGAGTTATTGCGTGTACTCCGTGTTTACAACCTATTCACAGCAGCCCCAAAAGCAGGCATTTTGGGTGGAAATGTGAAAAGGCTGTCATGCTCTCAGTGTTGGCTATAGGAATATGGAATCTGTGTCATTTCAGGCTTCCTTAGTGTCTTTAATTATGTGCAAGCCAAAAATTAATGAGCCAGCTCTCTGCATGTGAAAGAAGTCAGCAGTTTTTGGGTATTTCTGCAAGAACACTTCACAGATTCTGACTGAGGTTAGGGAGCTACTGTACCACAAATTAATCTCATTCTGCAGGGGATGTCTAAGGAAATTAGGTGATTACTCTCTGAGAGTGCCAGTTTCTCTCTAGTGTGAGAAATCTCTAATAGCAGCAGTGTGAACAACCAGCTCAGATGAACTGCCTGGTGCTGGATGAGATGAATCCCCTCGTGATGGGTCATGGGGGAATTCTGAGGGATCAGGTCTGGATGCACAAGATGGAGGAGGGAACCTGTGGGAGTACCCAGAGTTTTCTTGCATTTTCAGGAAGGTAGATTCTGTGATTCAAAAGAAAGGAATTTAAAATACTTCAGAGATTCTGACTTAGCCCTAATGAATGTGGTATGCTGGGTGAGGCAGGTAAATATATTTTGGGGGGTTTTTTTTATGTTTATAATTATTATTTCTGGTCTGGCTGTGGGCAGTTTCCTGAAACCCTGAAAGAACCCTTGTGAATTCCTCATTGTTGTTTTGACATCAAATATTAGAAGAGAGGTTAACCCTTGAATATAACTCATCTAGAGAGATGGGGCTTTGGAAAAAGTGTGCAATTTCTTCTCAAGGAATAGTACTTGGTGTCAGACTACTTTGTGCAACTAGAGCTAGGAGAAATAACCTATAGAAAACCTGAGAAATGACAATTCCACAGGTCTGAAAAGCCCCCAGTGCAGGGTGATTTGGTCCAAGTGCCACTAAATGATTTCATGTCACATAGAAGTACTTGCTGGTTTTTTTTTTTTTTTTTTTTTTTTTTTTTTTTTTTTTTTTTTTTGTGATGCCAGGACATGGGGACATTGCAAAACCAGATTATTTATCCCAAGGCAAATTCTTCTTTGTTAATGTTTTCTTTCATCTTGTATTGGAATAAAAAGTTTGAAGTATTTGTATAAAGCAGAGGCCTTTAAAAATCAGCTGGAGTTGCCTGAAACATTTGACTTCGTCTTGAGGTAATCCAGAGCTGCCTGTACTGTCTGATACATCCTCTGAGCAGGGATTTCACTCTTGTGAGGTCCGAGGAGCCACCAACCATGAATCAATTGCATTCCACCAACTGGGGAATCAGCAAGGCTGGGTTACAACTGCAGCAGGTCAAGGTTTGATTTTGACTGTAGGGTAAATCTTTACCTTCCATTATCTTTTCCCTAGAGACACAGGATGGTTTGGGTGGGAAGGGACCTTAAAGATCAATTTCCAATCCCCAGCCATGGGCAGGGACATCTTCCACTGTCCCAGGTTGCTCCAAGCCCTGTCCAGCCTGGCCTTGGACACTTCCAGGGATCCAGGGGCAGCCACAGCTTCTCTGGGCACCCTGTGCCAGGGCCTCCCCACCCTCACAGGGAAGGACTCCATCCCAGTATCCCATCTAACCCTGCTCTCTGGCAGTGGGAAGCCATTTTCCCTTGTCCTGTCACTCTGTCCCTTGTCCCAAGGGCAGGGATGGCCTGTGGACACCCTTGCTGGGATACTGCAGCCATTGCTCTATGTGCTGCTCATAAAATGCACACAGGAAAGTCAGCCCTAGGAACAAACCTGAGTGAAGTGCCAAGTGTCAGCCTGAGGGTGCTGGGCAGTGCTTGGATACATCCCGAGAAGACTGGGAGGCAGCAGGAGCTGGACCAGCCACAAGAGGAATCGTGTCAGATGGGGAAGAGAAAATCACTGAGTGTAGCCAGAAAACAAAGACAAGGGTGAAATGTCTCAGATAACTCATCCTGTCATGACAAAAAAGACCTGGTGGTGACCTTAACCAAAGTCGTTTGGAGTTTTATGGCATTCCATTTTTCCCAGACTGGTTTACATTAGAGTTAAAACCTACAGACCAAACGTGCAGCTTTGCTTGGGTTGGGTAAATTTGTTCCAGGGTCGTGTCTAAACCCAGCTGTGGTTGTTCTGTGGACAAGCCAGGGCTGGGAGCTCCTGCCTCAGGGTCTGTTGTGGTGGCAGTGCTTGGACCTGGCCCCAGGCAGGGTGACAATGCCATGGGAGAGCAGCAGCCCCAGGGAGGTCACTGGTGATCCCCAGGCAAAAGGCACTGAGCAGCCACAGCTCAGGTGTGATCACAGAACTGGGAGTGTTGCAGCTGGGGACAACCTGACCTCGGAGAGATTGGCTTTGATTGCCTTAATGAATTTGATGTGTTTTGAACAAAAATGATGTTTTGCCACGGGGTAAACACTGAGTCGGAGAATTTCCGCTTGGTGCGATGCGCGAGGCGCTTCTTCATTTAATCAAATCCTTGACAGGCACAATTCACACATCTCTCACAGCAATTAAAGGAGCCATTTTCCCGGAGTACAGAAGGCGTTTGGTTAGACATTATTTTAAAAGTAAAATATGACATGTTTTGTCAAGAGTATCTTTAAAATGACAGTCTTGCTTTATGCTCTATTCTAGCTCTGTGACTGACTGGTGAGAACTGAGATAACTTTTAGGGCAATAATTTAGCATGTTTCTAATTAGTTTGCTATTTGCATCTGATATTTTGCTCAATAAAAAAAAGCTAGAAGATTTTTTTTTTTCCTGCAAAAAGGGCTACATATCAAAATTCAGACACCAGCACGGAAAGGTGCAGTACATTTATGACCTTGTGTGATTAGTGATCTCTGAATCTAATCTTAAGGTACTTTAATGGACTATAATTATCTACAGTGTATAGTTACTGCCTTTCCTGAGATTGATTTAAAATTGCCTCAGGAGGCAAGTGCTGTGTAATTATCTGATAAGAACTAAACTTGATACTCTGACTGGAAACTTTTGGAAACACAAAAATAAATATAGTTCAGGACAAAACTTACTGCTGGCCAGCTTCGGAAATGAAATCTGTTCTCCCAGGCTGTCTTTGCAGTGACAGATAAAGAAGAAAAGGGGAAAAGCTTACAACCATTTTCAAGATATCAGCCTAATTCAGCAAACTTAGTGGAAGGTGGGTTTCCCCTCTGCCACAGATGTTCCTACAGAACCATGAGCAGAAGAGGGGAAGCTGAGGAGAAAGAGGTGTGAACTCCTCTGACCCAGTTGCTGAGACAGTAGGTATTCTATTAAAATAAACAAAGTGCTCAAGAGGTTTTTCAGTGGAAATTGGGGACATAAGGAACAGAGGGAGGCTTTGCAAACATTCTGTGAGTTGTCCTTGATGATGTCTGCTGGGGTTTCCAGAAGAACACCAGCCCCATCCCAACGTGACATTGTCAGTGGAGGTCCTGACACCAATGCCAGTTCACAGCCCAAATTAATCCTTTTTTAATATTTAACACACGGTGCTGGCAGCACTACTGAATGTAGCATGGGCCAGGGAAATCAGGCATTCAATTAAATGTTTTTTAAAAATTCAACTCTCCTCGCACTTTTCCTATTATTCCAAACACCCCTGTTCTTTGGACCTAGCCCAATTTCAGCGATTCCTTGGGAAGTTTGCTGGAGAAGGAGGAGGATGGAACTCTCCTTAGACTCTCCTCGTGCTTAGTGCAATAAGAGTTTGGGAGTTCATATCAGATTAATGAGTTGTCATCTCAAGGAATGATTGATTTTGGTAGGAATATGAAGGTACACAGATCCCATCTGTGCTGTCACAAGGAAGAGTGGCCTTCAGGGTTATCTTCAGGATGCTGAGTTCCTGATTTTAGGCTCTGACCTTTCTTTTTGGTTGGCCTGGATGGGGCTGAAAAGCTGTGCTTAGGAAAATGAGCTGTGCAAGTGGGCTAAACTTTTCCATATTCAGTTGCTCCTCACTGTCCAAAAATGCATTGACAAGAGTTTGTGCCCATGGGACAATCCTGGGAAGAGGAGAGGTTCAATGCTCCTGCCACTCAAGTCCACATTGCTTTCAGGTCCAGTCCTGTGGACAACCTCAGTTTCCTTTTCCTGAGGGATGGTGCACTGAGGAATGATGCAAAACTTTCCTATGGCACAAAGGAGGTCTTTGGTTAATCCCCTACAGTCTTTTCAAATTGTCAGAGATCATTTCCTAACAAAAAAATTGTTGTATCTTCCCCAGTGCACCTCAGTTTGGGACCCTTTTTGATGAGGAATGGAGAGAAATCACTCTGTAGAATGGGAGTTTTTCATTGCTGAGGATCTCAAAGTGGTTTCATGGTGAAGACAGGAGGCAGTCCCTATGTACTTAATGGAAAAGTTCTTCAAGTGGAAGAAGCTAAAAGCTAAAAAATATGTTGTCAAGAAAATCTGAAAGAATAAAATGTGAATCCTTCCCACTGAAATGCCACAATGCAGCAATAGGGGAGGACGGGTGTTCAGTGGAGAAGTGAAGGAAATAAAAGGGAAAAAGGCAACACAAAAAGGGACAAAAAAGGAAATTAGCTAGCAATATGATGTGGAATCTAAAAACACTGAGAAAGGACCACAGCTGGAGGCAGGATTCGGAAGATGAAACCTTTACAGGCCCATTGGAAGATGGAGGTGATAAAATCTCTAATAGTGACTCAGAAATGGCAACATGATGAAATATTCAGGAAGAATGACATTCTGCATCACAGTCCACATGTCATCTGAGCATTTCCAGCTTGGGTAGCATGACATCAGTTGTGGAACTAATATGTTATTCAATTAATATGGAATGAGGGGACAGGAATAGAACGATCATGAGAGAACATGGTTTATGAAAATAGACTCTGGACTTGTTCAATCATGAGGAGATTACAAATGTAGGTGGCAAAGGAAGTGGGAAGCTTGATATACTTAGTCCAGTAGACTTTTGTAAGGCGTTTAACCCAGTCTGCTTGACATTCTGTAAAAGAGCAAGTGATACCATGTCAGGGAAGTTCACATTAATTGGATTGAAACCTGACTGGCACAGCTCAAGATGTCATCACTGCAGAACAACCATCAGATTTCTTTCTGATTTTCTCTCCCCAGAGCCTGAATTAGGAGTAGGCAGAAGCTATTGAATATTTTTATCTAGAAGCAGGGCGAACTCAATGCAGATAAAGCGTGGAGATGACAGAGGGCTGATGAAGTGGTAAATAATGAGGAGGATTGGGAAAGATCTAGAAAGCTTGACAAGTCAGCCCACTCAGAATGAGTTTGTTTTAACATCATCAAAGTCAAGATAGGAAAGGTTTATATCTCTTTTTATGTAAAAATTGCCGTCGCTGGAAAAAAAATCAGTGTTCAGGTGAGTCAAACTCTGAGCAACCTGGTCTAATGGAAGGTATCCCTGCCCATGGTACAAGGGGACTCTTAAGGTCCCTTCCAACCCAAACCATTCTGGGCTTTTGTGAGTCCTGCCCCACTCCTCTGTTCCCCATAGAGACAGTTCTCCAGGAGCTTCTCCAATGTGAGTCCATCCCAAGGGCAACAGTTCTCCACAAACTGCTTCACATGGGTCACTCTTCCTCAGGGTCAGTCCTTCAGGCACATCCTGCTCCAGTCTGGGTCCTCACAGGGTTACAAATATCAGCAAACCTGCTCCAGCATGCAGGGCTCCTCCCTGCAGGGGTCTGGCGGTCCCTGCCAGGATCCTGCTCCTGTGTGGACTTCTCATGAGATCACAGCTTCTTTTGTGCATCCCCTGCTCTGGTGTGGGCTCCTCCAGGGGCTGCAGGTGCATCTCTGCCCCACTGTGCCCTCCATGGGCTGAAGGGACACAGCTGCTTCATCCTGGGTTTCCCCATGGACTCTCCAGGGAATTCTCAGCTGCAGCACCTGGAGCAGCTCCTGCCCTTCCTTTTGCACTGACCCTGGTTTCTACAGAGATGTTCCTTTCTCAGATTCTCACCCCAGTCTTCTCTGCCAGTGGTTCCATCTGCCCAATAACATATTTTTTTTCCTTCTTACATCTGTTATCCCAGAGATGTTGCCATCATTCCTGCTGGGCTCAGTCTTGGCCAGTGGTGGGTCCATCCTGGAAAAAGAATTGGCTCTGCTGGACACTGAGGAAGCTTATGACAGCTGCTTACAGGAGCCACCCCTGCACCCACCTCGCTCCCAAAACCTGGCCATACCATTCCAACACAGTGCAGAAGGTCTGGGAGAGGTCAAAGGGGAATTTGAGGAGCAAGGAAGGTCCAGGAGACCACATGAAGGGGCTGACTGGGAATGCTGGTTGCTTGGTGACACTCTGCACTTGGAGATAAGACAGCCTGGGAAAACTGTCCATGGAAAAGTGTCCATGGAAAAGTGTCCCTGACTCCTTCCTAGTTAATGGAGAAATGTCTCTGACCTCTTCCCACCTCAGGGTCCAGACAGGTGGTTAGTGGGGAAGTGGAAATGTTTCCCATGGATGCACAGTGTTGTTCTGTGCTCTGGCTGAAGTTTTCACTGCAGTACCAATCTGAGCAGAGTTACAAGATTTTTGTTCTAGATATATAATTTACTGGCTGTTTTGAAACAAATGTCACTTGCTTTTCATATTTACGGACAGCTGGGGACCATGAAGCAGCTGTTTAAAGAACTGTATTTACTTTTAGATGTAAACAAAATATTAAAGTGCCCTGCAGAAATCTCTGTGCTCACACAAACAGCTCATATTCTATATTATTTATATGTGAGAGTGTGTGGGTCGCTGCAGCTTGTCTCTGTCTGATGCATTAACTCTCCTTATGTGACAACTCTCTCTGGATGAAGCAATCTGCAGAGGTGGACAGACAGTTGCTGCAGGGCCACTCCAAAGATGTTGTTAAGGGGAAAAAAGTGTATTTTTTCTGTCCTCTTAGATGAGTAAGGTGAAAAAAAAAAAAAAAAGTCTCTTTAAACACAAACTTTTCTTGCTGGCAAAAAACTTGGTAGATTTTCCTCATGAAAGAATTATGGAAATTTAAAATAAGTGTTTTGCATAATTTGAAAGTATGTGATGGGAAGTTGTAGCTCTGAGAAACTGTCCTTACACATGATGAGCAGTGGCAGATGTGCTTTCTCTCATCTTATTACATGCATTCGGTTGCATCCTTAGAATTCTCCCTGAGTCACCCCGACCCCTCTGCCTGGTGGGGAGATTGCCATCGACCTGTGAGCTGTTCTCATTTATTTTAGAAACACAGGGAAGAGGAGACCCTCTCCTGGAAGGTTAATTAGAGTGTTCAAGGCTGCTGGATTGTGATTCTCATCCTCATGAAATTATTTCATATTCCTTTCCCTGATGACAGTCATTCCACAGGCCTTCCTTGGGATTGTCCAAGGCCTGGATGGAGGCACACAGGGACGTGTCTTTGGAATGCAGAGGGACAAGGTGTCACTTTGGGTGGAAATGCTCACAAGCAGCTCTGCAGAGGTGCTAGGGACAGGCAGCAGGGACTGAAGCTGAGGAGCTGATTACTACTTCCAGAGGGTTTGCTCCAGGAAGGAATTGGGATTGTCCAGGGCCTGATTCTGGTGGCCCCTGGGGCTTTTCTGCCTCACACCACGGCAATTTTGGCCTTTCATCTCTTCAGGAATGAACATGATTGTTTGAGTAGGAGTCAACTTACTCAAAATCGGGAGGTTTTTGGAATGTTTTCAGCCTTCGTTGAGGTCAGGATGTTACATGTGGACACTTCTCTGGGGCATGCAGTGCTCCTGGTGCAGATAGAGATGGTGTGGTGGGATGGATTTCATTTAATGAGTGCTGGGAACCCTCCAGTAACACCAACCTTATAACCTTGGTGTTCTGAGACATCCTGTGTTCATATTGACTCAGACACGTTATAAATTTGGGTGATATCCATAGTATCAGAGGAGAATTTTTTATGATTACATGACACAATGCCAGAAAAAAACCCCAATCTGAGGCCTATGAAAATCAGCAGTATGTGCTGAGAAAAATCAATAAGCAATTTGCCCAGAGAATCCCAAAGAGAATGCATGTTTTTTGAGACTTAGAATAACTTTAGCTTATTGATTCCTAAAATCTCCCGGACAGGGAGAAATGTAAATACAGGGATCCTGCTCCTCTGGAGTTCAGTGGGAGGAGGATCAGGCCCTGAGCTGGGAGCTGTGGGATTTACAAAAGTACGCTGTGCTGCTTAATGAAACAGTTTAATTAGAAAACTTTGTCACAGCCTATATGTGGCTCGAAGGCAGTTTTACCAAACAGGCTGAGTAATTCCTGCCAAGCATTAAAGCTGATTGGTATTCTCAGCTTGGAAGGGAGAGGAACATGGAGAGCACTGATAATGAGAGTGGGGTGGCTCTCAGGGACTTGCCCTTGTGGGCTTGGTGGGAGTCTTTGTCTTTTGAGCAGGTTCTGGTGTCTTCTGCCACCTGACAAAGCCAGAATGAAGCTGAAATATTAATAACTATGTATTTTGACTAGCTTCAAGTCAGCCTGTGCAAAGCCAGAGTGATAAATCAGGACTAACTTAGTGTCACCATGCATGTAACCATGTCTACTTTTAACCAGTTTAAGTCTTAGTTCACATTGATTTTTTTGTTTTCATCCTAAAAGCTTCTACTTGTGTCAGAGAATGGAATATCTATTACTAATTCAGTCTGTGTTTCTGATGTTTCCATGTTTCTGATGTTTCTGTTTAAAAAAAAAACACAGCAAAGGAAGCTTAAACTGAGAACCCAATTTTCAAACTCAATCGCAGCACAATTTTAAGTGAAGAAAAACTTTTTATCTTCAGGGTAATTTTCTTATAAGCATAAATCTCACATTTTGCATATTCTCGCTTTTTGCACTGCTGGATATTGAAGCACAGTTGGGGCTCACCACAAGTGAGATTGACAATTGTCTTATTCTTAAAATGCCAAAGGAAAAAAATCTGTGTCAGTTCTTCAGTCAGATTTTTTTTTTTTAACGGTGCAAATGTATCTAAAATATTGAGAACTCATGTGAGGAGAAAGTGAAAAATTGTGGCAAACACACCCTTCTCTGTTCTCAAAAATGTCATTGTTTTTGCCTGCCAGTTATTGAACTGCTCCTCCTGACTTAGTGTGGTGCCTGATCTAATTTTACTGCTGGGTACCTCATATCATCATTCTCTGAAATTCGGCCTCATTTCCATCTCCTCACAGAACTCAGCTCAGACAGAAACAGGCTACTCCTCTGATTAAAACGTTGAGGCAAAAATTTCCTGGATAAGCATTGAACAGATTCTTACTGTAGTCATGTAAGAAGAGTATTCAAAAGTTAGGAAGAATTGTTTCTAAAAGGAACAGCTTCACTTTAATGTCATTCTTGTGGATTTTTAAAAGACGTGCAGCAACCAAGTATAGAAAAACGAGAAGAAGGGTTTTAGAGATTCTCTATGACCATGAGCACAGACCCTTAGGACATCTTTTGTGAAGCTTATCAATATGATGGGTTTCTTTGTGACATGTGGCCTCATTAAAGAAATATTTCCTTTGTTTCTGCTCATGTCCACTGGCTCTTGCTGCACATTTTTGAGGACTGTTGGTCTTGTCTATCTGATAGCTGAACGTGGGCAGTGGCAGAATCCATGGCCAGGTGCTCCAGTCCCAAATATGGAATTTTTGTGCCCTTCACTGGACTCTCTCTGGTGTGTTGGAGCCCAAATCTGGACACATGCTGCAGATGTGGCCTCTCCAGTGCTAAGAAGAGGGAGAATTTCCCCTGCTGTAAGTGCTGGCAGCATTCCCAGTGCAGCCCAAGCCCTGCTAACCTCCTTTGCTACTTGGTCACCGTGCTGGCTCGTGTCCAGCCTGGCATCCATCCTGATCCCTGGCTCCTTCTCTGCCAAGCTGCTTTCAGCCCCAGCCTGTGCTGAGCTTATTGCACCCCTGGGGCAGGAGTTTGCACTTTCCTTTATTACCTTGTTTGAATTCCAGGCCATTCACCCTGGCTCATTTTTCCATCCAGCTGAAGCCTCGCTGGAGGGTGGCCGGAGCTGCCAGCACATCCACGGCTCTGCCCGGTGATGAATCACGGGTGAAGCTGATGGGAGTGCACTCTACCCCAGCAGTCAGGTCGTTTAATGAACTCACCGAGCAGTGTTGGCACCAGTATTGATCCCTGAGGGATGGAGGTTGAACTTGCACGTGTCCTTTCTGGAGGAAAATCCCTGGAGCTTCCCAGTGGTGGCTGCTCCTGACTGTGGCAGCTCCTTGTGCATAGACACAGCAGTTTTGAGACATCAGGAGCCACTCAGATGTAAATGGTGAGACAATTGCACTGCATCTTCTCAGGGATAACAGTTTCAGTCCCTCACAATGTGTGCAGTCATAGAACACAACCATTTAGGTTGGAAAAGGCCTCCAAGATCATTGAGTCCAACATTCAACTAATACTTAATGCATTTTTGGATATTTTATAAGATGTCTGCATGTTTGCAAACAGCCTTGCCTTAGCAATGTTACACAACCCAGAGAAGAAGAGAGCTCAGCAGTTCCAGCTTGTCCTGCCTGGTTAGGGGGATTGGATGCTGTACCTCAGGGTTTTACCCTGCCTCTGTCACAACAAAGAACTTCTGTGAGCCCCATCCCATGGTTACTCATGGAAATTTTAGGTGGAGAAAATATTTTCCTTGAAGGTCTCACAGTGGTAGGGAGTTTAAGGCAGAATATAGCATTTTGTGAGGTGAACTCAGGGCCTTCTTTCCACGTGCATGTGAGTTTTGGAGGTAAATTTTGCACTTCAGTAAGATTTGGGGAGAGTTTTGAATGAAAATAAAGAAATAAAGTTTTTATTTTTCTCACTGATTCCCTCTTATAATGGAAACTTGAGCTCTGGATTTTAGGAAATCAGGCACAAAAACACACCAGAAGCTGTTTTTCATTCAAACCCTTTAAAAAGTAATACTGGTTATTCTGAATTGGAAACCTGACTTATTTCCTACAATTTCTGTTACGACTGCTAAAAATCCTATAGCTGGGAAATAGGACGTGAAACCCTTTTAACTGAGGACTTGCTGAAGCCCAGTTTCTGATGGAAGAAGTTTGTGCAGGATAGTTAAATCTTGTGTGGGAAAAGAGCTTCATGCAAGGTAGGAAGCTCCTCTTGGAGCTTGTAAATGTGTTGAGATGAAAAGAGTGCTCTGATTTTTGCTGATTTTGCCTTAGGAGCACAATAATGATGGCTGAGGTGCTTCTCCTGCTTCTGGAATTGGTAATCCCTCAGCAGAAAAACAGATGATTTAAGAGGATGGATAAAGCTTTATTTTATATACAACTCCTTTCTGGTACCTTGTCCAAGGTGGTGGAAAGGATGAGATGAGACAGGATGAAAGGAAGCAGCCTCAAGCTGCCCCAGGGGAGGTATATCAATTGGATATTGATATATATCCAATATAAGCTGGAAAATATTCTTCACAGAAAAGGTTGTCAAGCTCTGGTACAGGCTGCCCAGGGCAGTGGTGGAATCACCATCCCTGAAGGTGCTCAAAAAACTTGAGGGTGTGACACATGGGGACAAGGCTTAATGCTGAATATGGGGGTGGTGCTGGTTTGCTGATCTTAAATTCTTACCTTTACAATTCTTTGGTTCTAAGAGGCTTCACTTCCATTTGGAGTGGTGCTGGATCACCTTCTGAAGCCACTTCTGGGGGCAGAGTCCAACCTGAGTGATGGGCACAGGGATAGTGTGGAACTCCTGCTCATGGAGAGTCCTGATGTGGGCTGTGTCTCTCTTCCTGTGTGTGCTCTGCTCACCTCTCCCTGAATCCCTCTGTTGTCCTTGGAGCATCAGGGCACATGAGCTTGGTGAGGGAATGAAGGGCTTTCTGCAGCCAGGACCATTTGCTCTTTGTGCTAGAAATCTCTGGATGGGAGCCTCTGGACTTGCTTTTACACGCTTCACAAACCAGAGCTACCTGTGTCACTGCAAGGCACTCAGGAATACTTTGAGACTTCAAAGTGTTTGAATAATGCCATGGAAATCCCATAGGTACAGTGCTGTGGAGCAGCTCCTTTCTGCTAGGTGGTGCAGCAGAGTCCCAGGGTTTCAGGATACTCACACTTGGGCAAGCCTGCAAGAGAGCTGGGGAGGGAACTGGGACAAGGAATGGAGTGCCAGGACCTGTAAGCTGCAGGAGGGCAGGGTTAGATGGGATATTGGGATGGAGTCCTTCCCTATGAGGATGGGCAGGCCCTGGCACAGGGTGCCCAGGGAAGCTGTGGCTGTCCCTGGATCCCTGGCAGTGTCCAAGGTCAGGATGGACAGGGCTTGGTGCAACCTGGGCTAGTGGAAGGTGTCCCTGCCCATGGCAGAGGGTGGGTCTGGATGATTTTCACTGTTCCATCCCACCCAAACCATTCCAGGATTCTCTGCTCTCAGAGCAGTGCAGAGGGGTGGGTCAGACCACAGGCATTGCTTCAGCTGCTCGATGCCAGTCCTGGCAGGACCCCACATGATTTATCTTTATACCTCATTATTTATCAGTGCTAAAACTGCCCTGCCTGGACATCAGAGCAGTCTGCACAGGGAAGAACTTCATGGTAGAGAAGCTGGCTGAGAACATTTCAGACTGCAAACCTCTGCCAAAAAACCTCTGCAGTTTGTCTCCTCTCTGTGAAAAGATTTTGTTTTTCTTCTCAGGCTCTGTTAGATTCTGCCTACAGTTGTCATAATTTTCATAGCCAGTTACAGACATTAGGGAAAAATACCTTGCAAGGATGAGGTAAATGGAAATTTCTCGTCTGTCGAGCTCAGCGGGTTGTAAGGGAAAATATCCATACTATTTATTTCTATTATATTAAAATTGCTGCCTACATCTCCCAGTGACTTAAAAACAACAGAAAATTAGATATTTTTTTTTCCACATTGCTGGACATGCCCATCTTGTTGTGTTATGCTTTTTTTTTTTTTTTTTTTTTTGTATTCACTGTGTGCTGTTCGCCCAGGCTCTGGCGCTTTGCTAAGTAAGAAGCCAAGGCTGGTGATTTGTGTAACACCTGTCATTATTTCAAAGCAGTCCGACAGCTTTAATAAACCCTTTTTGCAGGGAAAGAGGGAGCTGTATTTCACCACGCATCCGGAGGGAAAGCTGGCGTCTCCCTGCCCTCCGCATCCCGCCTGCGTGTGGCGGTGCTGAATCAATAACTGCTGCTCCCACTCCCTCCAGAGCATCGCTCAGCGCCTGGCAACTCAAACCAGTGAGTCCCCAAACGGTGCAGCCTCTTCCCCTGGCTCTGCATGATCGTTAGCTTCCCTCTTCCCCTTATTTTTTATTGGGAATGCTGTGGATGCTTCATTACAATAAATGCTTTGCTGTTAAATTTTCTCCGATGCATTTTGGCAGCTGCATAACAGATAGATGGCTTCTCTCCCCACAGTGCCGGAGGACCCTAAATTAGGAATATATTTACCTTCAGCTTTGGGGATTGTTCTATTTTATTGCTTTTCGAGGCGAGGGCTCTTTCATAGATGAGAAAATGGTGCTCCCAGGTGGGAGCTCTTCAGGGACCTCAGTGGGAACAGGATGAAGTCCCCAGTTCATCCTTGGAAGTGTTCAATAAACACGTGGATGTGGTACTTGGGGATGTGGTTTAGTGGTAGCGTGGCAGTGCTGGGTTAATAATTTGGACTGGATGGTTTTATGGGGCTTTTCCAAGCATAATGATTCCATGGTTCTGAGTGGGTTGTGATTCAGGAGAACAGAAATATGTTTTCTTCTTCAGTGCCACAGAACCAAGCACTGGAGGAAGGAGCTCTGTCTCACCCTGATCTCTGATGTCAGGAGGCAGCAGGGGGGTGCAGAAGGCTTCCCCTCCCTCAGGTCTCCTCTGCGCCTACAACAGGGGATCAGGGCCATCATTTGAACCTCTCACCTGGGGCTGGAATCAGGGAATTCCCTGCAGTCCAAGGCCCTGGCAGTGGAGAAGGGAGAACATGGATTTAAAAAAGGTTGTGCTGGTTAAAAAAAAAAAAACAAAACTCCAGGTGGGAGTTGAAGGTGAAAGAATCCAAGTTAGGCTCTGCTCAGCTCCCTCGTACAGGTGAGCCCTCCTTGCTCATTTTCAGAAGTTCAAACACTCAGACTGCGAAATGGACTGAGCTATAAAATATTTAATCAGGTTTCCCAATATTTCCTTGTGATGTGCAATAATCACGATGAAGAAAAGGGGCTGGACCTCCTCTTTGAGGCAACCCAGGAGTGCATTTTAAATTCTTCTTGTCACCAAGAAAAATATCTCAGCTTTCTAAAAATACCTGGGTGAGAGCTGATGTTTGTGCACTGCCCCAGTCCAGTCCTGAGAGGTGCTGGATGCTCCTGGTTACACACAGCCAGGGCCAATATTCTAAAGGCATTCAGAGATTTTGCTTCAACCCGTTATAACCCCCTACTTCATGTTAATTTCTATTATAAAAACTACTTTGAAAAAATGAGCCCAAGCATATTTTTCTATTTTTAAAGAATATTCTTTAAAGATAAGAATATTTAGGCTTTTCGTTCCCTTTGCTTTCCAGAAGGGGCTCAGGAATGGATGCAAAGCCAGACTTGATAAAAGAAAGAACAAAAGTTTTTTCTGAGTGATCAAGGGAATGCAGCAGGCTTGGTGGGATGATGGTGACTCTGAAGGAATGGGCTCACCCAGCAACAGGGACTAAAGGAAGTGGGGACAGTTTCCTACCAGCCCTTTTAGCTGCTTTCTGTCCCCTGTGTACTGTCTCTATTTTAACAAAGGTCAGCTGTGATAATTTTTAGTCTCATTTTGGGGTTTAAAAGGCTTCTTTCTAGTTCCAAGGGTACACTTCCAGAAGGGCTGTGGCATTTCAGAGCTTTGACAGGACTCAGCATTTTGTCACACTTGTGAACACGAATAACAATGTGAAGAGATTTTGGTTATATCCATTTTCCATTTGCTCTTCTTGCAGCCTGGAAAGTGCAAAAATATCTAAAATCTAATCAGGGGGCAAGGGATAGGTCTGTATTTTCTGTCCTATTTCATGTATCACTAAGCCATGACTGCAGTGCAGGTGGTGGAGCTGTAGGAATAAATGACTTCTAATGAGATTTTATAAGAGTTCAACTTTATGTGTTAATTTATTTATTTACAGACCTTACACTGAATTTTGGACAGGAGTTCAGGCCTTTGCTAAATGTATTCACACATACTTTTGTCCAAGCTTTCCTTTATTCCCATTTCCATGGGCAATGTTACAGGATGTCAAGAAATTATTGTCTGTACTAGTTCCCATGCCAACCTGTGGAGGGAGGTCCGACATAGCTGCATTTAAAGCAGGAATCATCTGCATTTCTTCACAGGAGGTGGGAATGGTCACCTTAGGCTGCAGCACACTCTGACACTCCAGCTGAAATCCCAGGCCTCTGGAGGTCATTACTCCAGCCAGAGATGCTGCTGCGTTTTTTATTACTGTGGTTATGGCACTGCAGCCGTTTTGCACCTGATTTTTTTGAGCTTCTCCATCCTAAAGATCAAGCTGGGAGTTTCCCTCAAGGAATTTCCCTTGCTTGTTGCTGTCAATAGTTATATTCTGCAGAAGGTCCAGCAAATTATTTAACAAATTAATCCACCAAATCCAGCAAATTATTCCAAACAATTAACAAGCTACGTATTTGTGTCTTCTGACACAAGTTTGGTCTTCTGGCACAAATGTCTTTCTGTACTCCTAGTTAGGGCAAACCCTGAACCCACTCCCAAACCACTCCAGTTTGAGTCACCAAGATTTCACTGCAAATTAATGGGAAGAGAAGTGCAGGATTTTTCAGTTCAGTGCTCTAAAGCTGATTTAATGCTCCACAAGAGCTACATTTCACACTGATGTGAGCAACCTGTTGGAGATGAAGATGCCCCTGCTCACTGCAGGGGACTGGGGTCACACGATCTTTAAAAGGTCCCTTTCAACTACAACAGTTCTGTGGCATAGGAAAGTAATACACAACCAGTAAAGGATTTTCCTTTATCCATGTTTACTATGCAGACTTATCCTTGTTTCCAGCCAGGCACACGCAGGAATAAAGGGATAAAGCCCTGCCTTTTGCAGTGCCTGATTTGTGCTGCTGGTTTCCCAGTGACAACTCGGACTGCTACACTGAGCTGGACATTCCAGGGCGCTTTGTGAGATTGAACACCTTGGCTGCAGGTTTCCAAAGCCTGCTTCACACCCAGCAGAGACCTTGTGCTAACAGAGCCATAAGCAGGTGTGCAGAAAGGAGCAGGGAGTGCCAGGGAACAGGGGGAAGCTCCTGTGTGCGGTTCCTGGAGGCAGATGGTGCTGTTGGCCAAGGAACAGTGCTGCAGAGGCTGCCGAGCTCCTCAGACAGACCCCCGCAGACAATTGCAATAATGATGGCTCTCAGAACTCCTCTGAGATCAGCAGGCATCGTTCTGGGTGGAGATGCTCCCAGAATTTCAAGCAGCCTTGTTATAACTCGTGGGAGTTGTGGGTTTGGAGGGGCATCAGCAGCTCCATGTGCGCCTCTGGGTGTGTGTGAGCTGCTCAAACCCGCCCTGGCTGCAACCCTGAGCAGAAAGTCTTCTGGGGACAGTCTCTCCCAACATGTTGGGGTGGGAATTTCAGGGTTCCAGACAATATCTGGGGGGTGCAGAGGAAAAACCAAAGCAGGACTTGTTACAGGAATGTTGTTTCTGAGCGGCAGAGTGGCTCTCTGCTGGGCTTTAATCATGGAATCACTTTGAGGTGTTCACCACACTCCAGGTCTCATTGACCGTGTCCAGGCTGCAGTAAAACACATCCCTTGCTCAGGATTACTGCTGAATATGAGTTTATGGACAGTGAGAAAAGGAGATTTAGGCCTTTTAAATGTGAAATGTGACATTCTTAGTGGCAAGTTGCATGCAGCAGAATGAGATCTATCTTTGCACAGAACTCGAAGGGAAACAAAAACTGTGTTTGATGAACTGCACAGGCAATTATTGAGCTCATACATGAGCCACAAGCAAGTGCAAGAGTTTGGGACTATCCCAGCCATCAGCAAGGTCACTTATGCTGGCAGGAATGTGCAGCAGAGAGGTTTGGGATTTTGGGCAACACCCTGGAATCTCTCCTTGTGTTTGACTCACACTGACAGAAGTGGGTCAGGTACCTGGCCAGAGCACGGGTGAGGGGCACAGTCAAGGATGGCTGAGGTGGCACCTGAGCTTAGAAGGGGCCTCACCTTTTCATAAAATAACCTCCCTTCTTTTTCCATAAGCTCTTTAAGTGCTGTTTTTATGGTTATGCTATTGCTGAGCCCAAGTGTTGGAGAATGATGAAATCTAATAAACATGCCTGGCTCTTTTATTCATCATTAGACACTGAACACTTTAGGATTCACTTGGGTCACATTTTGGAGCTTTTCTCTGCAGCTATCAGGGTTAGCAGGGCCATTTTATCAAAACAGGCCTGAGCTATTCACACATTCACAAGAATCCTGAGAAATGAAGGAGCTCACTGCAGATTCGTGTGAGCTGAATCAATAGCAAGGGCATGGAGATGAGGACTCTGATTTTTATGCCTCTGTCTTTTTGGTTGGTTAAGTTCTCTGTGAGATAAAACTGGAGCCTCAGAATTTTTTTCCTTTATCCAGCCCTCCTTTAGTCTCAAATTTTCCAGAGCCAGGTTAAAAGTGTAGCAGAGAAAGAGAAAAGTCTCCATTCTTGATACAAGTGCATCTAAACCAAAAGTACCTTCAAAATTATTCCTTCACTTTTCCTGTTGTTCCTCATGTCCTTATGCTCATCTTTAAGGTGCAGGGGAGAGGAAGCCATGGAAAAAATTCAACCTGAAATTTTAATCAAGAGTCTGTGAATTTTCAGCCACTATGCTACTGAAGCAATTTTAGTATTGAAAACTCAACAAGGAAATCTGTAATTTCTACCCAAATGCCTTTCTTGAGCAAAGTGCTGCTTTTTTTCCCAGACAATTATTACACCTTCTGTGGCTTTATTTTTGTCGACTTGCAGTGGTTGTGTATGATAGCTCACCAAATATGAGCTCAGAAAAGTATCTACTGAAAAACATTATTATCAGGTGAGAGATTTATGGGCTTGCTAGCAAATTTATGATGGATAAGTAGAATTGGAAGCAAATAATAATGGAAAATCTCACTTATTCTTGAAAGAGCAGTAAGGCAGATTCATGTGATGTGGAGCAAATATTTATTCGCAGTTAGAGTAATTTTATTTGAGTGTAGTGGGTGAGCAGCTGTGGGCAGTTTACTCATAAATTAGGCTTTGGGATCCTGTTTTCTTCATTTTGGGTCTTGGTCAGGAATAGTCCACATCTGGCAAGAAAATTGCCTACTTATGAATCTCTGGACCCTGTTATTCAGCTCAGCTTTTTCTGGGCCTAACTGACATCTAGTTTTTTCTTACATTCTTTCTACTTTTCTATGAATTTTCAAACTCTGATTAGATATGAAATGTTAATCCTTACAATTGTTCTGGTGTAGAAAATAATAATCCTAAAATAACCCTTTGGTTTTCATCTTTTGGCTATGAAATCAGTGCACCCACTGATATTTTATTGGTAAAGAGCTCATTCCGATGAGGTCTTGGGGTTATTTAACAATTATTAGTGCCAAAGACATCACCTCACAATAAACAATTCAGAGCAGATTTGGGAGGACATCTGTGAGTTATAAGAATACACAGTTCCAAATTTTTTTTTTGCAAAATCTGAATGTGGAGTTTTAAAAGACCTTTTATTGGCAGCCTATTTCAGGAAAAAAAAAATAAACCAGTTTATTGGGAAGCTTAGAGAGTGGTGGTTCAAACTGTGGTTCTACCAGAGCCTAGAAAAGGTAATTCATCATGTAAGGAGCCCAGGTTGCAAAGCTCCCATCCCATGAAGCAATACACAATTAACCCAGCCTAAGGATGTGGGCTATAAATCCTGATGACCCTTTGGCAGTGTGAATGTTACTAATGAGTAGCTTTGGGCACACAGAACGAAGTTCACCAAAGACAGGATGTCCTGGAGCAAAAAACTACCTGGAAAATTAAAAAAGGGAAATATCCCTTCCTCTTCCTCCATGTCCCCCTCCCATCTCCATGCCTGCACACAATCTTTCACGTCTTAATTGTTTTATGTGTGGGCAAACATCACCTGCATCACTTATTTCTGAAAGGATTTTAATGCTTTGGAAGTACTTAAGGGGGGAACAGCCAGATTCATAGCTGGCATAACTCTGCACAGCTCTGCTGAAGTCAGGGGATTTATAATGACTTGGATACTTAGGAACCAGGCTTAAAATATGCAGCTACAGAACTGCAATGCTTCCTTACTCGGAAAAGTTTTCCTTTGGGTGAATCTCACACCCAAGAAGATAAAACACCTCAACCCTTTCACCAGGAAAAAAAGGGGGAATGGTTCATACTGGACCTGTCAGAGCTGCTACATTTATGGCCAGTGTGGCTTAGGAAGATCTTCTGAGCACCAGCATGTGGGAGGCAGCTCTGTGCAGGGAAGAGCAGTTTCTATGGTTATCTTTCTGCCTTACCTGCTCCAATGCTGTGGCAAAGATTTATTTATGTCTGCAGTGCAGCTCTGTTGCTGCTGCCTTGTCTGAAGACACCATTTGTTCCCATCTGCTGCTGCAAGGGAGGAGCTGATGGGGCTGGGTGGGAAGGAGAGCCCACTCAAAGACTGCAGCCTTTGCTGTGGCTACTCTGCTCCAAAACCCCCAAAACTATTTTGCTGGGATTTTTTTTTTTTTTTAATAGGTAAACTGCTTCTGTGGGGAATCTCTTCTCAGGAAAGACTATCATTTCCCAGGTGGTGACTGAGCTGGTGCAGTGCTGTCTCCAGGGGATCCAGTCAGACTCCCCAAACCTACCCTGTGGTCCTGCCTGACCACTACAGGGAGTGCAGGTTCCACTGCTGCTCATTACCTTAAACTAGGCACAAACCAATCCCACCAATTCCATTTTTTGGGGCAGACAGGGAGGTGTCCCTCAGTTGCCCTGTGGCACATCCCTCTCATGGAGCCCAAGAAGAGATGCAGCCAGAAAAAAGGGATTGTGCCATCTTACCTTGAGATCCCAAGCACAAAATGAGAGACAAGATCAAGGACCAGGCTCAAACTGTGCGTCCAGAGGAGGAACCACCTCATTCACACCAAGTTCTCCCTAAAAGTAGGTCTTGAGGAAGTCTGCTCTGCAATGGACTTCAACTTCACTGCTCTTAGCAGGGGAGCAAACAGAGGAGTGAGATCTGGAGCAAACTCAGAGAATGAGTAAGATCTGGAGCAAGCTCAGAGAAGGAGCAAGATGTGGAGGAAACTCAGAGAAGGAGTTGGATCTGAGGCAAATTAAATATTCGGGGTGATTTCAGGGTTGAGCCACTGCACTTCCATGAGATGACTTTACATAACAAAGGAATGAAACCCAACACCAAATCCTTCCAAAGAACTTGAAATGCAATTTGTGTGCCAAACACCAGTGGCATATGTGAGAAGCAAAATTATGCACCACGAGTAGCCTCTGTGTTCCTGCTGCTTATCAGCCCTTCCAAGACAGTTGGCTAACAGACTCATCTGGGAATTTTGAGTAATACTCAGAATTCCTTTGAACACGGAGTTCCATTAGCTGGAAATTAATTGGATCTGTAGGTCAGTGGGAAGTGGATTACAACAGCGGAGGAAAGTGGTGAGCACACTGCACATTTGTAGCACATTAGAAAACCTCTGTGGGAACAGTCTTTAGAATATTTCCACACAGGATGCATCTTATGAATTTTAGGATTTCAACAGTAGCCTGTGCCTCCAGCAGCAATGAAGAGCTGCTGGGAACAATTGCAAATTGCTTTTCATTGTCCTGCACATCTACTGGAGATATTCCTACTCTAGTTTAGGTAATAATAAACTCTGGAGTTCAGAGTGAGTACCAGAGTGCGTTCAGATGGCCAAGAAGGAATTCAGGCCTGTGCCAGCCCTGGTGTGGCCACAGGCCCAGGGCTGTGCCCTGTGCTGGCACTGCTGAGGGACTTGGAGTGTCCAGTGTCCAGTTCTGAGCCCTCGTGGCCAGACAGACCTTATGGGGCTGGAGCGTGTCCAGGGAAGGGAACGGAGCTGGGGAAGGGGCTGGAGCACCAGGAGAGGCTGAGGGAGCTGGGAAAGGGGCTCAGCCTGGAGAAAAGGAGGCTCAGGGGGGACCTTGTGGCTCTGCACAACTCCCTGACAGGAGGGGACAGCCAGGGGGGGTCGGGCTCTGCTCCCAGGGAACAGGGACAGGAGGAGAGGGAACGGCCTCAGGCTGGGCCAGGAGAGGCTCAGGTTGGACATCAGGAGGAATTTCTCCATGGAAAGGATGGTCAGGCCTTGGCAGGGGCTGCCCAGGGAGGTGTTGGAGTGCCCATCCCTGGAGGTGTCCCAGGAAGGGCTGGAGGTGGCACTCAGAGCTCTGGGCTGGGGACACGGTGGGGATCAGACACAGCTTGGAGTCGATGGCCTTGGAGGGCTTTTCCAACCTCATTGATTCTGGGATTCTGTGAGCAGACTGCCTTCCAGCACTTCATAGCATCCAGAAGCCCCTTAAGAAAGGGGTTGAGCTCAGCACCACAAATTTAAAGAATAAAGGGTGAGAATGAAGGTGTGATCTGAAAGGATGACTATGGCATAGCTAAAGCCTCTGATTTTTAGCTTAATTTTAAGCAAGAAGTGCCCAAAATCTACGGAACTTCTGAGCTTTCCTAAGATTTTTTGTGGATCTCCAGATCTCCATCCACACATTTACTATTTTCCCCTTGCTTTCTGCTTAGGGATCTTTTTCCTTTTTTCCTTTTTTATTTTTTTTTTACTGGTTTGCTTTTTTTGCTTGGCTTGGTTTTGGTCTTGGTCTTTTTTAATTTTTAGCAATTTCCATGAGTTTATATGAACAAATAAATCCTTTTGTGATTTCCCCCCCTAGTCTCATCACTTTCTGTTGTCCCTTTTAGGATAGATCCTTGTCATCAGCTTCCTTCCTCTTTTCCTTTATGTCATGTATTCTTTATTGGCACAGACTGGCAGTGGTTTGCTACAATGGGAGCTAAAGAACTCCATATAAATCCCAATTTTCCCATATCTTTACCAGGAGCTAATACACAGCTAACAAGCCATCTTCTATTTCCCAGAAACATCAGCTGCACCGAGCCAGTGCTTTAGATTATTTCAGTTTATTGTTTCAGCAGGTTTACAACTTTGCAGAATTCCACAGAATTCCACAATGCTGGGGATTGGTGATGTTTCTGTGGACTGACCTGTTCCCTGGTGATGGAGTGTGTGTAATCATCATTTTCCAATATGCAAAAATTAGGAGCAAAAGCAGCCAGTGCCTCCACTCAGCGATAATTGATGCTGGTTTTAAGGATTATATTTTCTTTACTGAGAACCTTCTCACTGAGCAAATTTGACAAATGAAAACACTTGCTGAGATTTTATTTCTCTGGCAATTTTCTGTGCTTTCTTCCACTAGCAATATCATATTTTTGTTTGTGAAAGGAAGAGTTATTGTTTATCCTCGTTATTTGCCTCTTAGAGCTGAAGTAAAAATAACTGATATTGAGGACACATTAAAATGGAAGCAGGTGGAAAAGAGCAGCTTCTAAAGAAAAAAAAAAAAGGCACGATTGGTGAAAATTTTACGAATTTGCTTGTAGAAAACTACAGAAAGTTACTCCAGAAGACAAATGATGATTTAATTTGCTGGGATATTTGGCTTTTTAAAAATCTGGTTGGACACCTTAAAGATCGAAACCACACTTTTAAGAATTCCATTTATTTCTGTTTCTCTGGTTTTTCTAAGCACCAAGTCTATGCTGTGCTAGAAGTGCAGAGCAGGAGGCAGCTCATTTCCCTGGGCATATTAAGCAGCTGAAAGATATAGGAAATATTGGAAAACCAGAGTTACAAACCTCTGTTTCCCAAGTTTCCTTTCTGGAAGATGACTTGGCCTCCAAGCCTCTTTTCCTGCCAATCTTTAGGAAGTACCTGTGGCTCTTGGGAGATGGGTGAGCAGCACCAGCAGGATTTATTCTGTCCATGGGTACATTGGGAAAGGGAAATAGCTGTGATGTGCAGCTGAAGGTTGGAATCTGGGATATCCTTGTTGTGGACTTGCTGCTTGTGAGGAGGCACAACCAGAAGTAACTAATTTATTCCTTCCCCAAAAAAAAAAAAATCATCAAAGATAATTGTCCATGGAATTGCCCACAATAAAGAGAAGAAGAGCAATTTTGCCTTTGCAAGATGACCTTCAGGACTTGCCTTAATCACTCAGCTCCATGTGTCAAAGAAATATTCATCATAAAAAGAGCTGTCATTCATCCAAATGGCATTTAGGCATCAAGTGAAACTGTGGGGGTGTCTACAATACCCATGGAATCCCAGAATCCCAGAATGGTTTGGGATGGAAAGGACCTTAAGGGACCTTAAAGCCCATCCAGTGCCACCCCTGCCATGGGCAGGGACACCTTCCACTATCCCAGGTTGCTCCAAGCCCTGTCCAACCTGGCCTTGGACACTTCCAGGTGCCCTCCCCTTTGCCTGGGCCACACAAACCAGTCTCAAGGTCTGCTCTGCCCCTGCCTTGAAATCTCCAGAGGATTTTACAAAACGCCCACCTTTTCAGGAATGCACAAAGCAACAAATTGGATTTAAGTTTTAAGGTTTTTGGAAAATAAAAAGACAAATAGACACAAAGCTTCTCAACCAGGCTCATGGCTCGGTGCCATGCACGGAAATGAACTGGAATTAATCCCTTTTCTCTGTGAGTCTTACAGGAAAGGTGCCTCCAGATGCTCCTCTCTGGGTAGGAATTCAGTGTTTATTGGCAGGTAATTGGGAGAAATGTGTTTATACAAAAAACAAATAAGCTGAGGACTGGGATAACCACCCTACCCCAAAGGGACAATGTTTATTTTTTTTTGCCAGAAGCTGAAGAAAGTGTCACTGTTAAATTTTGATGAGGAGATGCACACCCACACCCCCACTTACAGCGTCAACTGATGCTGATGTCATGAAATGTGGATGGAAAACATGACTTTTTTTAAAGTCCAAGCTGTCTGCTGCAAAATCTGTTCTTATTCAAACTTTCTTTTTCTTCCTTGTTTGTTTGTAAAGTGATTGAAATGGTCAAGCCTGGAAATTTCCATCACTCTCTTTCTATAAATTTGAAACTAAATTTAGTGTGTCTTTTTAATTGAAAATTTTAACTTATTCTAACAGCATTTACAGTAAATATAAAGATAAGCTTTGAAAAAGGATATTTAATCATTTCACTAGTGTAAAACAAGATTTATTTCTAACCTTAGATTTTATTCATGCAATGAAGAAATAATTTTAGTAACAAATTCAGATACTGGCTCAGGCTCTAAAACGTGATTTAAGGTGTGCTACAGCACAACAGGGCATCTTTAATTGTCACTCTCTAACACTCTGTTAAGAAAAGTGTGATTGATGTCCTTTAACTGTTTCGTAATTTTTTCTTTAAAAGAAAATAGATTTATTGGCATTCACCGGGGCCCAAGTTCCTCCATTATGCATGTCTGGAGCTACTTAGAAATTTCAGATGTAGTCACATCTCTTTTACATTCTCTTTTCTTTAACTTCATTAAGCAACCTTAATGCCATGGGATCGGACCTGGTGTTACTGATTTACAATTATCTTTTGAATTCCTTTTGTAACCTGCATATGAGCCAATCCACAGAAAAAGTAACATTTTGTTAAAGGCAATCGAAAGACAAAGCAATTCCATGTTTCTTTTCATGCTTTACTGTTTGAAACCCCACTGCAATGTTATTGCCAATGTTTTTGCCTTCTCTATGCTTTAAAACAATTTAAGAAGGAAGCCTAATTAATGCAATAGGTGGTGCTGATAAGAGAGAGAAAAGAAAGGATGATAACAATTCTTCTGTTAATGCTGTTATAACTGTTGTGCTGTTAATAACAGCATAATTCAGGAATCCCTGTGAGGGTGGGGAGGCCCTGGCACAGGGTGCCCAGAGAAGCTGTGGCTGCCCCTGGATCCCGGGAAGTGTCCAAGGCCAGGCTGGATGAGGTTTGGAGCACCCTGGGACAGTGGAAGGTGTCCCTGCCTGTGGCAGGGGGTGGAATTGAAAGTAAAATGAGAAATTTAAGGTGCCTCCTTCCAACTCAGGTCGTTCTATGATTCCTGTTTTGTTCCTATTAATTATAATGAAATAAATTTCTATTTGAGTGAAATTACCTTTCCAAGGTGTTTTTTATTTTTTTTCTTTATGTTGTTGTTTGGTTGGTTTTTTGTTTAATGCTCTCAAAGTACTTCCCAAGAAGCAAAACAATCTCTTTAGGACCTGTAAACTGACACATGTGGAGAGATTTAACACCTTTGGAAGGATTGCTTGTGAGGGTGGTGTGCATGAAGCAGTTGTCTCTCCCTGTGCTGTGAACAATGGGATGGCCCTGGAGTCAGAGCAGGAAGGGTGTTAAAAGCTCTGGGGACATTTGTTGATAAATTTTCAGGAGCTGCAGTTGGCTGTACTGCTTCCCTCCCCCACATCCTTCACTGCAAAGTCAGTGCTGAGTGATTCTCCCACCCACTCCTTGTCAAAAACCTTCTGAATGCTTGGTTTGAAAAACATAATGTCTGAATTTTCTGTTGTAGCTGTTGCCAGCTTATCTAAACTCACACAGCACCAAATTTTCTCCGAACTCTAAAGGTAGAGCTCGTTTTAGAAAATCATCTTCCCCAGATTAGCAAGGTTATTTCAAAACTTTGAAAAAAAATTATAAAAAAAAGCTCAGTGACTAATGCTTCTATTAGCCAAATACACAAAGCAAAGAATGTCTTAAGTTGTGTGCTTTGTTGGGAATTCCAAAAGTGATGGCTCTCCTGGGGGCCTGTATAATTCATACAGCACTTTAACCTGTGATTAATTACAAAGGCAGCAGAAGCTTTGCTCCTTCCCACTTGTGCTTTCATCAACACTAAAATCCTAAAGTAAATCTGGGCTAGGCTCTAAGAGACTCAAGTGACTTTCTAGGCTGATTAAAAACCAGCCATGCTGCTGAGCCTTGGAACAGCACTGGGGAAAACTGGGATCCCTTGGTGGGAAACATCTGCCAGACACCAGCACTGGAGAGAGCAACTTTGTTGTTGAGAGGGAAGAAGTGCCACCGAAAGAGGGGAAAAAGGGTCCTGCACATGTGGGAGAACAGGTAGGGCTTTAGGATTTGGGAATAGTGTTTTTCATGGGGGTTTGTGAAATTCTAGTGTGCTCTGGGAGTGGAGAGAGGAAAATGGTGATAACGCCATGGGAGCACCAGCTTCAGCTGAACCACTGCAGGGTGAATCACAAACTGGGGAGTTTGGCCATGCACAAAAAGCCTTTTGGCTGATGCTATTTGAAGTACACATCCTCCTGGCTGAAGGTGAGTGATCTGTGAGCAGGGGGCTGCTCTCACTGCAGCCTAGATATAAATGTTCCACAGAAAACCCAGTATCATTAGGTGAACTTCTCCCCCAAGGACTACTCCATTATTTTTGTGTTTATTTGTGTTCCAGAGGCTCTCACAGATCTTCGAGGTTATTAGAATGAGGTGAGATGAAAGGGGAAGATACAGAGGGGAAGAATAAGATTTCGTTGCGGATTTTTGTTTGGTTTGAGCCACTTTTGTTCTTTGTCAACCAATTTCAGCCAGAAGCTGGGTCAGCCTTGCACAGTGGAATGGTTTTCTGCAGATCACGAAGGTGGCTCCCTGCCTGGGCTCTGCTGTGGCTGCAGCTCAGGAACAGAAGAAGAAAGGAAATGGGAATGCAACATCCATCTTCTTGTGAGTGCAGAGTGGGGCACATCCCAGCGCGTTGGCTGAAATGGAGAACATGGGTTTGTGGAAGGCAGCCAAGCTCTTCTTGGGAGAGCTGGGAAAAGCAATCAGGAATACCTCTGGGAGCCACAACTCCTTGAAGCATGTCTCACCCAACACAGGACGTATTTGTGAAGGATTAGGATCTCTGGGACCACACAAAAAGCTGTTTGCCATTACTTCCCCATCCCCACTTTCCTCCCCTCACAGATTCCACAAACTTCATTGCTCTCAGCGAGAGATGAGAGTGGAGAATTGTAAAAGTTGTCCTTCGGGGCTCGTTGTTGTCACTGTGGTGGTGGCACTGTCCCAGCTGTCCTCCCTCCCCTGATCCCGCACCTGCCCTGCAGCACAGCCAGGCTCTGCTCCCTCCTTTCAGAGATATTCAGGGAGCTGCAAAAGGAAGTGAGATAACCCATATGAGCAAAATAAATCAGAGAAATAAGGAAGTAAATGGTTTCTGCCTTTCAGTTTTTGGAAATGCAGGAGGAGAGGCAGCAGCTGGAGCTGAGCAGGGGAAGGACAGAGCTGTAATCAAGATGCTCATTTTTTGGCAAGCCCCAGATGCAGCTCAAGAAATGCAAAGTTTGTGCTGACGAGGAGACAAGGGTCCCAGTTCTCATCCAGCAGAGGGTAAATTAAAAAATAATTATGGAGAACAGCAATTTCTCTCAAAGTGTTCAATGCCTTGCATATTTACCCCAGAGTTATTTTCTTTCTGTAGATGAAGTAGAAAGGTCTGGGAGCTGGTCTGGGGATATTCAGTGTCTGTTTGTTTCTCTAACAGCCCTACCCTGCCCCATCGGCCATGACCCCTCCAGCTGGCAAGCATGAACTGGTCTGGAAGGGGAGTTTTCCAGGTGATGTGGCTTAGGAGAGGTTGGGAAGAGCATAAGCAAACTTGTAAATGAGTGGAACTCCCAGGCAAGGAAATTCAGAAACAGCAAAGACAGATTTTGCTCTTTTGGTATTGACATGGATTGAGAGAATTCAGTTTTGGGGGAATGGACGTGACCAATATTTGCACACCTGAGTGAATACTGAACAAGTTTCCCAGGCTCATCCTAGAAATATCCAAGCAGCCTCACTATTGAATCATGGGTTCTGCTCAGTGTAAACATGAAATCAGTAAAGAAATCTGGGTTTTTGGTCTCTGGCCCTTTGGACAACCTCACATTAAATCTTGGTATTACTCCTATGTAATCTATTCTTTGTCTGCCCTAACCAGTAACTGAGATAGGTCTATAAAGAGTGTGGATTTAAGGAAAAAGTACAGGTTCTTGGCCAGCTAAGTGGTTTTTATTTTATATTTCCATTGCACTGTACATTACAGCATAGGCTTCTCTTCAGTATATCATGGGAATGCAGAGAAAATATGAATAGGTTGGCTCATAGATTTAAAAGCACTGGATTGTTCCGTGTGTGCTCCCAGCTCCTCTTTGAAATTATCCTCAACATAAAACATGTATTTGCATTCAGATCAGAAGTATCCACAAGAGGCATGCAGCTGTGGAATGTGTTACATATTGTAATTATAAAGATATATTTGTTCCCTTTTCCTGGGAATAGATTCTGGTATTGATTTGTTCTCACTTCTGCTCACCTCCACCGAGGCAGTGGGGGGAAGGTGGATTTTATGGGAAACGTTAATTGCCTTATCTCTGGGGAAGAAATACAGTCATTGAAAACCTCACTTACAACTGGGTAACAATTCCTCCAAACAGACTTAGAATAATGATCCAAGCCATGTTCTTTCTTAATTAAGACTATGGTAATAGATGGTTACTGGGATGCTTGGAAGGTTTGGGCAAAAGAAAAAGCCTAGAAAGTTAAAGGGGAAAAAATATAATGTCGAGAACGTGTTTTTAAAATCAAAAAAAAGCTGTAGCTTCTCTAAATTGTTTTGAGAACAGGAGTTTTCTAGCAGATTCAAAGCCATCTGATAAAAGAAAACCGGGACAAAAGCTTGAGTTTTACTTTTAATCCTTAAAAAAAAGAACGAACAAAGAGTTCGAAAGGCCAAAAAACCCAACTCAATCCCCTGACCCCACAAAGAGATCTTTGCAGAACATTCTGACCCTCAGACTTGGCTCTTGTTTTGCTGGACATCAACGGAGACAAACTCCACCAGAATGAGGAGATGAGGCCAGGGAGGTGCACGAGGTCTGTCAGTCCAGGATTAGCTGCATGAACAAAGAGGATCTGTGGGCTTTGAACTTTCTTTTCACCTCTCCCAGAGGCAGTGTCCCAAAATTGCTCATGGGCTGGACTGCTTTGGGGGCGCTGCTTTGAAAAGTAGTAATGAATGTGAAGAACTATTACGTTGGCTGTTTTTCTTGAGCTGCAGGGCTTTTTTAGTTCTGAAATATGAAAGCCTCCGAAATTACTGCAGCAATATGGATATTGTTACTAGAAAGTTCTTGGTGGCTGATATAACCCTTCTATACCAGTTTGTTTTAAGAATGGTTACAATATGCCCATTTCAGAAAAAAAAAAAAAAAAAAAAAAAAAAAAAAAAAAAAAAAAAAGGAGAGAGAGAGGTGAGGAAAAACAAACCCTGTGTTGCAGAGAACGTTGCATCAGACAAATAGATCCATTTTCTTGGCAGAATAACAATGTTTTTCCTTCTTTGATATGGGGCAAATGGAACTGCTGAGCTGTGTTCTCCGCTGAGATTAGAGATGTGTTTGGAGCCCAGAGCTCCCCTCTATCGCTAGTTAGTACTAACAAAAGCTTCTCTGCTTTAAGCACTGCTACTACTGCTATTAAAGAGTGTTTCTACCTGAAAGTAGAACATGAATGGCTCTGGCTTTTCATCCACAAAGGAATGTATTCAGCTCCTTTGCTGAGACACTTCAATTCATGATGTTTGTTCTGCTGTGGTTTAGATGAAGGCAGCACAACGGTTCTCTCTCTTATACCCCCAAGAGGAACCTCTTCTCCTCTCTCATCTCAGCATCGACCCAAGTCAAGTGTTCTTCCTTTCCCCATTTTGGCTTTTCCAGCATTTTGTTCCTCTTTTTTTTTCCCCTCTTCCCCCTTGCAATTATCACAGACATCTTTTGGCCCAGATGGTCTAGCCTTGCATGAAAATGAGATTTTAATTAATCTCTTGCAAAAATTTCTGCCTCGTGTGGATGATGTCACGTTCCCATTATCTAACCCTTAATAACTGATTATAGCCTAATTGAATGTACTAGAGGAAAAACGACAGGATGTCAGGATATAAAGTTCATTAAGGAAAATCAATTTGCAAGGCTTTAAATTGCATTAAGGGCTACCCTTTAAATCATCTAATGTATTTCTTCCTGGTTTGGGAAGGTAAATAAGCACGTTGTGGAGAAATATGTGCAAGGAGAAGTGGTAGGTTTTGTGGGTAAATTAAATTGCAAATGACTGAAGATCAGACAACAATTCCATTATCAATGACAAGCTGCCAAGGTACTCAAAGAAATACTTTGCCAAGTGCCTTGCATTTTCCATTTCTTTGTCATTTGGAAATAAATAAATCTTGCTTGGAGGCTGGACCAAGATCTCCCTCATTTTATTAAAAAAGCCAGCCTACAAGGGTTAATGAATATCAACTCCATTACTTGCTCTCCAGGATGGATTTGGCAGCCTCTTTCCATGCCAGACCGGATGTTTTCATCTTT
The DNA here is from genome assembly GCF_009819655.1 of Sylvia atricapilla. Taxonomy (NCBI): domain Eukaryota; kingdom Metazoa; phylum Chordata; class Aves; order Passeriformes; family Sylviidae; genus Sylvia; species Sylvia atricapilla. The sequence goes on from NC_089148.1 coordinate 6,143,495, forward strand.
TTGAAGTCTATAAACAGTGGAAGCTGCTCGGAGTCATATTCCTGGCACTAGCAGCAGCTTGGATGCATTTCAATTCGTGTCTTTTGTGCTCTGGAGTGAATTCATACCTTCGTGAATTGTTTAACAGAAACAGGCAGAAGGAGAGAACCTCACCTTGGCAGGCAGCTCCTGGGGCTTGACTGAGGTGGTGGTGACACCCTGGTGACAGCTGATGTCCCATGGAACTGGGATGCAACAGACGAGGAGGTGTTCATGGCACCTGCTCCTGGCCTCCTGGGTGCCCAGGGCAGGGAAATTTGGGACAGTCCCAAGAGGGAAGGTAGGGATGGTGAATGGACCCTGAGGTGTAGAGGAGAAAGATAAGGATGATAACTGGACCCTGAGGTGTGGACTAATGCTACCTTGCACATTCTGGTGTGGCCTGGCTGGTACTGGACCATCCCTTGCTCTTCAGGATCTCTGTGCTTTAGAACCACTCGAAAATGTGTTTGTTAAAAAACTTAAATAAAGTTATAGGAAAACCCCATGGTATTGCAAGGTAAATTCACTCAGATTTCATTCTGGAACAGAAGCTTTTCTCTCCAGCACCCAGGTTTCTTCTTTATGCTGTTTTGGGCTGGATTTGGGGATCATAACAAGGGCAGGTCCATTTATACCTCTTCTCTTTTAGCCTTTGGTATTCACACATTCCCAGCACAGACAAAGGTCCCCGTCTTGTCCCTGATTTCTTTCCAGTCCTATTGTGTTGACTGCAAAGGTATATGAAGAGATATATCTCCAAAATAAATCCAGCATTGTGGACCTCAGCTCTCAGTAGCATTCTACTGCTGGATTCTTTGTCCACAATCCAACAGTTCACCAGAATTCCATGGTCTTGCTTGGCCTCAGTGGGATGAGGAACCCAGATATCTCAGCATGCAAAAGTAGCCTCCTGTTTATTGTGATTCTCAGGAAAGATAATTAATTAGGACTTCAAAGGAAGGAGGTGGCATGTGCAGCATAAGCTTTAAGTCACATTTTGTCACCTCCCTAGAAGTTGTTTAAAGAGGGGTGAATTGGTACAGTGTGTCTTCCTCTTTGAGAGGGTTGATACAGAGGTTTTTAATTACTTTGGAGATTTCTTAAATGTAATTTTGTATGATGGCATCTGGTACAAACTGGATGCCTCACTTTGATCTGCTGGGGAAGAGAGGGTGACAGTTTTCTTCAAATGAGAGTAACATCAGCAGAAAAACAGAGAGAGAATTAACATATTGGAGCATCACTTTTCTTGTAATCACCACCCTATTAAATATGGAGGGGAGGATTTTGAAAATCAAGTTTGCATTTTGAACAACGTTACTGGGGCTCAGTTGCCCTCATTAGCTATTTTGTATGAAATTTGATAAAAAACCTGATGCTGACAAGCACTGGAAATGCTTTTTTTAATCCTGTTTTTAATCATTTTAGATCACCTACTAAATATCTTTTAATATTTTAATGGGTCTCTCATTCATAGTAAAAAGAGGTGAATAAATTGAATGGAGAAAATAAAAATGCAAAAATCTTCTCAGGCTTTTGCTCCTTGTAACGGTACCAGAATAAAATTTATGGTGCATCTGTGTTTTGCTTTACTTTCAATTTGCAACCATATTTTTGCATATTTGATGTGACTGGAAAAGTATGTTGCATATTTTTGCAATGAATTTGCATTCCAGGTACGAAACTTTGGCCAGATTTCTTCTAAATTTCACTAAGGCCATTTAGAGCTCTTCTTTTTTTTTTTTTTTTTCAGGATTTTATGACATTCCCAGTGTCTTCCCTGAGTGTAAATAAGATGCATCCAAATATACAGATGCTCACTTTTATGTCTTATCATCCCACAGATGAACTCCCAGTGAAGATTTTCATTCTGAATAACTTCCATTTTGCTGGCTTTATTTTCAAACCTACATGTTTGGGAATGTTAAAGAGAGAGAAGACACCTTTTATAATTCTTTTTGTTTATCGTGCAAACAGATAAAAATTCCTACAAACATTCATTGAAGCCTTTCTTCCTTGATGGTTTTTATTCCTAAGGGATAATATCTATGTTTTTTGTGCCAAAAGCATCAGGTTAATTTTTTCCAGGGGACTCACTAAAGCCTTTCTTTCAGGAGGAAGTTGCTGCTGGAGGGTTCCTGTTTTTTCCAGGCACTGTAAGACATCTGGAGAGAAGGGAAAGGCCAATGTCCTGTCATTGACAACTCTTCTCTCAGATGGTTGAAGGGAGGCTTTAAATATAGTTACTCTGCTTAATTATGATTTTGTAATGTTCTTTTAATTGAAGATTTGGTGTGCTACAGCATCTCCATCAGAAAACCCACTGAATTTGGTTAGAGCTCTTCAGCCAACAATCCCAGTCTGTGCCAGGTACTGGGGCCTTGGCAGCTCATCTCAGTCAGTCAGGGCATTATTAAAGTTGGGAAACACCTTAAGATCTTCAAGTCCAACCTCTGGCCAAATCCCCCACGCCCCCAGTAACTCACAGCACCAACTGACATCTCTACACAGTTTATGGGCACTTCCAGGGATGGGGACTACACCACTGCCCTGGGGCAGCTGACAACCCTTTGAATAAAGAAAAGGCTCTTTTATTTATTTTTATTTTTATTTTTTTTCCCCAAGAGCTCTCTAAGCCCTCCCCTTATCTTCATTTTCATCAGGACAGCAGAGGAAAGCAAATAAGGACCCAGCAGTGTGTGGTACCAAAAAATTTTGGTCCCTCTTGGTCCCTCTCTGCTCCCTTTTTTGGGTTGACAGAGGGGGTTTTGGAGGTGGGGAAAGACAACTACCAGCAGGAAATGGCTCATCCTTGTGTCCTGTCCCTTGTGCATCCCTGAGCCTGTAGGCTCCTGATAATTTGAAGGCACATTGGTGCTGACAGCATCCTCTCTCTTTCTGCACAGCTCAGCAGAATCTCTGTCACTTGAGGCAACTGTGAAAATATATAACCAGGCAGCCTGAGTTTCTCATTTTCATAAGAGTTTGGACCCTTTGGAAGATAATCTTAGCAAAAACATCATAATTATGGTTGAGTTCTCTTTGCAATTAGGAAATTTTTTCGTGCAGGGATTGCTGCTTAGCATGACAAAAAGTCTGACAAAGTGCAGAGCAGAGCTGCAGCAGGAAAGCAGTAAAAGAGGTAAGAAATGAGTGGGAAAGCAGGGTTTTGTTAGGTTTGGGACAGTGAGAGGAGTGATAAGAAAATCCATTGTGTGTTTTCCATCCTGCTGGAAATCAGGAAATCAGCGCAGTTTTAGGCAGTGTGGTTGTGCTGCAGGGATGGCAGGGAGAGAGAGGCAATCTGATAAATGAAATGATGCATAATTCAGTGCTGCAAGGGCAATGTAGGAAAACAGTATCATCTCCAGACAAATTAATCTGTCTTAGGTTTATGACTGTCTCAAGGCCGTTTGTTTCATTGTCAGTTCAGTCACAGGTAGAGATGTGATTATTATTTCAAATGGAAAGTTCTTTTCCAACAGCCATTTTCAGAAAATGCTGTCTCAGAGCAGAGTCCCTTCCCTGAAGTAATGCTTTCATTTGGAAGTACAATAGCAACTGTCAGTTCTGCTTCCTTTTGTTTTATTTCCATCATCTGTTTGTTATCATTTCAGGAAGGAAATGTGTCTGTGAACAGCCAGTGCCAGATGTCTGAACTTTCACTTATCATTTGAGGTGTTGGCAGCACCACTCACCCACCCCAGCCACAACCAGCTGCAGGAGGTTGGCTCTTCCCACAAACTGCAACAAATCCATAAAACAGAGGAGGAAAGGAATATTATGGCACTTTACAGGAGACTGAGGCATGGAGAGGTTTGGACCCCTGCCCACAAAGGGGTCAGGGATCTGTTGGAGACTCCTGTGCAGCTCTGGAGGTATCTGTCTGCACACTGTGGTAAAGTCACTCAGCAAGGGCTGGTGCAGTTGGGACTGGGGGCTTGAGCTCAATGGACTGGCCTGAAACCCCTGATATTTATGATATCCCATCTTTGACAGCACTGAGGTTGGCTCTATATGCCACCAGAACGGATTAATGATAAATAATGAGTTTAATATAAGATATTTTAAATGATCATGTGTATAATTATTGCACATAATATAACGTAATACTGTGTTATGCGATAACAGATGTTGAATATAATATATGATAACACAATTATAAACCCCAAGTACCCGTTCAGCTTCTGGAGTGATTTCCATTTTCTCTCCTTTTATGGAATCATAGAATGACAGAACAGTTTGGATTGGAGGGACTTTGAATTTCACCCAGTGGCACCCTCTGTCATGGGCAGGGACACCTTGGACCAGGTTGCTCCAAGCCCTGTCCAACCTGGCCTTGGACACTTCCAGGGATCTAGGGGCAGCCAGGATGGAGGGAATTTCCCCAGATATATCTCTGACCTGGAGCTTCTTTTCCTTCAAGTCTGGATGTGTTTTCTCTTCTAGACATGACCAGCCTGCAATGAACAGAGCATTGAATCCTGACCAACCTGCAGCCTGAGACCTTTCCAAGTGGGTTTGGTTTTCCAGCTGAGCACAGCTGGGCAGAAGGAGTTCAAATGTGAACAAGCTGCATCCAGGGAGAGGTGGAGGTGGAAGAAAGAGTTGTCTTAGCCTTGGCATTAGGGATTACACGCATGAAAATAGGAGGTGCAGCAGCTTTTGTTCTCTTCAGTGCTAGACATGCCAGGAGCATGTCCTGGCTCTTCTCCCTCAGGCTATCTGACAAAATTACAGATATTTCCTGCACTGTGCTGACACACTGAGCATCCACACACCTTATTCATGTCTCATTGTTCACAAACAGGGTCATGGCTTTAACATCCAGGGACAGAAAAATGTCCTTTTGAATTAGGCCAGCCCTTGTTCTGTGCTTTTTATCGAGTTCCTTGCCCATTACAAGAGGGTTTTTCTGGAAACAATAGAAGGCAGCAGATAAGGGAGCAGGCAACAACAGATAGGAGCACTTAGTTTCTGTCAGTAGACAAGCAGCTCCCTTCCTCCCTGATATAATGCCTAAAAAACGAGAACAAAAGCACATTTTCATTCACCAAGTTCCTTCAGTGCTGGGGCTGATAAAATCTGAAACATTTATCCTGAGCCATTGGCAATGGGAGAGGAGAAGGAACTCTTTCTCAGTGGGTAGCAAACAAAGGGAAGAGAAAAATATCCTGACATTGCCCAGTGGGGAGCCAACAGGACAGAATTTGGACAAGAAATGTCTCGGGAACTATGCTGGGATTTAAATTTCATAGAATTCCAGAATAGTTTGGATTAAAAGGATCATTAAAGCACATCCAATGCCACCCACTACCATGAGCAGGGGCACCTTCCACTACTCCAGGTTGCTCCAATCTGGCTTTGGACACTTCCAGGGATCCAGGGGCCGCCACAGCTTCTCTTGGCACCCTGTGCCAGGGCCTCCTCACCCTCACAGGGAAGGGCAGAGGGGTAGGAATATTCTCAAATTTTCCTTTTTCTTTTTTTAATAAAATTATATGTACTTCCCTCATCTTTCTGGAAAATCTGCTACAGGAAGTAAGCAAGTTTAAACAGCAAAATCATTATGAGTAGGTCTGAAATTCTCTGTTTAATTAGGTTTTATGCTTTGAATCTGCAAATGTTGGTATTAATTTATACTTAATTTTACAGAGCTGCCAGCAAAATATGCTGTGAAGGAACCAATAGTGTGTGCTGCTCACTTATTTCAGATTGGACCCAGAGAGTGTTTTAGGGCCCAGCTGAGGTTTATGGAAGGTTTGGGAGGAGAAACAGCACCACATTTCCAGACTGGTGCAGGTGGGGAAAATTTCCTCTCTTAACAGAGCTCATGGCTCTTTTCCCAGTGAAAACTGTAGTTAAAAGTATTGGTTGGAACATTTCTAAAGCTAGTAGTTTTTTCTTTAGAGAATATTTCATGTTAATAATCAATGATTATGGCACATGTTCCATCTGCTTTCATGCTATCTTTTACAAACCCATAAAAAGAGATTTCTAGAATAACAATATTATCTGAAAAAAAATGCTCAGTTTCTCTCCATAATATATTTATTTGGAGGACCTGAAATATTCTCATAATCATAACAAACTTAAATTGCTCTTTGTGTGGCCATCAGGACTGAGTCTATATTTTTAAAGGTTTCATTTCTGAGGGTCCCAGAAATCAGACTTTGTTCTTTGTGCACTGAAATATAAACAAATATTGTGTATCAATTTTTAACTTTTATTCAAATAAATGGGATAAGGCTCATCAAAATCTTTCTTCCTCCACTTGCTAATATCCAAAGCAGGTGAAGAAGCATTAAGACAGAGCACATAAACAGAGCAGAAATGTAAATGAAAGAATTCTGGGAACAAGCGCTGCCTGAAGACATCCCCACCACACAGTGATATATATTTCCTCGAAAATAACTTGAAGATCTTTTTCTCTGCCTCCTGCACATTATAAAACACTCAGGGAAATATAGATGAAGTCCTGGAACGCATTTAGATCATTATTTGCAGTGACAAAAAATGCAATTCTCTGAACAGTGTGCATGTCATATATACAGAGGCAGTGGAATAAATAAGGCATCTATTGCATTAGAAAAAAAACCTACATGTCATCATTCAGGGGCTTGGGAGAATAATGGGGACAGGGAGAAATCCCCTCAAAGAGATTATGAGAGTAATTGAATTGATTGATGGAATCGAACTGATGCTGTGGATAGTTGGTGAAGATTCAATGAATAATTGCAGGCAATATTTTTGTTTCCTGCAATGCAATATGGTGTTATACAAGTGTATCAACAGTGGGGTGAACAAATCTTGATCAGCCACTGCCCTCAGTGAAGTGCCACTGTCAGGGCAAAGCCTCTGCTTGGAACAGGGCTCACAGAAACACTGAAGAGTCCCTTTGAGGAGTCATGGAATCATCCAGTGCTACTCATGTATAGGCAGGGACACCTTCCACTAGCCCAGATTGCCCCGAGCCCCATCCAGCCTGGCCCTGGATGCTTCCAGAAATCCAGGGGCAGCCACAGTTTACCTTAAGAGTCTGAGAAGGTTATGCCATTGCTGCCTTAAGCTTTAGCTCCCATGTATTTCAGATCCTGTGCTGCCCAGGGCTGCAGTTCTGAGCCTCACATTCAGTGTCACTCAGCTCTCTTCACACAGCAGGGAGACAAAACAAATCCTTTTCCTGCTGAACACCAAGGACAACTTTCAGGCCCAAAAGCACAAACAGTGGTGGGCTGAAGGGAGGAACAAGAAGGATGGGACCTCACAACCTGGAACTGTAATTGGGACAATTAAACCTCAATTTGCAAATGGACCAAAACTTACAAAAGTGTAAGACCTTGTGACCAATCAGCCATTTTGTGACCATTTTGGGTCCACCTTGGGTGTAGCCCTGGTCAGGCCCTGTCCTGCCCAAGGGGGATCCTGGAGGCCTTTCAATAAATATCTGCTTTATTCTCTAGCTCTGTCCAGTCCCTGTTCCAGGTCAGCCTTCCCAAGAACCATTTCCAAGAACCTACTGGTGGCTGGATTTATTTTCTCTCTTCAAGACATTGTGGTGTAACAACAAACTCCAGTGACCATAGAGCAGGGGGGTCCTCATGGCATCAGGATGTGCCTAAGCCAGTGGAGGAGTGGCAAGGCCAAATCTCACTGCACTGACCATTCCTGTTGTCCTTTATCAGCTGTGGGAGAGACAGGAATGGAAATGGGTTGGAAGTGGCCTATGGCAGATCAGAATTTCATGTCCATTCTAAAATTGAAAAGGGCTGGGAAAACAGGAAGCAAAGTCATGAAAAAAGATACAATGACTGCCATGCTTGGGGGTCATTAGCTCTGTGCTAATCATCAGGACTAAGGTTCATTAGTCAGCACTAATGATGCATTCTGTCCCTGGGATCAGGGAGCCAAGGGGAAGAATGTTCTTTAGATTGCACTGAGGACTGGATTAAGGACTGATCCACCCCAAAAATCTATACCTCTAACAATTGGACCATTTGGACTCTTTTACCTACAGCACTTCTGGTGGTTCTGCCAGAGTCTGCAGCATCAACAGCTGAGGGAACTGGGATCAGCTGAGCCTGGTGGCACAAGCCAGAACAAACAAACCCCCAGTTCAGGGGCAGTCAAAAACCATTCAGCAGCAAACCTTTATGAGCAGCAATTTGTCGAGTTCCATGTCTGTCATGCTGGAAACAGCTTGCTCTGATTGGATTAATTTTTTTGGGAGATGTGATTAGGAGTCACTGACATGAAATCAAGTGTGATAAATATCAATAATTGAATGTTGGATCAGTTTTCCTAGGACAGCTTAATTCCATTCACCCTGATTTGAAGACCTCACCCATAATATTGTTTTGTCTGTGTTTCTTTATAAATTGTGTTTTTGCCAATCTCGATATAAAAAATCCCTTTGTAATAAAGTGCCTCAGAAATCCTGGCTGCTTTACAGTTTTTGTCTGGCCTACTTTGGAGATTAGTTTAATTTAGGTGATATTTGATTTCCCTGCTGCTGCTGGTGTGATTTTTTGTTTTTCTTCTGCTCCTCTTTTTTTTTTTCTGCTTCTTGTGGAGATTAGCTTTCCTATAAACATGTTATCCATAATATAAATCAAAGAAGCTGGAAATAGTAATATAGTATGGTCATGTATATTCATGGTTGGTTGATGAAGGAAAGACATTAACATATTTCTAGATTCTCTGTCATTCCCTTCAATTTTTTTTTTTCTATAAAAAAGACAAAGAAGGAAAATGTTCTGGTAAATTCACATATCCAGGGGAGTAAAATTATCGAAACAGGCAAGGCAAGAAGTCTCCTTTGCTCTCTAATTAGGTGATTTGTAAATTAGTGAGAAAAAAGATGGGGTTTTTTGGTTCTGTCGGTCAGTGGTGAAGAAGATTTTACTCTTCTAATTAAGTGCAGTTTTTCCTTGTCCCCTTTACATGAAGAATTTAAGTGCTTTGGAAATCACCACCAGCATCACTTGGGGAAGCAGGAACCCCTCTGGTGCTGCAGGGAGAGCTCACAGCAGCTTTGCACACTCTGTCAGATGCCTTTTAGTCCTTCCAGCCCTCTCCTGCCGATGGAATTCCTGTCGAGTTCTTATCTGCCGCTCTGGATTGTAGCTGACACAGCCCTCCCTGCAAACTCTGAGGCATCCAGGAGAAGGGAAGAGTGGAATCTTACCTGGAAAATTCAGAGCTCACCCTACCCTGGGCTCTTTCATGGTTTTTATACTTGACAATCACACCAGAGATAAATCTCTCCTGGTGCTACAGCCGCTGTTCTCTTACAAGGTGACAGAATTACTGTTCACCAAGTCACCTAAATTCTTCCCTTAATTAAAATTAGGGTCATTCTTCCTTTCTTTACAAAATCTCGGTCATTCTGATCAACCTGATGAAGGTGCCTGAAAAGCTCAAGTTCTCCCTGATGCCTGAAGATCCTGTGTGAGCTGTGCCAGAGCTTTCCCTTGGTGAGGAGATCCCAATTCCTGCCTCCATCAGGGTTATTATGAACAGGCCTGTGTGTACACTGAGTCTTCCCTATACCCTGTGGAGGGATGTGGGGCTATGCAAGGCAAAGTCAGCACCTCTGACAAGCTGGATTTACTGTTCCTGCATGGAAAAATGCCATTTCAGGCTTGTCAGGGCTCCAAAGGAGTCCCACTGGAGACAGGGGGAAAGGAGTTTCACTGGATGTGAATGCTCAAATGCTTACAATGAATGCTGATATCTTTAGTTTATTTATTACTGAAGCTAAATCAACAAATCTCAGCAGACCATCTTTGAGCTAAATAAAACCATAGCTGCTCCTCACCTTTAAATACTTTATACTTAAAACAGACGAAACTGATTTTTTGCAGTAGTTTTGGTTCTATCTGAGGTGGAGCAGATCAAAGGTGAGATTTTCTGTCCATGGGATATCTGTCATTTGACAAAAAAGAAGGAGAGGTCATTCCTGCATTTGTGAATGAAAAATTGGAGTTCTGAAAGTTTCTCAAAGAGGCGAAAAAAAGAGAAAAAGGTAAAAGAATCTTGGCAATAAATGAAATTGTAAAGCCTGCAGTGATCTTAGAGGCTTTGCCCAGGTTCTGGGGGGCCCCTACCCAGCCCCTATCTGTTCTGTCATTGTCCCCAGCCCAGGGCAGCAGCCAGGTCAGCCAGGACAGAGATTTTGGATTCTGCTCCAGCATCAGCCATACCTTCAGACCTTGAGAACGTGCCAGGAGCTCTTCAGGTTTCTGCAAGCTCGAGAGGTAGGAGGGAAGCCCTGATTAACCCGAGGTTCCTTTGCAAGGCTTTCATCACTGTTTTGTTGAATGGGATAAGTGAAGTGAGAGTTAGCACTGCAAGCCTAGATAAGCCTGGAGAAAGGAAAAACTGACAATTACCAGTTAGATCAAATAATGCAGTAATGTGAGGAACTGAATTTGATACACAGGAAAACAATATGAGGCAATGGTGATACTATAATTAAGTGAATAACTTAATAAATACATGTTTAATTAAACCCCCATTTATCTGAGAACACTCTCTCTGTTAGGAACAGCAATTTGAAATCACTAAAGCTCAAGCTGAACAATATAATTTTCATCTAACACTAATCTTGAACCAGCACACTGAAGACATTCATTTAGCACAAAAGAAATCAGATTTTCAGGGAACTTTATCAGGAGTTGCCTCTTGTATCCCAAACTATGAAATCGTGGATCAAGGAAGCCCATTACATAATTACCTTGGTTGCATAATGCAGTATCCCAACTCTGGAATAATACTGTAAAGGTTTCTATTTGTAATCTCTTCAGATTTGAAAAAACACTAAAATTCATTCAAGATGGGATTTGGAATTGTCAAATTTAATTTAAAAATATATCCACATTGAATAAAGTCACAGTGAATAAGTTGTTCCATTTCCTTTGATGTTTTATACAATTTATTTATAGAAGGTTGGAAAAATAGTATAGTAATGAAAAATTAATCTTTTCCCTCTCCCCTCTTCTCTTTTTGTTTGTTTGGGATTTTTATTTGTTTGGTTGGTTGTTGTGGTTTTTTCCCCTCCTTTACAAAATACTATGGAAAACCATGTGAATTTTACCAAATGCTTCCAGAACCAAGGGCCAAACAAAATTTTTCCATGAAAATGCAGATAATAGGAAAAAAATGAAAATTACAATTTCAGAGTGCAACAGGGTGTGAAGAGAAGACGGATTTGTGGAATGATGTTTTCCAAGGCATTTCTGATCAGTTCCAAGAACAGCTTGGGGCTTAATCGCTTAATTATCTCATTACATTAATTCTTTTCATACTTTCACTGATATTTTTTCTCTTTGTTTCTTTTTTAATTTTGCAAGATTTAGAAAAAGGCTTATAGAATTAAAAACTTGGCTTCAGCTCTCATAGAAGCTTCTAGAATGTGATGTTTTTCTTTGAAAACCATGAAGCTTGACCTCAAGCTTTCTTACCAGAACTCTTAATCCACTTACTGGAAGGAATGAGACATTTCACTGACTTTTCTTTTATTGGAGTTTCCACATGTCCCCTCTTGTTTTCTCAGCTGGGCACTTAAGCTGCTTCCCAAGAAGTTGTAAATGTCATTTTGTCACTGTTGCTTTTGGATGCTCAGGTTTTCGATAGGGTTACTTGGGGAGGTATGGACCTTCCAGAGTGTGGTGATGGAGCCAACTGAATTATGGATTGTGTTGAGTTGGGCGGGACCTTAAAGCCCATCCTGTTTCCCCCCTGCCATGGGCAGGGACACCTTTCACTGTCCCAGGTGGCTCCAAACCCTGTCCAGCCTGGCCTTGGACACTTCCAGGGTTCATTCTTCCACCTTGTTCCTTCCTTGTTCCAGCTTGTTCTTCCCACTGTGGGAACCATGAATTAAATATATCACAGCAGACTTCCATGCGTTTATGTCAAGAAAAATATAAATGAAAGGTGGAAGTGCTGCTGCTGGTGGTGGTCCTGGTGAATGAGTATTCCACAGGGTCAGACTGAGCAAGAGGAAACACCTTTCTGTACATGGGACACTTCTGATGAGTTGTGAAAACACAAATTCCTACCATAGTGAGTGGTTGGGTAGCAAAGCCATCAGATCAAGTGAAAAGTCAGAAATAACTTGGGAATCCACCTGGAGCTCAGCCAGTGCTTTCTGGGTTTTGAGAAGACTTTGAGGTATTGTAGAAGTCTCTGCTTTTGATAATTAACTGTCGCAGTATTGGACAGACAAGGGATGAGGCAGGCAGCAGAAAGTCAGGCAGGAAAGCTCTATTTTAATATTTCTGACTCCATTTATATACACTTTTTACAGAAGGCAAAAGATTGGCTACACAGGTTGCCAGCTCTTCAACCTTGTAGGTGAACATCACCATCAATCATAAGACTCCTCCCAGAGGAGAAACATGTAAACAAAGTAGATAATTCTAAATATATACCTAGTTTACATGAAGCTTCAGGAGAATCTGCACTACAAAAATGCAAACACTCAGAAGGCGAGAAAACTTAGGGCGACAATTAACTGTGTCTTGGACAAGGTAAACACCTAACCCCTAAGCTGAACCTAAACCCTAATCCTAAACATTTTGTTTTATTAGAGTTTCTTTGGAAACTCTATTATTTTCTTGTCATCTTGGCAAATGGTTCTTCATTGGCTTCTCTCTCTTTCCCTAAACAAGCCCACCTGAGGCCTCACCATGCAACAGGAAAAGGCTCCATTCAGTGGAGGTTTTCTGCTGAATTTTCATTAAATTTCATGGTGGAATTCCAGTTTTCAGCTGGGGCTCAAAGATCTTCTGTAGCTGCTAAAACCTCAGAGAGATAACACCTCCCTGTTCCCTCAGCACAGCCAGCCTGGTTCTTGCTGAAAATCTGCTGCATCTGTTCCTATGAAACTGAGAAATTTCAAAATGTTTGGTGCCAACTGTAGGTCCTGCTTTTTGTTCTATAACATCAGGTGGGGCTAATGAAATTCAATTATTGGGGAAGAGGAAAGTCCTGCATGTGCCAGTATTTGGATGAAATTAACTGGATATTCTTTTTTTCCAATTTATTTAAAATAAAACTCTATTTTTCTTATTGACCGTGTATTTTAAAAACACCACAGTGAGTGAGGTAGTAAACTCTTTGGGAAGTATGTGATCTAAAATGACTGGCAAGTGAGAAAACAGATTTTCTGTAAAAAAATTTAATTTATTTAAATCAACCTGTGCAACCAAAGTCATGCACATCACTGGGAGCATAATACCCATGAAATCACTGCTCACCACAACCAGAACAACACAGGGCCCTCAAGGCTCCTGATTCCCTCTGCCTGTGGAGCATTTCAGGGACAGAATTAGGGATGGAAGAAGAGCAAAACAGCTGAAAAAATCTTGGCTGATTTTCCAGCTTGAGTGGCTTTTCCAGCCATGCTAAAATAATGCAAATGTAAATGTGTCCTATTTTGCATCAAGCTGATAAATTTATTATCAGCCTTCATAGTCTTTGATTACTTCTCCTAGGTGCTAGTTATTTTATCCTAGAATCCCAGAATGGTTTGGGTTGGAAGGAACCTTAAAGCCAATCCAGTGCCACCCCCTGCCATGGCCCTTCCACAATCCCAGTTTGTTCCAATCCCCATCTAGCCTGGCCTTGGACACTTCCAGGGATCCACGGGCAGCCACAGCTTCTCTGGGCACCCTGTGCCAGGGCCTCCCCACCCTCACAGGTGAGAATTTATTTCCAAAATGCCATCTAACCCTGCCCTCTGCCAGTAGGAAGCCATTCCCTGTGTACTGTCACTCTCATCCCTGTCCATGAGGTTTCTCACAATTGAAGTATCCAAGCACGAGGGGACTGTACCAATTTAGCCAACTGATATTTTAAACAAAATTGGTTATGTCAATGTGCCTCCCCATTTATTTCTAATTTAATTGCTGTCTCTAACAGTGGTTAGAACTTAGTGATGGGTAACTGCAAGAGACAAACTGTCCCAAGAACCACTTCCCTGGAAATTACCCAAGAGAACAACAGGATTTCTGTTCATGAGGTTTAAACAGCATCAAGAAATTGCTTGTTTATTGCAAATCTTGTTTGGATTGTTAGCAGGCCCATCACAGCTGAAATTCAGACTCTTATCTCTTGGGTGTTTTTTTGTTTTCTTTTAGGATAAACTTTTAGGATAATATATTTTTAAAAATATCTAACAGAAAAAAATCACATTTTGAGAGTAAACCCTTTGTGATATGAGGGTACTTTTGGAAAGAAGATCTGATTCCAACAAGCTGAGCCCCACAAAACAACTTCAAGAGAGTTTAGGCACCAAAATAACTCATTTACACCATGAAACATGGACCCAGCAGAGACATTTAGCTCTGAAGCACTACCCACAGCCAGCCAACACCTCAAGTAATTGCTTGCAAGGCTCTATCGATAAGGGAATTAGATTTTATCACTGCTTTCCTTGCTAACATCCCCCTCTGCTCCAAAGTTGCTAACCACAATTTCATCTCAGATTGTCAAGTTAATGAATGTAATTAAGTTAAACCCAGGCTGCCACCTACAGCTGTAGGTGGCAAAGCCATTTTTGAGGAGTTTGTGCCTTTGGTCCACCACAGCTGAGGCAACATTTCCTAAAATATCATTGGTGTCTTCCCAGTGCCCATGGAAATGCCAAGGGGAGAAATGATGCCTTAAGTTTTAATTTTTGTGTTTTTTCAGATTCTATGCTGCCTAGGGGTGCAGTTCTGAGCCTCAAATTAAGTGTCACTCATCTCTCTTCACAGAGTAGGGAGACAAAACAAATCCTTTTCCTGCTGAAAACCAAGGACAACTTTCAGGCTCTGTAGACCTGGTTTATGCCTGAGATGTTCTGGTTTTCTGAAATTCTTTTCCCAGGGAATTTTCTGTAAACAAGAGATACATTTTTGTAAACCGTACTTTGTTTTCATTCCTTTTCCTAGGAGGGATTTCTTCTTGATATCTCTCTGGTCTGAACAATATGACGGAAGAAGTTTGTCTTTTTCTCACAAATCAGATTGTTCTGTGTAAAATAGTATTTAAGGGAGACACATCCCAAACATAAAGGAGTCATTTTCAACCTTCTGAAGTTCAAAGTCTGTATTGTTGTGGGGTAAAACAGCGTCAAAGTCCAAAAGCACAAACAGTGGTGGGCTGAACAAAGAAAACAAGAAAGAATGGAACTTCACAGTGTGAAGCTGTAACTGGACAATTAAACCCCAATATGCAAATGGACCAAAACTTATAAAAATATAAGACCTTGTGATCAGTCAGTCATTTTGTGACCATTCTCAGTCCACCTTGGGTGTAGCCCTGGTCAGGCCCTGTCCTGGCCAAAGTGGATCCTGAGGACTTTCAATAAATAACTACTTTATTCTCTACCTCTGTCCACTCTCTGTTCCAGGTCAGCCTTCCCAAGGGATCACTGGAGGAGGAAAAGGCAAGGTGAGCTTCTTGTGCTGGAGCTTTGCCGAGGGACAGCACCTCTTATGTTCCTTGCTCTGATTTTGGGCAAAGAAGGCACATCAGGCTCGGGATGAAGGTGATCTGTAGAGGTTTGGTCAGTTCTGAGCTTTCCCTGCTGGCTAAAATGTCTTGGGAAGGACAGTGAAGGACAGGGGTGCCCATGAGCTGTGAGGGCCAGAGTCCTTTGGGGTGTTGGGTGCCTGAAGCCCCTCTCAGCTGGGGAGGGCACAGGGACATCACCTAACCCCAGCCTCTTCAGAAGGGGACATTGCTTTACCCCTCTTCCCACCAGGGAATGGACAACATGGATATCAGGATGCTTTGCAGCAGGGACATCAGGATGCAAGGGAAACTGGATCTTTGTGTCAAGAGCAGTTGAGGAGCCTAGGTAATGCAGAACTCACAGTGTTCCCCAGTTTTCTTTCACTAGCATTTAACCTATAAAAATGTGCTCATCTCCAGCTGTATACTTTGGTATAAAATGGGAAAAAGGAAGTTTAAGAGCCTTCTGCAGTTTCTGTTGCCTTCCCATCTGTCAAGGCTTTCTTTTATATGGAGCTTGCTGGCTTATATGAGTCACTGGGGAGGCTCTGCCTTGATTGATGTTGCAGTGTCATAAAGCAGGGTGTGCTCAATCCAATGCTAATAAAAGCTAATGATACAAGTAGAACAATAGAAGGTGGGACAATGCTAATGTTATACCTTTCTGAGAGCACAGAAATAAACCTTTCTCAAGTTTTTCTGCCTCTTAGTGTGGGTTTTCCCCCAACCTCTCAAGGTTACATTTACATATTTTTAAATGGTTTGGTATTTGTGCTGAATTCCTCACCACAGAGGAGGATAGTGGTGTCCGTGTGGTTTTTTTATCACTGATTGATTTGTTCCCCATGAAAATTTTCAATTATTCTTTGTGTAGCCCCAAAGAAAACCCTCGCTTCCATGGAAATCATTCCTGGGTTTTGGCAGCTGAAAGTCTGGTCATCTTCCTGATCATAGGATTTAGAACCAAAATGCTGTGCTTTCTCCACAGGAAAATGAGGCAAGGAAGTTCCATCCTGCAGTGGGGAGTGATTCCCAGCTCCTGCCTATTGGCACAATGCTGCACAGACATCCTTCACTTATTGGGTCTGGCAGGGGAGAAGCTTAGCAGAATTTCAGGTGTCAAGCACAATTAGGTGTTAATTACAATGATCCATTTGCCTGTCCCCCAAGGTCTCCTGCTCCAGTTCAATGACAACATGCAATAAAAATATCGGGGCACGTTCATTTTCCAGCTGTCCCTGTGACAGAGCCAGTGCATTTCTGGTTGATCAGTGGGTGGCTGTGACAAATCTCCTGTGACACAGGGAGGGGGGAAATCTTGTGACTCGCCCTCTACTAATTCAGTTTTTCTTGGGTATCTTGTCCTGGGTGCTGGAAGATTCTGCACCCAGGACAAGGGGTCCACAGTAGACAGAATCCATGAGTAGTTGGCATTACACACATAGTATCTGATTGCCACGTAATTAGGCTGATTTTTCATTATCCCCACAGCAGAGAAATTTTGGCCTCTGTTGCTTTTCAGAATGAAACAATGTTTGACTTCTTGTCTTGTTTTTTACTTTCATTCTTTCCCTTAAGGTTTAAAAACTTTTAAAAGATATTTTCAACCCTATAAACATGAGTATTTTTCTCCTGAGTTGCTAGGCATTGCCATTTATAATATTTCTTTCCTAACTTTCGATTTTTCTTATCTTCTGGGGCATGAATTCTGATATGTTTGCACAGATTGAAATCCCACCATGCCCACAACCAACGGGAATGCAGGGTATGACTTGTATTTAGGAGTAGGAAGTGATCAATTCCTGTACAAAGCTGTAAGAGAAATATTCTTATCTTTCCCACTGGGATTCAAAGCCCAGGAGCAGAAAAACAACCATATTACTTATGTGAATAATCATAATTTGCTGTTCTAGTTGGAAGGTGGATCGCTTGGTACTGATGGGTGACAATTTTTTCTCTTTGGGTCAAAGAAAAGGACAAAAAGTTATGAATGAAGGGAAAAAATTAAAGGAAAAGAAAAAAAGTTATAAACCATTAAAGTAGAGTTTGAGCTGGCTTAAATCTGCTTGGTGATATTACAAGCTGAATATTAGGCTAAATTCAGCACATAAATGTATGTTCAGCCTGTTGTTTTGGTGGGATGGCAGTAGTGGAAGGCTGAGAATGACACAGTAAGTTTTCCATAACTCCTCTCTGTTTGTATTTTGTCTCCCAAACCCTGTATGTCTCATTTTCTTCCACCTTGAGCACTACGTTCCAATCTTCCACTCATTTTCTCACACTGGCAGCTTAGTATTCTCCAGGAGTTTGCTTTCCAGCCCTACCCTGCTTCTGCCTCCTCCTGGCCTGTGTCTGGCTGGATGATTCACCCACTTCTGCTGTGCCGTGGTCCCCCTGCATCCGAATGCATTTCAGTTTGCATCTCCAGCTCTAATTCCGTGTCACAGCTGATCCATCAGCACTAATCCAGGGCCATAAATTAATTACAGATTCATTTTGCTCTCAGCTGGCTCTCTTCCACTCGGCATCCCTGGGTCCTTCCTCTCCAGCCACACCAGAGACTTGGCCCTGTGAGGTTCCTGTGTCCTTCCCACCATTCCTCTCCCTCTGTACTCTCATTTCTGGGATTTCTCCATTCCCAATGACCCAAAACTTTCTCCATGACCTTTTATGAAGTTTGTGCCAAGTAGGGAACTTATTTCGGGCAGAAATTTAGCTCCTGTTGGCACACCAAATAAAATGGGGAGTCTTGAATCCCAGCAAATGGGAGATGTCATGGCAGTGCAAGACAAGGCTGAAGACTTTTGGGGACAACAACTTAGACATTCAGAACTGTGACAAAGCTGAAGCACTCGATGCCACTTTAGATCCCAATCCTGCAGATTTTGGAGCTGATGAGATTTGCTGTTTCAAAGTTATGGTGTTACAGGCAAATCAAAGAGAAAGGGAGGAAACAGATTTTTTGTAGAGGAAATTCAAGGGGGTACAGAGTTGCCACAGAGGATGTTCACTTGTGCCTTTGGTGTCCCTTTCCACCTGGGAATGCAGTTTTGCACCAGGACTACAGGATGGAAGATGGAATGAATCACAAGTAAGTGAATTTTCCCTGCTGTCAGCCTGGTGTTGAGGTGGTAAATGCTGGCAGAAGAGAAGACAGGAAAAAAAAATTTAAAGTGTTAATTAGGCCTTGCTTTGTTTATCCCTGAAAATCTGCAATGTTAAAAGAGACTGAAAAGAGCCAGGAAGTCAAATCCGTGATGGAAGATGCGTGTCAGAGTGCTTCTGTGTGAAATTTGTTTCTCTTTTGTGTTCAGCAAAAGGGAAACTTTTATGAGAGTGTTTAAAAAGTAAAAAGTATGGACCAAATGATCTGCCCCTGGATCCCTGGCAGTGTCCAAGGCCGGGTTGGATGGGGCTTGGAGCAACCTGGGACAGTGGAAGGTGTCCCTGCCCATGGCAGCGGGTGGCACTGGATGGGCTTTAAGGTTCCCTCCAACCCAAACCATTCTGGGATTCTGTGATTTTAGGACTGGTGAACAAAAATAATCCCTGAATTTATTCAGGAATAAGGTATCAGGGCAAATTTATAAGCAAGAAAAGTCTGATATCCTGACAAAAAATATCTTTGAGTGAACAACTGTTCACCAAATGTTCACTGCTGGGAACAAATCACAAGGTAAAAGATGGTCAAAAGCCACCAAAATAAATCCAAATTACATCAGTAGGAGAAACTTCAATTTACTTTAGCGTCTGATGCTTAGGAACAAACACTGATGAAGGAGGAAACGCTTGAAAATCTTTATGAAAATAAGTTCTGTATGAAATTGCCTTCTTTGGAGCGTCTCTCATCTGTGTGTTTGTGTTAGGATTAAAATTTTGCCTTTTTTTTTTTTTTTTTTGGATCAATCATAAGATGTAAGAACAACCACATCAGCAGTTTTGTCAGCAGAGAACTGAAGAAAATATTCAAACATGTACTTAGCCTCAGCCTCGATGATATTTGAGGGTAGTTACAAAGGCTTTTCAGGGAGAAATCCGATGCAATTAACCAGCTTCCGATCTGCCTTATCAGCAGATCATATTTGTGTGTGGAGACAAATGCTGACACACAGCTCTGGAAGTTTAGTGAGTTTACTGCTAGACTGCACTGAAGAGATTAAAAAGGCGTTTGAGGCGGAATCTGCAAAATGAGGCTGTTGATGAAAAAAGCATGAGTTCACCCTCACATTTCATTGAACAGATGAAGGTGTAGAGATCTACAAGGGAGATGGAGAGGGACTGTTCACAAGGGCCTGGAGTCACAGCACAAGGGGGAATGGCTTCCAGGGGACAGGGTTAGATGGGATACTGGGAAGGAATTGTTCCCTGTGAGGATGGGCAGCCCGTGGCACAGGGTGACCAGAGAAGCTGTGGCTGCCCCTGGATCCTTGGATGTGCCCAAGGCCAGGCTGGATGGGACTGGGAGCAATCTGGTCCAGTGGAAGGTGTCCCTGCCCATGGCAGGGGATTGGAAAGATGCTTTTTAAGTTCCTTTCCAACCCAAACCATTCTGGAACCCCCTGATCCTATGATCCAGCAGAGGTGGATTCACATTGATACCACAGGATCCATTCCTGATTTCAGGGAATATTAAAGAGTCACTTTTTTTGACAACAGTGGTTTTAATTTATTTTTTTGATCATTTCTGTATTTACTATAACTCTGCAGACAGCTGTGCAGCCACTCCTGCTCCCAGACACCACCCTGGGCCAGGTACTTCAGGTTCCCCCAGACTCATCACCCCAGAAGGCACAAAATCCTTTATACTTCCTGTGAGCCTTGGACAGCAAAGTTGTCTTTCTTTGCCTCGGTGACACTCGAGACTGTTGTCACAAATTAATTAAAGGTGTGACATGAACACATTAATTAAACCCCACGAACACCTGCATGAATCCTCTCAGTCATAACTCATATCCTGTTAAATTGCTTTTGCATAATAACAGACCTACTTTGGGACTAAGCAGACCTAAAAAGGCACCTCCTGAAAGCAGCCATGAAGAACCCCCTCCCTTGCATGGGCTTTGGCTTGGCCATGGCCTTGGAAAGGGGCCCAACCTCATCAAATACTATGAGAATGTTTTAAGCACACTTGGGACAAGATAATTTCAAATGAAGGTGACACTTGTGGTCTGAGGCAGCCAGTGAAATACCACGATTTGGAGAGGACTCTGCTTGGGGACTGAAGATTTAGTGGTGTGTCAAGCTCAAAGTCAACACAGCAGAATTTAATGCTGTGTAAATGGGAGCCAAAGACAAAGCCCTCGTGAATCCATGGGATAGATGGGCACGTCTCCCACAGCTGCCCTCTCCAGCACCAGGGCTTTGCTCAGAAATAACCATCATTCCTAGCAAAAAGAAAACACTATTGATTTTCAGTCCTCACTGAAGCTTTCTGAATTATTTTTTACATGAGAGAAAGCCTTTGCAGTTTTTAAATTAAAATTCTCTCTTTTTTATTTTTTTATTTTTATTTTTTTTTCTTTTCTTTTTCTTCCCCTGCTCCCTTAAAAATCTGGTCAGGTGAAATTGTGAGCACAGCCAGAACTGGATGCATTTCAGACTGATCCTTGAAGGAAGGAGTGAGTAAGAAATGGCTAATCCATTCCACACAAAGATGTGCAGGGCCCCAAACAGCTGGAATGTCTCTGACAGTCAGTGACACTTCTCCTCACTGCATCTGCTGCTCTGCAACAGTCCCACTGAGCTCCCTCTCCTCGGGTGCTTTGGCTACCTTTAACTTCATGCTGTGATTTCACCTGGCAGCTTTCAGCTCTCCCCAGCAGCTGAAGGATGTGGATAAAACATGAGGAACACTGCAAGAAAACAAAGCTGTCTCTTGCAATATTTGAGAGCATTTTTTAGGTGAAGTTTCCGTGACGCTTTAGCACAGCAGCGCTTGGTTAAAGTGGAGAGGTGTTTTATTTATAAGTTTCAATGAAGTTGAGGGTGCTTCTTCCTCTTTCTTTATAAACTAGACAGTCTTAAGAGTAAATAACATCCCGTGCTGGAGAAGTGCAAGATAAATGCCTCTTCAAACCAGGGCATTCATCTTGGTATGTGTTTTTTATCCATTTTTTAACATGTGTGATGCATATTCTCTATTCACTTTCAGCCACACTTCTCTCTTGCACCTGTCTTTCATTTCAGACACATCCTATTTTCCCCAGTTTCACATCTATGTAGTGTCTGTCTGAAAAGGCTGTGTTCACACTAGCTCAAAACATGTTGACTTTGTTCCTGGTCTTTTACTACACAAAAATTGTTAAACTTGCCTGCAAACACACTAATTATCACTGGGTGTAATTATTTTTAAATCAGATGTCATTTATTCTGATTTTGTTTTGATCAGGAAACGGTTTAAACGAATTGCTTGGAGGATTGATTTCAATTAAACTTATTTTTGAAAAACTTTAATCAAAAAATAATCCTTGATGAAAAAAATCCAGAGAACTAAGCAAGCTAAATGCTTGTAGTGTTTAAACAGTCTCTGCTTTTCTCAGGGCTGAGAAGATTTGCCTCATTTCCAGGTTTTCTTGTTTTCTTTTTCTTACTGAAAATAAAGTAAAAGAGAGACGATCTGAAATGACAAGCCTAAGTGCCTATTTGTTGATGCTTCCATTTTCTTGCTATGCTACAAAAAAAAAAAAAAAAAAAAAAAGACAAGAAAAAAAAAAAAAAAGGACTCTTATGGAATCTTGTGGCAAGAAGCCCTTTAAATGAAGCTAAATTAAGATGTTTGAAATGTGACCTTGGGCAAAATGTTTCAGTTTTTTCTTTCCATTCCCCCACCTCAATGCTGCTCCCGTTCGTAGAGCACAGCTAATTTAGAGCATCTGCCTCCGAACATGATGAGGTTGTTACGGAGAGAACTGCTGTGCTGGGGGATATTTCTGTGGAAAAGCAGAATCCCTCATTCGTTTGATGGAGGCTTCAAGGTGTCTGTGCCAAAAAGCTGAACCCCAGCACAGGCAGTTTGCTGGATCTGTTGGGAGTCTAAGGGATGACAAACCCCAGAGCTGCTGGGCCAGAGATTGCCACGGACACTGCAGGGGGAGTGGGAGGATGAAAGCTGGACCAGAGGCAAAGAGATAAGGAGAGACAGCAGGAAGCATTCAAAGAGCTTCAAAAACTTATGAGGTAGAAGGTTCTGGGGGTAGGAGTCTTCCCTGGCGAGGCTGTTGGTTAATTTGGGATCTGTTGGGATATTACACAGCAAAAATGCTGGGGTATTTGTCTGATTTGGAGGGGAGTGTCTCCATGGCAGTGTTTTTCTGTCTGACTGGTTATAGAAGTAGGGGAGGACCGAGGAACTCTGCTTTTGGCACCAAGCTCACCTTGATGCCAAAACCAGAAACAAAGCTGAAGTGGACCCAGAGGATCACCTTGTTTTTGGGGCTGCATTAGTGGCCATGTACTTCTGTGCTGGTGACCTTGCTGCTGAGGGTGACTCAGGAGTCAGGATGAATCCAGGTTCTCCTTTCTCCTGACACGCAGAGAAAAGCCAGGGGCAAGTCTGACTCCTTTGTATTCCAGAGTTATCTCCCTCAGACTACAGCCCTGACATCTGAGGAACCTCCACTCACTGAGGAGAAAAGCTCAAAGTTTTGGTAAGAAAGAATGTTTTCCAAAAGCAGGGACAGCAGGGAGCACAGCTCTGCAGAAGGGCAGGAATCCACCTGAGTGGGTTCATTCCCAGTGTTTTGTGTGAAGAATGAATGAGCTCTTCCCCTTTCATAGATCACTTCAATGCCTCTGATCTTTCTCTTTCCACCCAAAAGAGAAAAAATCTCCAAGATCAACGTTACAGAGGTTGGTAACATTCACAAACTTTTATCTTTCCTAGAATTGTGAGGAAACAGAAGTCTGAACTTTCTTTACAAATGTATTTTAAGAACTTGTTTTTAATCTTTGTCTTCCCAAGTTTTATAAATAGACCCATGTTATCAATGTTATGTGTTTTTCAGAAAGCAAATTTCCCATTGTTGCTATGCATTCTTTGCTAAGCTCTGTCTATTCTTATCCTATATATTGTCTTCCACAGAAGTTTGAAAAGTTTTGGACCTCATTTTCAATATGTCCTTTCCTGATGCTCTGATGGCACAAGAGGAAATCTCTGTGCTCAAAACAGACTCAAATCTGTCCAGACTGCAGAGAGGCTTTAAACCTGGTAACCTAATCATCTGGTGCCTGTGAGGGTGTTCTGACTCAGGGTGGACCTACAAGGTTATGATTTGGAACACGCAGGTCTCAGTCCTGCAGTTTTAAATGCAGAGTGCAGTCAGAGTCCCCCAGTAGAGTCAATACATATAAGCTTAGGTAAGTCTAAGCCTGTTACACTGATGCCATCTATTTTTATTTATGTTTGTTTCCCTTGTATCTCCATTTCATTTATTTGTCACAAAGTGATTCCTCTATCTGTTTGTCTGAGATATCACATTTCTGCTAAGTCCAATTATCTGTGTGCATTTCTTTTTCTGCCATAGTTCTGTCCTCCCTGGTTTTGATCTCTTGCAGGAACACACACTTTTATTCCTCTCCTCTCTGGGAAAAAACTGTGTCTTAGAGCCACCAGACAGCAATTATGTGCACAGTGTACCATTTTCTCTTGCATTTAGAGTAGTTGCAGTGGTAAATAATATTTTATTTCTCTTTAGTATTCAGGCAGCAGAGAGGATGAGCCTGGCACGGCCATCCTTGGGTGATGTCAGATCAGAGGGCAGACATGAAGCTTCTTAACATTTCACTCCAGAAACCCTGGAAGCCAGCAGCAGACCCATGGATCTTTGCCAAATTTCAATCTCTCTATTCCTCCTGGACAGCACCTTACTGAATGAAAGTATTTCTGAGTGCAAAGTGGGTCTGTGACGTGAATAAAGCCAAAACATCTGCCCTCTGAGCTCAGGATCCACGTGAACACATGAGTTTGCAATTTCATGTTTGAAGTGGTAAAAATGGGTGAAAACAGCCAAACTCCAATTACATTTCAGACAAAAACCCTGATTAAGCTCTGTGTTTCCTGCTGCAGTAATGTTGCTGCAAACCTCGCATTAGAGTTTAGAAATGAGCCGAGACACAGACTTCTTGTTTATCACAGCATGGAAAGGGTCCTGGTTTGCGGGTGTCCAGAGCTGTTTAGAGGCTTGCTCACTCACCAGGTCCACACACAGGGGAACAGTTTCACATCCTTTGGTTCCCTGGGTCTGAACCTCAAGCAGAAATGTGGCAACCTGTGGGAGAAAGGAGAACTGTCACGTGGGCTGGAGCTGAGGTTCATTGCTCCTAGACGGCCACATGCAGAGTGACTCCTGGGCTTTGGGTTTGAGTTGAAGTACAGGGGGTGTGGAAAGAGGCAGGGGGTGATCTAGAACCAGTGCCAGCTAGGATGGGAGTGACCAGGACAAGAAGACAGTTAGCAGGACATCTTATACATAAAATAGGGATGGGTAACAGAGACCTTGCCAAATCACAGTGCAGCCCCACAAGAATCTTCCAGGCTTCTGGGTAGGATTACAGGGAGGTTGACAAAACCCACCACCAGGGAAAGACCAAGGGGTTTGAACATGGGATAACATGGACCAAACCATGTTACAGAAATTTGGTAACCTAAATTTCACACCGCAACACTGGTTTATTCCTCTTTACAGCTCAGCCATCCTGACTCCTGCTATTCACTGGCTCTGGCTGCAGCAAGCTCCTGCTGGAGGTTTCCCTTGCAGCCTCAGACTGCTGGTTATTTCCTGCTAAACCCTGACTGCAGGGATCAGTCTGCAGACTGTGACTGCAGGCTTTTACCCAGCTAGACTGTGACTGCAGGCTTTTACCCAGCTAGACTGTGACTGCAGGTTCCAGCAAAAGGCTCTAACTGCAGACCCACACTGACCTCACTGCAGTGATTCACTCTGCCTCCAGATCATTCCTCTTCCTCAAGGTCCTTCCCTAACTAGCCAACCCACCCTTTTTGTCACACTTGTCTTTACTGGATAAAACTGTGACTCATCAAGGGCGAGGCTGTTTTGGGTAATTAACACAGATGTGACTCATCAAGGTTGAGGTCACATGTAATCCTTTCTCCTACACAGCAAAACATGTAAAATATAAAAATTCCCAAGAGGCAGGAAGCATAAAAATGCTGCTTCTTGTTTATTTGCTTGGAGTGGTGGCATAATTTAGACTGGGCTATGCTGAGCAAGGGTTAAACAAAAGCTTTTCCCCCCTACCCTGCTCCTCAGTGCATCTTCCCAGCCCTGTTATGGATTTCATAATGGACCTGGAGATAATTTCAGGCTCCCATTGATCCAAAATGTGTCAGACAAGCCAGTGTGATGATGAAGCAGGCGGTGAAATTCCAGCATGTGAGGGAGAAGATGAGAACTTGCTCATGCAGAGATATTCCCCACTCCCAGCAAACATAGAAATCTGGAGTTTGTTTTTCACAGGCCTTTGTACAGCAAAAATAAATGATCACTTCCATTTACACCCCACGTCTGGGTGAGCTTTGTCTCACACTATGAAAATACCAGCTGCTTGACATTAAAAAAACATGAAAAATTGAAATGCCATGGCAAATCTTTACCGTTTAAATTAATATTTTTCCATAGCTCTAAAACAAGAGGTTAATTGTTAAAATTACATGAACAATACTGGCAGCAAATGTTTGTTGCCAAGAGTAGCAGTGGCTGTCCCTGGATGCCTGGAAATGTCTAAGGCCAGGTTGGATGGGGCTTGGAGCAACCTGGGACAGTGGAAGGTGCCCTTGCCCATGGCAGGGGTTTGAACTGGATGAGCTTTAAGATCCCTTTCAACCCAAGCCATTCCAAGGTTCTGTGATACTGTGACTTGTTGGTTTTGTGGTCATAGTTGTTTCCACACTTCACTGCAAGAAAACTTTTTCAGCATTTATTTCCTCTTACTTTGCCGCACCTGTCACATGTTTTTTATCTTATTACAACATCCTATGCTGTCCTAGTGCCCTGGCTTTTTGCGCACCTCTAACAACTGTTTAAAAGTGAGGTTTTTCAGTTCTCACACCACCTCCCTCCTTCACCCTACTCTATTTTAGTGGAAACCCTATGCTGCAAGAAGAAGGAAAAGAAATTGAGTCGAAAATTTGTTTTTCAGTTTTCAAAGACAGACACCAAAACCTTTATAAAACAATCAGAAAGAAATGAAAGGACAGCCTGCCTTTGGAGAAGCTTTATTACACTGGGGGAAAAAAACCTGCCTTATGCAATTTTCTGTAGAGTGATGCTGTGCTGTCCAATTTGCCTGCTAACATTTTAATTGGATAATCTTACAAATGCTCAAGAACTGATCTGACTGCTCAAATATCTTGAGTCAAAAATTGGAGTGGTGTGGAAGTCTCTTGGTCTGATAGTTTGGCAAGTGAAGGAAAACTTTTCTCTATATGTCTTTTGGTTTTTCTATGATTGGCTGTGGCTTTTTCATGCCTGTTGACCACTGAAGTTCTGAGAGAAGAAGGAGATGGCTTTTCCTGCCCTCTTTAGAGATTCCTTCCAGGATAAAGTCTAGATTACTGTGTTAGGTAGGAAAAAAAGCAAAGCTCCCCCAAATTCAATGCCCGCTGAGGAATTGCAAGAAACTGAGCAACTGACCTACTCTGCTTAGGTTTGACTGTAAAATTTGGTTTCATTTCAAAATCTTAAAAGAAAATACATGAATTAGAAATAATTTTGCCTTTCTAGACCTTTTGCCTGATACGTGATTTATCACAGAGTCATAGAATAGCCTGGGTTAGAAGGGATCTTAAAGCACATCCAGTGCCACCCCCTACCATGGACAGGGACACCTTCCACTAGCCCAGGTTGCTCCAAGCCTGGGCCGGGAGCATTCAACCTGGCCTTGGGCACCTCCAAGGATCCAGGGGCAGCCTCGGCTCCTGTGGGCATCCTGTGCCAGCGTCTCACCACCCTCACAAGGAACAATTCCTTCCCAATATCCAATCTTACCCTACCCTCTGGCAGTGGGAAACCATTCCCCTTTGTCCTGTCACTCCAGGCTCTTCTCCTTCCACTCCATGGTTTCTGTTTGCTCCTTCCGGAAAGGCACAATTAGATCACCCTGAAGCTTCTCCTCTCCAGGCTGAACAATCCTAATTCTCTAACTCTGTCTAAACCCTGTGGTACAACACCAAACCCCAAAATTGTTGCTGAAATCTGCTGGTGGATACATTTTTTTTTTCTCATTCTGCTCCATCATAATTGTGCTCCAAAAGCTGCAAAAAATGAACCAAATAATTCAATGTTTGAGAGGAAAAAGCTAATTGAGAGGAAAAAACCATTGTAATTTTGGGTGTATACACATGTGCCAACTGGGAACACACTCTCAGCTTTGGATGAACCTATGGACTGGCTTTCTGTGGGTTACTGGACTCAGCATCCTCTGCTGCATCTGGCTGCTCCTCTTTTGGGGAGGAACATGCCAAATCTAGAAAACGTAGCCTTTTGTATGTCAACCCCCACCCATCAGTCTTGCTCAAGGTTAGGATTGAATTCCTTTATTTGGAGTATTCAGTGGGGTTTGCTGGATCTGCACCTCAGTGTAGTTCATCCCATATAATAAAATAAGTGTAATTACAGCTGTAAATCACTTTATTAGTTCCTCTGCACACCAGCCAGTATGTGACATAGTAAAAACATCTGCTTTACAGAGATAACACATGTCCAGGTCTGCTGTTATTTTTTGTACTGTTATATATTTAATTCTGAGTATTTTTCTTTCCTGGTTTGACAGCTGAAGAGAGAGGTAACCCAGTTTGTGTTGCTGTGTTACTGACCCAGCTAAATCTTCTGCTTCAGCCTCAACTGGTGTCTAGCCAGGATCCTACCAGCTGCTTTGTTTTATAAATTCTAGAGAAATCTGCCTCTTTTTTATGTCTGACCAAAATATGGGCTTCATGAGTCTGGGATAAAGGAATAAGAGCTGGGGAACCCTGCAGCTCCAAGTCAGTGCCTCATGCCCCGGGGCTGATTGTGCACCTCTGCAAACCATGTGTGACCCTACAGACCCCTCCCTTTCCTGCAGGTGACAGATACTGGGCTTCTCCTCATTGTAACACTGCAGGTTTGTAAAATTAAAACCACCGAGGGTTTTACTTACCTCTCAGAAAAAAAAAAAAAAAAAAAAAAAAAAAAAAATCTGGGTTCTTAGCCCTGAGAAGTCTCATTTTCCAGGATGGTAGAAGCCACGGAGGGATAAAGTCACTGCCCTGGACTAAACTACACCTGGTGGGAGATGAAACTCCTCTTGTGCCCCTCTGGAAATGGTTTTTGCGAGTTCTTAGTCCAGGTATCAATAACAACAGCTTCCAGCTGCCCTGCAGTGCTCTTCCCAGGGCTCTGCCTCTCTCCAGGCTGTTAAAGATACGGAATTACTTTGAGAAGCTGGTATTTAAGCTGAAACTCCAGAAAGATGGATTTGAACAGGAGCTTTTTGTGGCTATGTGTGTTCTCAGACTTCTGTGAGTACCAGAGAAAGCTGGTGCCACATGAGGAAGAAGAAGCCAGAATGTGTAATTATTCATTTATTTAGTCTTGTGTATGTTTTGCCTCCAGAGATCCTGAAATCCACTGCGTGGCCAGACACTGGCCTCAATACTGCATAGGTTATGTGAAATTTCTGATAGTTACCTTCCTTTTAAAAGGCTTTAACTTGTCTTTCCTTCCTTTTCCCTTTTTCTCCTTCCCTTTTCCCTTCTACCTGTTCCTTTCATTTTTCCTCTTACTCTTCCTTCTCCTTCTCCTTCTCCTTCTCCTTCTCCTTCTCCTTCTCCTTCTCCTTCTCCTTCTCCTTCTCCTTCTCCTTCTCCTTCTCCTTCTCCTTCTCCTTCTCCTTCTCCTTCTCCTTCTCCTTTCCAGCACTTTCAGGGATCCAGGGACATCCACAGCTTCTCAGGCCAGCCTGTGCCAGGCTGTCATCTCCCTCTGAGTAAACAATGTCATTGCCTTCCACGGAAGAGACTCATAATCAGGAGGAAAGCCTCGGGAATGTCCCAGCTCCCACGTATTTTTATGTATTTCTTTTCACGGCGTCTAAACTGAACTTTTCTAGAGGCTTTCAGAAAGAAAACCAGATCCAGAACATGCTGTCACAGGACATGGATGCGACACATCTCTGTGCTCCACACTGAGAGCTGAATATCTCACATCAATTAAATAAAAAAGGAATAAAAACCTTGTTAGGACAAGTATTGACAGAATTTCTACAAGTTCTCTATTTGAAGAAGGGAGATATCCTTCAGACAGAAGGGCAAACCGAGGAAGAGTGGAAAATGATTTTAAAAGGACAGAGGAAGCTACTTCATCTTCAGGAGCTGAAATGGTGCATCAGATTTTGAGTTTTCCTTGGTAATTATTCAACTGTAACCTTCTCAATGCCTTGTCACTTCTTAATTTATTCTGTATTGTAAACACCTGCAGGCACAGATGGCTGAGCTATTCTCTAAAGCTTTGGCTATTTTGCACTGCTAAAATGAGGTAGGGCACTGGTGCAATATAGATTAGGTTTGTTGTGGAGATCTGATGGAATATTCACACTTCCACATGTTTGCAGACGGGAGGATGATCTTTTGTGAGTCTGTCCCAGCAAACTGGTTTAGAATCCTTCAGTGACCCCCTTCCCTTAGGTAGTACCTACTGGGGACTGAGCTATTTTTGTTAATCTTTTATTTTAGTTTGTTTTTTATTTTTAGCCTGCATTTGGGGTAGTAATATTGCTCTGGGCCAAACTTTGCTTTCTATGCTTTCACAATTTCAGGCAAGGCAGCAGGACTCTGATTCTCATTATATCCCTGGCCTCAGTTATGGAATCGTGGAATTAGGGAATGGTTTGGGTTGGAAGGAAACTCACAGCTTGTTCAGTGCCACCCCAGGCTGGGACACCTTCCACTGTCCCAGGTTGCTCCAAGCCCCGTCCAGCCTGGCCTTGGACACTTCCAGGGATCCAGGGGCAGCCACAGCTTCTCTGGGCACCCTGTGCCAGGGCCTCCCCACCCTCACAGGGAACAATTCCTTCCCAATGTCCCATCTAACCCTGCCCTCTGGCAGTGGGAAGCCATCCCCCTTGTCCTGTCACTGATGAATTGCCCCTCTGTGTCTTCCCTGTAGCATCTGGAAGGTCCTGGAAGTTGCTGTGAGGTCTCCACACAACCTTCTCTTCTCCAGGCTGAACATTCCCAGCTCTCTCATCCCAGTTCCATAGGAGAGGTGCTCCAGCTCCCCTCAGCAACTCCATGGCCTCCTCTGGACTTGCTCTAACAGTTCCATGTCCTTGTGTCTGGGTCACCAGAACTGGACACAGTGCTCCAGGTGGGAGCAGAGGGGGAGAATCTGAGGCTCCATCTTAGCAAACAGTGTTTAATGGATCTGTTGCATTTTCTGATAAGTAAAATGAGGGAGGAAAATCAATTCCCATCATTTGCCACAGGCAGCCCTTGGAGGCTGTGACCTGAATTCC
The DNA here is from genome assembly GCF_009819655.1 of Sylvia atricapilla. NCBI lineage: Eukaryota > Metazoa > Chordata > Aves > Passeriformes > Sylviidae > Sylvia > Sylvia atricapilla. The sequence goes on from NC_089148.1 coordinate 6,174,533, forward strand.
AGCAGAGCCAAGCAGGATGGACTTGGATCTTTACTAGTGATGGACATGGCTGCAGCATGGAGAACAACATCGATTTCTGTTACCTTTATCACTGTGCTCATCACAATCAAATCCCTCTCCATACACCAAGGGCAGAGGAAAAAAGGGATTAAAACTCACTTCTGACCTCCACTAGTCAACTCCCTGGATTCTTTAAGAATACTCATTCTCTCCCAGTGGGGACCCACACACTAGGAAATACGCCCTGTATATGGATTAAAAAGAATGGAAAATTCATTACAACAACAACAAAAAAATTAGAACAAAATTGTATTTTCAGCAAAAGTGACAAGATGTTGTGGGTTTTGTAAATATGTAAAACATATTTATATTGTTTTTATTAAATTGCTCAAAGCTAGCTAATTGTTTACAAAACCACTGAAAATAATGTCTTTAATACACAGTAACCATCTATGAATAAGGAAGAAACCTCCATTTTTTTTTCACAGATTAGAAGTACGTTGTGTTTATTATGCTAATTTGGGGATTGGAGACAGCAAATTGAAGTATCATTTTTCCAGTTCATTAAGATTTGACTTTTGACTACTGCTCTGCAATTGATTAGTTTAATTATGCAGATACCAAATGTTCTGAAGGCCATGAACATGGCTGCATTCTACCTATGATAAAATGTGCTGTTGGCAAATGATAATGAGAGTTTTTCTAGAGAGGGAGCTGCTCCATTTGGCTGGAAGTCTGAAATCCACCATCTCTTGTCAACACAAGCCATCGTGGTATCCTGTAATTAATACATGGAGCATACATGTTCTTTGAGTGATGGAAATTACATCTAAAGTGACAATTAGCCTCCACCACAGAACAAGACTTTCACACTCCATTAACAATAAAATTAGGAATAGCATTTTCTCAGCATAATCCATGGTCATTATAAAGCCATCCATGGGGATCAAGGATTGTGGTTGTTATTGAAATGTATCATTATAACAAGGGTAATGATTGCAGTATTCATCCAGCTGTAGTCATCAGTCGCTCTTTTTTGCTCTGATTTGGGAAGGAAAAATCTGCAATTAAAAAGCACATAGTCACAGTAAGTCACTGCAATTATTTTTGTGCCACTTCTGTGTTTAGAACTTCATTTTCCAGAAAGTTCAAGAAAGAGGCAGAATAAACGCAATCTGGTTTTCTAAAAGAAATTAATGACAATCCAAGAGCTACATAAGTTAATTGATGGGATCCACCATGTGAACCTGGATATTAAATGAAACAATGTAAACATTTGACTGATCATCATCTCTCTTTTCCTTTCCTTGCACTCCTGGTTCTCAGGGGATGGCTCATGAAATTACATCACACCATATTTTTTTAAGAAAATCCAGTCTTGGTCAAGGCTTGGCATCTGAAGGGATGTTCATTGATGGTGATGTGGAACCATCAGTGGACAAAAGAACTCTCCTATGAATCCAACCCATAGTCCATAGTCTGGATCTTCTGTCACACAGTGAAATTTGTGTCTTGGTTCTTTCTGTTGAAGGCCACAATTAGGTCACCCCTATACTTCTCCAGGCTGAAAAATTGCAATTCTCCATGCCTTTTGTCACAGCAGAGTGCTCCATTCCTCCGATCCTCTTGATGCCTCCTCAGGACTTGCTCCAACAGATTCATGCCTTTCCTGTGCTGGTGCCCCCAGCTCTGAGGTCCCCAGCTGTTCTTTCTGGTGTTTCTTTTGGCCAGTCGCCTTCAAGTCTGATAGTTTCCATTTTATTGTCCAAATCCCCTTAAACTCAGCAGTTCCTTTCATTTTACACCATTAACCTTAAACCGATGGCTCACAAATCTGTCTCCAGATGGTGTATCTTCAACATGGAGGAAAGCCCAGTTCAGGTGACCAAAAAAATCTTCATCCTCCATACCTTAATAATTTTAAAGATGTTCAAACTGAACATCAGTTGTTCACCCTACAGAGTCTGGTTGTACGCCCTTATTCAGGAAAAATAATTTCATTCAATTTCCAATTTAAATTTCTTGGATGTCAGTGAAGTGTGAGTGCACTGACTGTGCACCCCCTTGTCACAGGTGTTTTCACAGGCTTTGTAGGGTCCTGTGCCTTTCTGCTTCATCCTCTTTGCTCTCACAAAATCCCTTTTTTGGTCTCCAGAACAACCTGCCTATGAGCTGCTGAACCCTCCTCCCTCATTGGATGCATCCTGGAAAAGGCATTTTGCAGATTTTGGCTAGTTACACCAACCAGCACTGGGTGGAACTGGTTTTGTTGACAAAACATCTGGGGTTTGTGCATAATGGGGACACGTTACTGAGATTTCATCTCCTGCCATACAATTAATAGCCTTGAACATATGTTTTATGGGGACATTTCCAACAACCTTTGCTGGGTAACAGGGGTGTTTTAAGGATGTTCCCTTTCTGCCTGTGTTCAGCTGAGGTGCAAGTGCAGTTCTGAGAGGTCAGGTCTGGTGGTAAATGTTTCACTTGGGTTTTGTGGCAGTGTTTGCTTATATTTCCTGGCAAACAAGAAATTAGGAGAGGCAGCAAAATCCTGAATATATTTAATTCCTCCCATCTACACTGAATAAATTTAGACTGCAAATCAGGCATACATGTATGTATTTCCAGTAGCAGAGCAGTCACATAGCAAAAGTAATGCTGTTTTCCCTGTTGCTGTCAGGGCTTTTAGATTTTGTGTTGGAGAAAATACCTGAAAAGTATCATCTAGAGGAAAACCAGGAAACTTTTCTTGTACAGAAAGTCATGCAAGTTGATTGCACCTGTTCTTTCAGGACTGCCTGGTTTTTAAATGGATTTATTTTATACTAATAGGGAGCTTGGGACCTTTGCTTCTCTCTGGCATATAAGACACACAAGATTAGCCCTGGAGCCAAAGTTTGTGATTCCCCTACAACATTGGAATTCAGATCAACAAAACAGTGATTTTTCTGTTGTTCCCAGTGAAATAAGTAGAAGTAGATAATGTTATGTTTTGAGGCAGTTCAAAATGTTTTGAAATGTTGTTTTCCCTGCAGTTATTTACCCTTTAAGAATATTTTTCAATTTAGATATATTTTTAGATGAACCACAGTTAGCTCTTCTGTATTTCAGAATGAAATAAACTTTTATTTTAAAAATTGGACACCAAACTCCTCCCTTGCCCTGCTTATTTAACGGAATTTGTTATGGCTCCTATTTATTGCAAATGACTAAAAAGAAAACAATTTTGCTCACTGTTTAAAATTTACAACTTTTTAAGAAATAATATTTTTTCTCATTGTCCACTTTGGCTGGGCTGGAGTAGTATGGAGAATTTACCTACACCATGTATTCAGGTTTTTTTAAATAGAAACGTAATTAATCCTCCAATGGTTTCAGTATGGGACAGCCAGGGGGTTGTTGTTGTATTATCAGTGAGATTTTTTCCTTTGAATAATGCAATATAAAATACAAAGTGTGGAGTATTTATGCTGTGCTCCCTGCCCAGGTTTCCCCTGCTCACTTCCCATCTGACAATATTTACAAAGTAAAATTCTATTTCAGTCAGTAAACAGTATTGCTGCTAATAGCTTGGACTGCAATCCCATAAAGAGCTTAAGCATATGGATAATATCTGCTGGAGTTAATTGAGCTTCTGGCATCATTGGAATGACAGACACACAAAGGCCTGGGAGCAGGAGCTTGGCAAACTCCTCTAAGTTGTGTTGGGGTGTGAGATCCCTCTGGAATGAGATCTGGGGGCTGTATCCCTCACTCACCACCTGATGCTGGGCTTCAAGATGCCTCTTTTGGGATTCAGCCTGACATGGCTCACTTCTCACGGGGAGTCATTAAATTATTAAAATTGTTCACTCCTGTAGTGTGGTAGGGCCCTCATGGGCACCCTGTGGACATCCTCAAGCTTAAAGTCATGGTGAGCCTCAGGGAGGAGGGAAGCCCAGGTCACCTCCTGGCACCACTGATAAAATCATCTCCCCAAAGATGACACCTTTTCCTTTGTATGAATTGGGTGGGAAAAGCAGAATGGTCAGAAAACAGGGAGAATATGGTGGGAACCACTTTTGAAACTGTTTTTTAAGGTCTCTCTTAGGCAAATCAAGCTGTGTTTGAGCAGGACAGTTCTGGCCACGCAAATGGGGCTCCAGGGTCTTGCTGAGGTGAGTGGTGAGCCAAGCCCAGCACACATGGAATGGGAAAGGCCTGGAATGTGTGGGTGTGATTTGGGATGTTCATGAGCTTCTTGATGGTGACAACGATCCTGAAGGGCCTGGAGCATCTCTGTGCCCAGGAGAGGCTGAGGGAGCTGGGGCTGCTCAGCCTGGAGAGGAGCCCCAGGGAGAGGGGGCCTCAGCCCTGGGTGGCCCTGGGTGTCCCTATGTGTCCCTGTGTTTCCCCATGTCTGTCCCTGAGTGTCCCCATGTTTGTCCCTGTGTGTCCCTGTGTGTCCCTGTGTGTCCCTGTGTGTCCCCATGTCTGTCCCTGTGTCCCCATGTCTGTCCCTGTGTGTCCCTGTGTGTTCCTGTGTGTCCCTGTGTGTCCCAATGTCTGTCCCTGTGTGTCCCCATGTCTGTCCCTGTCTGTCCCTGTCTGTCCCTGAGTGTCCCCATGTCTGTCTCTGAGTGTCCCCATGTCTGTCCCTGTGTGTCCCTGTGTGTCCCCATGTCTGTCCCTGTGTCCCCATATCTGTCCCTGTGTGTCCCTGTCTGTCCCTGAGTGTCCCCATATCTGTCCCTGAGTGTCCCCATGTCTGTCCCAATGTCTGTCACTGTGTGTCCCCATGTCTGTCCCTGTCTGTCCCTGTGTGTCCCCATGTCTGTCCCTGTGTCCCCATGTCTCTCCCTGTGCGTCCCCATGTCTGTCCCTGGGTGTCCCTGTGTGTCCCCATGTCTGTCCCTGTGTGTCCCTGTCTGTCCCTGAGTGTCCCCATATCTGTCCCTGAGTGTCCCCATGTCTGTCCCTGTGTGTCCCTGTGTGTCCCCATGTCTGTCCCTGTGTGCAGGGAGGGCAGAGCAGCCCCAGGCTCTGCTCCAGGCCCAGCGATGGCCCCAGAGCCAGGGGCAGGGGCTGAGCCCAGCAATTCCCCTGCCCAGGGGCACAACTGCCCTGGGCAGTGCCCAGCCCTGAGCAGAGCCCAGAGAGGCTGTGCAGGCTCCTCCCTGGGGATGTTCCAGAGCCCTCTGGACACTGCTGTGCCCTGTGCTCTGGGGTGGCCCTGCTGGAGCACGGAGGTGGCACCTCATGAGCCACACAGAGCCCTTCCAGCCTGGCACATCCCAGTGTTCTGTGATTCTCTTCCAGCAGAGTGCTGAGGTCCAGGTCTTGAAATTCATCCTTTCAGAGAGATTTATTTTGTAAAGATGCTAAAAGAGCACCCTCATTTATAGTAACTACCTCATACTATCAGAGCCAAAAATGATTTGATTTTTCAGGACAGAAATGCCAGTTAGCCACATTCCACTGCCAGAATGAGAATTTGTGTGCTCTTTAGAGGTTAATTTCTGAAAATCTTCCCAGTGTGTTTTACAGAATCCATATGAATCACCACACTCATGTGAGCTCAGTGGATTTGATCTAATGGAAGACCTGGAGCAAGACTGGAGCTGTCCATTCCTTAAGAATCGGTAGAATCATGGAATCATGGAAATGTTTGGGATGGAAGGGACCTCAAAGCCCATTCAGTCCCACCCCCTGCCATGGGCAGGGACACCTCCCACTATCCCAGGTTACTCCAAACCCTGTCCAACCTGGCCTTGGACACTGCCAGGAATCCAGAGGCAGCCACAGCTTAAGTATCACTTTATTTAGACCACTTGTCTTTAGTGGCTGCAATATGAGGAAGAGCAGCAAATTAAAATTTGCCAGGCACTAGCCATGGCCTCCTACACACTCCTAGAGTGGCTGGAAAAAAGCACTCAGGAATAGGTTCAGGAATGGCACATCCTGAGTAAGTGAGGCTGACAGCAGGAACATGGCTCTGGCCACTTAGAAGTGATGAGTGTGATGTTGAAAAACACCGAGAAAGGTGTGTGGTGGGGCATGAAGCTGATGCTGTATTCGGGGATGGAAATCATACTCACTCATCAGGTAAACTTCTGCTTCGGGACATTACCCCGGAGCAGGAGATTTATTCCACTGGTTTAACTTTCCTGCCCTATCAGAAGTTCTCTTTATCTTCCCAGTATATCACCTTGGCATTTGCCTTGACTGAACTCTGCTCTCGCTGCTGTTTTTTAGTGTGTCTGCAAATCTGTCACTGCCTCTGCTATGTCTCCCAAGTCACAACTACAGTGCCTAATAAAAAGTACAGTGAAGTCATCTTCAGTATCCTTAATTCTCAAATATTCAGAATTAAAGTGTTGCCTGGTGTCCAGAACGGAGGTGTAAACAGGAGTAATTCCATGTCAGCTAACGAAAGCGGACCTGTGGAAAAAGGGGCTCTGCCTCTGATCCATCCTGCTGGGTTTGGATTATGTATCACAGCAATCTCCTACCACAGCAGCAAATACAGTCCACCGTGTAATGGACCCAAGCACAGAGGTTCACATTAAAGACATTTTTCAGTCATTTAATTGAATTTGAAAATGTCACAGTAATTCAGGCTCTACTTCACTTACACCTGTACAAATCTGTTTATGGTAGCTTGATGTAATTTTGTCCACTATAAACTGGCTTAAATGACCTGAAAAGGGGATTTGTTTTCTCTTTCGATTCCCTGAAAGCTTTGAAGAAGTTAATAAAGCAAGTTCTCCACGTTATTTTTGCAGCAGGCAGAGTCTTCACTGCATTTTTCCCTGTTTAGTTGTTAATTTACTCCAATATGAAGGAGTGCAATGTTGTGGCCATTATTGAATGACGTAAATAAGACTTTTAATGTGTTTTTGAAATGTTTTCCTTGCTGATTCTCATTCTGGACCCATTCATGAAAATGCAGGTAACCTACAGGATTCACAGGCAAGCGGCTGATTCAAGAGGACATGACTAAGGTTTGATTTAAGTTCATATTTAGGACAGAAGGATGGAGTGAGACTTTTATGGCATTTTTTTTGGGATGCAGAAGGGTGTCTTCTTGAAAACTGGACAAAGCAACAGTCCATGGTTGAGGTTGACCTCAGAAGCCGGGACTTTTTAGAGACCCACTTTGGGGAGAAATGAGCTGAATGCTCTATTAATTGTTTTACACAAACATCTCCTGGGCCCTCTTTTCCCACCTTTTGCTGGCACAGTTGGGCAGAATAAACACAAACACTTTCCATGTGGCTTCATGACTGCAGCACACCAACAGTATTCCTGTTTAACTCCTCCTCTTCCTTCTCTTTTGGTTCCCCTCTCCTTTCCATGCTCTTAAATCCAACTCAAAGTTGGAACACGTTTCCTGATCTCCATCAAACGATTATTTGTTGTCAAAAACCCCCAACAGTGGAAATGTTCTCTGCCACTTCCACCTCTTATCTGTGGGCTCAGCAGGCACAGTCAGTGCAGGAGCTCCAACAGCTTCCCATCATTTTCCTGTAGGCTCTTCCAAAGTCCCTTCAATTACAAGCAGCAACTTCTTCACTGGAAAAGATGTCTGTGAAAACTTCGTGACCCATGGAGAACAACAAGCTCAAAAAGATTGGGAGGTTATTAATATTTTCCTAAAGATAAAGTAAGATAAGAAGAAAGGTTTTGGGTTTTTTTGTGTCCAGCCCACAAAATTAGCCTGGGCTCTGCTTTGGCGCCTCCCTGCAGAACAGGGACACCCAAGGACAGACAGTGACACCCAGGGACACCCAGGGACATGCAGCAACACCCGGAGACACCCAGGGACATCCAGGGCCACCCAGGGCTGAGGACACCTCTCCCTGGGGCTCCTCTCCAGGCTGAGCAGCCCCAGCTCCCTCAGCCTCTCCTGGGCACAAAGATGCTCCAGGCCCTTCCTCAGCTCCAGGAGCTCCTGTCCCTGCTGGGCTGAGGATCCAGAGCTGGACACAGCACCCAGAGGTGCCTCCAGGGCTGGGCAGAGGGGCAGGATCCCTCCCTGAGCTGCTGGGAATACTTTCCCCAAAATCCCATTGGCCCCTTACCCCCAGAACAACCCCAGGACAAAAAGTTTTGGTGCCGTACAAGGGAAAGAGAAGTACTAAGGAAGAATCAAAATGACAAAGAGGTCTTATACCAGAATATTGGTACCAAAATGAAATCCATGTATGGCTTCCATTTTTAAATTTTACCAAACCCAAATCTAATTAAGATTTGTCATTGGTGTTGACAGACACTTTCTATCAACCATTCTGATGGTAAAAACATTTTCCTGTGGAGAATTTTGACTTTTTCTAGACCAGGCAAGGTCATTAAATCATTTTTTTTAAAGCCTAAGATATGCTCAACATTGATAGATGTTTGTTTATGAGCACTAAAAAAACAATACACTGTAAATGAGTTCCTATTGGTAGCAAATGAACTCTTTCATGATTATTAATGAAGTCTGGAGTTGCTATTGCTGTCTAATTATACCAAATGTATTTCTCAAGGTTCAGGGATCTACATAAATCAATAGAAGGACTGAGTCTGAAAAATGAAGTGAAAGCAGTTAATACACTGCTTGATTGGACCTTACTGATGGCTATTAGATACTTGGGTTTTTTCTGGTTTAATTTTCTCAGTAGCTTGAGGAGTCTTTCTGTTCCAAGGCACTTTTGAATAGCTGGTATTTTTTGGTAACCTACCTAGAAGTTATTTTTGCAGTGTTGATGCAGTAACCACGAACTCTCCCCATATAATTGCTGTGGGGTTATGGAATTTTCCCTGCAGTGAGTTTTAATTATTCTGTGCTAATTAAGCAACTGATGCCTACTGTGAAAAATTCTCCCTTTGGAACAATGTGAGCAAAGGTGCATACATAAATTTCATAACATATGCATAAAAGCATCCTTTTTTATCTCTTGTACTAATTTCATGTCCCCATGTTGGGGCGGCAGCATGAATAAATATAACTCCTATGGCTGTGTATAGAGTGCTCCAAAGACATAATATTCATCTTTTCCCATTAAAAAAATAGCAACATGGTATTTTTGGGCTTGTTGGATCCTCCCTTCAGCGCGAAGACTGTCACCTATTAAAAAGTTAGATTAAAAATGAGGTGTTTAATTATACTTGAGTTAAAAGGAGGCTTGTTGTTGTTGTGCCTTGCTGGAAAATAATCCCAGGATGGTTTGGGTTGGAAGGGACCTCAAAACCCACCCAGTGCCATCCCCTGCCATGAGCAGAAACACTTTCCACAATCCCAGGCTGCTCCAAGCCCTGTCCAACCTGGCCCTTGCAATTTTGTAATTGCAATGACATTGAGAAGGGAACAGAGAAAGGGCAGAGGGAGCAGAAACTGAAGACAGATGTTTTCTTCTGGAAAGTGCATCATCCCTTAGGCTGCTGAATTTATAGGACAGAGCATTGTAAGAACTGACAAGATTATAATTGCTGGTGTGGAATCACTCTCAAACCACTCCAATGGTGGGCAGGCAGCAGCAAGAAGGAAATTTGAAGACAAAATTAATGTATATAAATGCCCAGGGAAGTAATTTCTGATCTAAATAAGTAAATTTTTATTCTACCTGAAACTAAATAGATTTTTTGATAGCTTTGCTAGAAGTGAAATGTATTCTCTGAGAAAATTTTCATTGGATTAAAACCCGATCTTTTTTTTTTTTTTTTTTTTTTTTTTTTTTTTTTTTTTTTTTTTTTCCCTGAAAGAAATGTCATTGTAAAAAACAAATCAGCATTAGTTGTTTGCACTGGTGATTTGGAGGGGAAGATTTCTGCCTCACAGCTGAAACACTGCACTGGTGCTCACGATGGGCACTTATGATGGCTGCTTATGAGTGGATGGATAATTGGATAATTACAGCAGTAATGGAGCCCTGGGAAAACTGGTGCAGGTCCTTTCTCTGCTCCAGCTGTGTCTGCTCTATGAGGTGGAGGTGGCTGAGAATTGTGTTGGCTGTCACTGCACTGCTGCTTTCAAAACACCCAAAGTGCAGCTCTGGAGCAGGAAAGCTCTGTAGGACAGGGAGAAGCTTGAGAGCACCTCAGAAATACCAAAGGACTTGTTTTCCCTGCTTATGAAAGACATGGAGGCTGAGCTAAGGCTTTGTTTCGGGGTGATGTAGTCCAGAGCATGTCCTGAGGGTGTTGTCACACCCAGGTGGCTGCACTGGGCTGGACTGTGAACTTCTTTAGCCAAGCCATGTGAGGCTAAGAGGAGCTGGAGGTTGTGCCTGGGGGAATTTGGGGTCCAGCTATTCATCTTCCAAAGAGGGACCCCAGTGAGCCATTAAAACCACAACAGCAAAGTCCTTATGGGTGCAAAGCCCTGTCCTGAGCTGGGCCTGCTTGGCCAGGGGAGCTCTGGGAGGAAGAGCAGGGGACAGCACAGTGGCCAGGCAGGAACACTTCTGCACCACAAACCTCCTGAGATTTCTTCCAGCCTGAGTTACTCTGTGATCCTTTAGAAAACTGGGCTGAGTACTGAGCTAGAACCTTATTTTAATTTTTTAAATTAAGAAATTCAGGAAAAAACCTCAAATCAGTTGTAAATTTATTTTAGACTAAACCTCAAAAATGAAATCACTTGTTAGTAGACTGCTCTCTGTGTCACCTGGATGTTCCAGCTAAGCAGACAGGTGGATATCCCAGTTGTGACCCCCCTGTGGAAAACGCAGGGCTGTGGAGATCTGATCCAACTTGACAGTGACAATGTCCTGGAATCAGGAGCTGTGGCAGCCACATCCAGTCTGTGGAAATGTGAAAATGCTATCCTAGCAGCGAGCTGTCACAAACAGGAACACGGGCTGCTTTCCACTTAAAATTCTCCATATGACCCCCCCCCCCAAAAAAATCTACTTGAATCATCTTTAGAACAGCCCTTTTTTTCCCTTTTTGAATTACATATCTGAAATTTCTATAGGTTTTTAATTCAATTATCCTCAGCTCTGCTTAACTGGGAGCTCCTGGTCCTTGTTAAGGCACAGGGCAAATATTGTCTTTTGGCAGCCCAGCCTCATCTCTACTTGTCTTGACAAGATGCTTAAAGAAACTACAGGCTTCAAAAGGGCTCATTTATCTCATCTGTTACTTCAAGATACTCTGGGAAAGTTCATCACAATGATTTCCAGATTTGCCATTTTTTTGATCTTTGCATCTCTTCCTCATCTCAGCTGTGCTACATTGCAGGAACACACAGATATAAATCCGTGCACTTGTTTTTTTAATCTGTGTGTGCTCCCTTTTAAACTGTGCTGGAGTTTTCCTTGCTGTAGCAGCTGACACTCAATGATCAGAAGAGAAAAGCTTTATGCCCATTATTTCTTTTTCCTCTGTTGAAGGAATTTGTACAACAAAATGTGGGACCAGTGCACATTACAAAGGCACCATCACAGAGGGCTCCTGATTGTTCTGGCTCGAGTCCCCAGAAATCTTTTTGCTCCCTAAATTTAGAAATTTACCCCCAGAAAGGACTTCTCCTCCTGCAGAGGGTGCCAGCACTTTGAATGGGTTTTCATTTTTATGGGAGATAAAAGGGAACGTTACATTTTCCTGTGAAAATGAAAAGTGCGGCTTGCATTTGTCAAGATTTACTCTTTGATAGTCTCCAAACATAACTTTTAAAGTGGAATAAATGTTCTGTTTGCTGGGAGGTGGCCAGCAGTGGAGTTTCTGGGATAACCCATCCTGTGATGTCACCTTTGCTGTTCCCAGCAGACACTCCCTGGGACACTTGGGCTCTGCCTTGAGTGTTGCTCTCAGTCCTGAAGAGAAGCTTGATGGAACAGAGAATCACAGACTCATTTGGAAAATCCCTCTGAGATCATCAGGTCCAACTGTTCCCCCAGCACTGCTAAGGCCACCACTCACCCATGTCCCCAAATGCTTCATCTACACAGCTGTTAAATCCCTCCAGGGATGAGAACCCTTCCCTGGGCAGGAAGGTGACATTTCCCCCCTCCAATGCTTAACCAGTGAAGAAAGTTTTCCTTTTCTTTTCCAATTAATATGGTGAAAAAAGGGCTATTCAAATGCATAAAATATGCAATTATCTGATATGTTAATTGTTTATTGTATGTCTCTTAGGAAAGAAAAATGAAAACTGCCGAAGTGCAGTATTTGGCCAGGTTGGATGGGGCTTGGAACAACCTGGGATAGTGGAAGTGTCCCTGCCCTCGGCAAAGAATGGAATGAGATGAACTTTAAGGTCTCCTCCAGCCCAAAGTACCCTGTGATTCCAGAATAAACCATATTTGCAATGCAAAACTGGTTTTCCAATTTTGGGGCATAACTAGAAAAGGAGACTGGTGAGGGATCTGCTTCCTCTGCTCCCTGCCACTGCCTGTGTATGTGGTCAGAACGTGCCTGCTAGGACACATCCCAAACCAAGCTGTGGGTCAGGCTGGGGGGCAATGGGGGGGCAGGATGGCAGAGCAGCATCCTCCTCCTGCAGCATTCCGTGCAGTGGCAGTGAGGGCAGCAGACTTTGGAGCGTGACAGATTCCAAATTGCTCTTCTTGTTGGGGTGAATTCCGGAGTGTGTCCCCCCTCTCCAGAGCAGGGGCTGTCATTTCCTGCAAAGGGCACCTTTGATCCAGGATCTGTTACTCTCCTGCCGAACAGAGCTTGCAAATTACTAATGATTCTGGCAAAAGAACTTTAATTTTGTGCCAGTGGGAGATTTCAGGTTAATTAAATGGTCTTGTGGCTCTTTGTTTCACCAGGTAACTGCTTTGGGCTGAGGCTGAGGAACTTTACAACTTGAGGACATAATCCTGTCTTGACCTGAACTTCAGCAGGCCAAGCCAGTGTCTCCAAGTGCCCGAACAAGTTCTGAAACTATCTCTAAAAAACTTTAGGGCCATGCCAGGACAGCAGTGTGCTCCAGGCTGTGAAAGTAACTCCTTGCAGCCTCCCACTTTTGTTAGCCTTCAAGCAAATGTCCAGAGATGTGAGAAGAGCAGCAAACCCAGCTGCTGAAGCACATGTCAGATCAGGGGTCTCACCTGTGTGGTGGGCGAGCGAAACAGAAAGGCAAGAAATCCCAGGGCAGAAGGGAAAAGCTCCAGGGCAACCTTTTACCTGAGGCAGTCAGTGTTTGTGTCTGCAGCACACAGAGGAGGTGAGTGCTGTGGGATTACAAACTGGTGTCCTTGGTGCAGCAGAGCATCTGCTATCAAATCCTGTCCTCTCGACGCATTGACAGTGGTGCTGAATCCCACTTTGGCTCCCAGCTGAGACAGGAGGCTCAGATGTGATGGGACATGACACAGACATCACACCGTGGATGTAGGGGAAGTCCCTATGGAGAGAAATGGGGAGGGGGAGCAGCAGGAGCCCTGCACATTTGCTCAGGGGGAAACCTGGAGTAGGATGAGAGTCAGGGAGCATTTGGGAGACCAGATATTGGGATTTTTCTAGGAGTTTTGTGGATAGTGTTTCTGGAGGGATGGGGTACAGCAATAGAGGAAATTAGCTGAGCTCAGAATTTAACATCCATGGCTATCCAAAGATTTTATATCACATTTTGTGACTCTGATAAAGTGAAACAGTGAAACAAGAACAACTGCAGAATGCAAGAGAAACATTCCTAAGATATCCAGAAGGATTTTTGCCAGTAATGGTTGGCACCAGCGTTATTTCATTCTAGTTCAGAAAAAAAATCACATTATAATTAACAAGAAAAATAAAAGGTAAGAATTTGGACAAAAATAATACTGACAAAAGCAATCCAGGTTCTGTTCTGAGAGATACAGAAGAAGAGAGGATTTAAGTGGAAAAGGGAAGCAAAGTAAATAGAAAAGACATCCCTGGTGAGCAAAGCCTGTTCCACCTTTTTCAGTGCAAGGATGATAATAATTACAGCAGTATATGATTTATTCAGTTTTTGTAGCCTTTTTCCTTGCACTCAAAAGAGAGATGGGAAAGGCTCAGGAAAATACAGAGAGGTGGGAAGGGCTCTGAAACAAAAAGCCTGCCTGCTATGGCCTTCTGCAGCTTTCTGCCTCTCTCCTGAAGGAATAAAAGATGTCAAATCTCCGTATTTTGGGGCTCTGCCAGCTCTTCCTCTCTGCATTTTTCTCTCTTGCAGGAGTGGCTGTGCCTGGCGAAGGCAGGGAGAGGAACAGGAGGTGTTCTCACCTGGCTCCACACGCGTTCTGACCCGCTGCACCCCATTGCTCATTAATATGGCATTTTTAGGGTAGGATGGCTCTGGGCTGGCAGGTGACAAAATTGTTGGAGGTACGTGCTGCAGCTGGAGCCAGGAATTGCAGGGGGACAGGTGGAGGTCTGTAAATAAGGACACTTGGAGCCTGTCTGTGTGATGCCAAAGCCATTCCTGGCCAGGAGTGAGCTGAGCCCTGTTTTAAACAGCAGGTCATTGCTGCTGGTGCTGCTGCTGTCACTGGGAGCCAAAGGACAGGATCTGCTCAGCTTTCAAGGGCTAAGTTCGCTAAATATGTAAAATCCCCCAAACTGGCCAATTTCAGACCATTTGTACAAGTTCACCATGGTTTCTTACCGCATCCACCTCCCTCGTTCCTATGCCTGTAGCACCTGAAGCACCTTTCCTGCTCCCCACATCCTGCTCCTCAGCAGGACAGCACCAAAAGGACATTGAGGGGCATGTCCAGGAAAGGAAACTGAGCTGGGGAAGGGGCTGGAGCACCAGGGGTGGCTGAGGGAGCTGGGAAAGGGGCTCAGCCTGGAAAAAAAGAGGCTCAGGGGGCACCTTCTGGCTCTGCACAACTCCCTGACAGGAGGGGACAGCCAGGGGGGGTCGGGCTCTGCTCCCAGGGAACAGGGACAGGATAAGACAAAACAGCCTTGGTTTGTACCAGGGGAAGTTCAGGTTGGAGACTGGGAAAACTTTCTTCACAAAAGGAATTGCTGAGCACTGGCACAGGCAGCCCTGGGAAGTGGTGGAATCACCATCCCCAAAAACACGTGGATGTGGTGGTTTAGGACATGGTTTACTGGTGAATATGACAGTGCTGGGTTGATGTTTGGACTCAGTGATCTAGGAAGGCTTTTCCAACCTTAACAGTTCTGTGATTCCATGATTCTAAGACCTGCTTCTAAATCTGCCCACTTGTAAATCTTGGTCTAGGCCTGACCTTAGGAGGAAAACCTCAGGAGCGTGGGATTTGTGCAGTGCACCGTGTGAATATCCTACACTCACACTCTTCTTCCTTGAAGCCAGTTTGCATTTAGCTACCTTGGGCTTGGCTGTAAATGCCATTTTTGTGCTGCAGCTTTTCTTGTGCCTTTTCTCTGGTCCCTACACTAAAATTGCTACTCCATATTCTGGTGTTTTGGCATCTCCCTTGAAATGGTCAAAAGTCGAGATGGCCTCATTGAGTTTGAAGGGCAGAGCAGTCCAGCACTGATTTTTCTATATCTGCCTCATGGAATCAGCTCTATTGGTTCAATATGACTTATGGACCATTTCAATTTGTTGGGACTCTGTGGTGGGTTGTTTTTCAATTGATGTGGAGGACTGCAGGCCATGCATGGCAATGAGAAGTTCGACCCAATCTGTGTAATAGGCTCAAGAGGTGGATTAGAGCAATACTATCAAACCATATCAATTTTTATGCAGGCCCATTAATGAAGTTTGTGTGGCTGGCCTGTTTATAGACAATGTTGTTTGGTGTGTCATAGATCATTTTCTCCATAACTGAAATGATTATTGCAGACATGCAATCAATGAAATGTTCTTCTTCCAATCGGCGCACTTGATTTTCCTCGTGAAATTTTTGCTCAGGCTTTAATGGGAAGAAATTTCCAGTCCAGCTAGGCTCTGAGGACATCCAGTGAGGACACTGCAAAGGTCTATCCTTTGCCAGCAGTCACTCACTAGCAACAGTTCCTCAGGAAAGGAGCTGGGCATTCCAGTGGATCGTGCTTTTGGAAAAGGCAAACATGAGAAGTGGATGTTGAAACAGGGGAATGGGTCAGAAGTGGAATAAGTTTGCTGCATTTAGTAGCAGTGGCTGAGCATCAAACTTCAGGAAAATGAGACCAAATCAGGGGGAGCCCAGAGGCAGAGGACAAGAGTCAAGCTTTAGAAACCATGACCCAGAAGAAAAGCTGGAAGTAATTGCATGGGTTAACTTTACAGGAGAAAAGACAGAAGGGAAACACAATGGACAGCACATCTATGGCTGCTGAGTAGTTTCTTCCCCCTGTCAGGGCAAAAAGTGAGTTGGCTTGGATGGCAGAAAATTTAATCTAATCATACAGCTAAATCAGGCTTATTATAAAATTCCTGATAGTTTGAAATATGTGCTGAAATTGATTTTCTAGACTATATAATCTCAGTTACTGGATGTTTTAAAGACCAAGGCACATACATCCAAGAGGAATACAGCAGACAGGGTTTGAAACCCTTCCTCAGTCATTCTATATTTCTTTAGCTGCAACACATCTCTTTTTACATGCAAAATGACATATATTTTCACTTTTTTCTCCCCAATTTTTGGGGGAGAAAAAAATGGAGGAGAAAGACAGCTGCATGACAGACATACAGCTTTTCTTTCTGTACAGTTTGCTCATAGATGGTTTCACTTAAATAACATTCCCAGCGGGCTTTTCAGAAAGTCTTTTTCTGGGAATAGGAGTGATCAGATATATGTGAATCACAGACTCATAGAATCATGGAATGGTTTGGGTTGGAAGGGACCTTAAAAATAATCTCATTCTAAATCCCTGGACAATGTCCACTAGTGGAAAGTGGTTGCTAAACTGGTGAAGAAAGGAGAAACTCAGGTTTTTGGAGGAGGACTCTGGTCTGGTCTTTGCTTACTCTGTATCATGTATGTTACTATAAAGAGATAATTAATAATTATACAATTAATAATGCATATTTAATGAAGAATCAATCATGTATAGATTTCTGTGTTTCTATCTTGATGAAGAAGGGTTTTGCCTGGATAATAAAGTGAATTTCATCTGACAGTAAGAGCTCCTGTGATGGCAGCAAACAATGTGTTGATGTCTCCTGGTTACAGGTTACTGAGCCTTTTGGAATATCTTTGGGTTCTTTTCACTGATTTTAGTTTCCTTCCTCTAAACACAAAAAATAAAATATTCAGTTGTAATAACAAATCCTCTGATGGCATGGAAACACTATTAAACAACTTCAATAACCTCTAGAAACACAAATGTAATATAGGAGAAACATTCCTTTACAAAAGTCGATTGGAGGTATGGTTTGATGCAATTTGTCAAATCCATCTTGTTTCTAAAGCACGATGGAAGTTAATATTGATTGCCATTTTAAAGCCCAGCTTGTGGGCTTTGTTCCACTCAGCTGCCAGCATTGTCATTCCCAAGGTTTATTTTTCCTGTGCTCTCAGATCTCAGAGGCTACTGGAGCATGTTAAGGCTGGTAATAATACAGCTGCTGATAAACAAAAGCTGTGAATATCAGCACAGCAGAATGAAGTGGAATAAGAGAATCTCTCCCTGTGTGTGGGCTGTGAACATGTTAACAGCACTAATCAAAATTTATTTAGGGAAAAACTCCTGTAGTAACAACAGCAATCTGCCCGTGGTATCAGTTCATTCTCTAATCTGCCAGTAATGAATAATATCTGTCAATTACTTGATCTGAGATTTTGCCATCTGACCAATAGAATATAAATTCCAAAACTAAAAAAAAATTCATCATTGCCTATCACTGTTCTTTTCAAGTATGAAATCTTAATACCTTTAATTAAAAGGATTTGTCTGTTGACACTTCTATGTTTTCCCAAAGGTGTCAGGTGTTTCTCCCTGGAGGTGTCCTCACTGTGCAGTTCTAGGAGCAGGGAAGTTATGCCAGATCTCTTTTTGTTGTTGTCATATTCCTGTGTCCCTACAGAGCTGGAGCCCTGGTGCCTCAGGCTCTTGGCTTTACAGGCAGAGAGATGTGAGAGATATTTCCAGAGCAGCATCACAAGCTCCAGCCTCACACCGAGCATGCTGTGCAGGCAGGAGGACAACCAGAGCCCAGAATTTGGTCTAAAACACCAGAAGGACATCAGATCCCGGATTTGAGGTATTGCAATCCACAAGTCAGTAGGTAGGGATGCTGCTGATCCTGTGGACCTGTGGGAAAGCAGGAACTGGAGTTCCTTCTTCTCCAGCCTGAGCTGAAGGCGCTGAGCCTTTCCTTCATGGGAAGAATAAAAGATTCCCCGATAAAAACATCTCTGCCTTGTGCTGTCAGATGTCTTGATGTATTCAACACACTGCTACAAAGTGCTCAAAGTGCTGTTCCCCTATTGACTTGCTGTTTTTCATGGGAAAGTTGCTCAGCTGGAAAATGTCTTGGCTGGCAGAGCCTCAGGAGGTCAAGCAGAGCATCACTGTCAGGCCGAGTTACAGCCTCAGCCTCCTGCCTCCCCAAATCTGCTTGGGTTTTTTTTTTCCCCATCCATCAGGACAGTTTTCTCCCTATCCTGGTGAGACACAGAACGCTGAGGTTGCCTGTGCAAGTGAAGGCTTTATTAGCACATCTCCTTTGCACTGTCTGCTGATTGATGGGGCAAACAACCCCAAACTCCACATGGGTGCAAACTTTCTATTACTTCACTGCCCTCAGAGAAGCATCACCCCAAAAGAGAAGCCTCACAACATGATCTGTGTATGCATAAAGTGATTTATTTCAAAGACACACTGTATTAGCAGTGCTTCCACCCATGTGCTCTTCCCCTGACAGAGACAAATTGCCATCTCAGCAGCTGGTCCTGCCAAGGCAATTTGCACTTGCTTTGCCAAGTGACAGGAAACTCCACTCTGTACCCTTGTCCCCCCTGAGTTGTCTTGTTAAAGCGTTTTTTGGGCTGCAGGAGCTGATCTGCAGCAGTCAGCCGAGGCACCGGGATGATCAAAGGGCTGGGAAAGTAGTGAGGAGTTTTCCTGCTGAAGGAAAACTTTTAAACACCCCCCCAAACTCCCCCCTCATCATTTGCTCTGGATGCTTAATCCTATTTAAATAACAACATGTCAAACATGCCCAGTCATCAGCTAGCAGGTGTCCCTGCTGAGATTTCCAGCTTGAAGTTTTTCTGTGTCTTGGTGCAAGGATTTTTTTTTCCCAGATATTGACTTTCAGTTTTCAAGGTTACTGATTATGTGCTCAGGCACAAGAGTTGTTCAGCCCCCATCAGGGAAAGAGGCACAAAAGAAGATGGATGCATTTATCAGGCAAATGGTCTGGCTGGATATATACTTTTGGATTTACCTGTAAGACCTTGTTTGAATAAATCCCTGTTTTTTTTCTATAATTACCTGTGCTAACAGCCGTGAGCCTTCACCTTTCAGCTCCTCAAAGAAAGAGTTCTAATTTATGATGTTTACATGGCAGTGTCTGTGTGCTGGCATCAAACAGGCTTCAATCTTCATCTCCTCCTCCTCCAAAAAAAAAATCTTATTAAATAACAGCGAGAAACCTACAGGATCACTTGTGTGACAGTGCCTAATGTTGCACTTCCAGCTCCAGGTAAGCCAATTATTGGAGGCATGGAAAAAGACAAACTTCAGGCAGCTCTGCTCCATCCTTTTGCTGCTGGTGGAAGAAAGGCAGGGCAAAGTTGGATTTCTAGATCAGACAAAGTAACCTGAGCTGGCTGTGGTTTTGGCTGTGACAGTGCTGAGGCTTTCACACCCTGCCACTTCTTTCAGGACACCTCTTCCATGATTTAATAACTCGGATGCTTGTAATTCCGTGGCTGGACTAAAATTAGATGCTATGTTTGAGCCATTAGTCTGGCTCTGTATGTCCCAGGAGCAACAGTCCAGCAGAACTGTGAGAAACAGTGGTGTTTTTTTCCTTTTTTTTTTGAGAAAACAAGAACAACTAAAATAGTGCAAAAAACCTGCAACCCAACCAAGCAATCAAGCAAAAACACCTCAAAAAACAAAACCAAACAGGAAAACTTGTTTCTTCTGTATAGAGAGAATTTAAAACTCTTCAAAGCAGTAAAAATTGGGTGGTAGGAAAAGCAGTTAAATCAGATGGTTCTATGGTACTCTTAGGTGAAAAGCTGACTCTGGCAGTGTTCAAAGTGCTTGGTAACCTTTTTTCTGAATATTTCACAATTGTAAAAAGAAAGAACTAAGTCCTCAACCTCTTCCCCCCCTCCTTTTTTGTTTTGTTTCAGTTAATTAGGCCCATAATAACTATTAAAGGTATTAACTGTTCTGTGCTAGTTTGTCAAATTATTCTCACACATTTTGGGGCTGTTTTGGGGTTTTCTTTCCAGATGTGGGGTTTTTGCAATGTTCATCACACCAGTCTCTGGCTTCCTGGAGTGCTTGTCATTCCAAATGTGCCACCTTCTCCTCAGGGCCTTGCCTGCTCCCTGGCCAGCCAGCTGGAATGATTCTAGCCAAAGATAATTAAAACAACAAATGGCAAACAGTGGAGAGCAAATAAGGGGTATTGAGCTGCTGTCTGTGCAGGTAGGGCCGTGTTTGCACATGGGTGCAGATATTCGGATAAATGGCTGTAGCCCAGGAATTGTGTTTGCAGGGACTGGGAAGCAAGGAGGGTGCTCTGAAAACTGCTGGATGAGGGGTTGTGGATTTAAACAAAGCAAATGCTGTGCCCAGGACAACTCATTTTGAGTGTCCCAAGCCTTATTCCTACAGATCCCTGTTGCAGGAGTGAAGACAGGGTGAGCAATTCCAGACTGAGCCCATGGGGCATGTGGGCTCCTTGGGCCCAGAGGACCTATTGGCCTCTGTGACACAGGAAAAATTCCCAGTTGTGGTGCAGTAAAAATTCCCTTCTGACATTAAGGTGTTCCGGGCAATAATGAGGTTTGATATGCAGAATTGTGGCTCTGATACTTTAACCACCTTAAGACCAAGACTGTTTACATATTTTGTGTGACCTGTAATGTCAACTAAGTTGTGAGTGTATAAAAAGTCATTGCTGAAAAGAATAAAAAAAGAGGGCGACATGATAACTAAATTGGCTCAACGTGTCGCTGCTCCATCGAGCCTCTTATTATTTAGGGATCCCTTTTTGTTACAGATCCCTGCGTGGTCACTTTGCTTTGGGGATCAGCTAGAGCTTTGCCAGCTCCAACAGGAACACAACCACTTTGCATAATAACATTTAGTGGGTATCAGTCTTCATCTTCCAG
The DNA here is from genome assembly GCF_009819655.1 of Sylvia atricapilla. NCBI lineage: Eukaryota > Metazoa > Chordata > Aves > Passeriformes > Sylviidae > Sylvia > Sylvia atricapilla. Next base: position 6,195,694 of record NC_089148.1, read on the forward strand.
GATTGCCTTTGTCAGCTGCTTCAATTAGATCCTCTTAATGTCCACATTAATAAATGTCTTTTAGTGGGATGAAATCATATTTGGATGGGACCATGTGTGAGAAATCAAGGCACAGAAAGCTCCCAAAACCTTGTGCATGCAGGCCCAGGCACAGAAATGAATACAGGGCTTGATTTGAGACCCTGGACGAGGCATCCAGATTTAGAATGGAAGCAAGAGCATGGATTTGTAGTTTAAGGAGAAACACCTTAAGCTAGTGGAAAGTTTCAGAGTAGAAAAGTTTGCCTAGAGAATTTGTTACAAAGGTAGTAAGAAGTTACTGGGTGCAGTAATGTAGGTTGGTGTGTCCTTATATGGTTGGTTAAGAAAACCCACACTGTGACAAAATGTGTAAAACAAAATAATTAGTGATTGGTGTAAAGACAGTAACTAACTTTGGGGCTGTGGTTTATCGGCTAATAAATCTTTAAAGGCACTGTAGCTAGAGATCTTGGGACCTCTGACAAATGATGTGAAGACATTCTCACCCTCTCTAAGACTGATGAAGACAAGAGGAATAAATCATGCTTTTAACACATCTCTCAATAATTCAGATAAATATGGATTCAGTGTTACCATTTCGATGTAATTCCACTACAGCTTTTTGATATCCAAGGATTCACTCATGTGATCAGAGAATCACGGAGCAGACTCAGAACACCATGATTTGAAAGGAGCCAAAAGAGATAAGTTCAGAGGGGGCACCAGGATGATCAGATGGATGGAAAGGCTGGGAGAGTTGGGATTGTTCATCCTGGAGAAGAGAAGCTTCAGGGTGACCTCACTGTGGCCTTCCAGTGCTTGAAGGAGCTGACAGGAACCATGGAGAGACACTGTTTACAAGGGATGGAGGGACAGGACAAGGGGGAATGGCTTCCCACTGCCAGAGGGCAGGGATAGATGGGATGTTGGGAGGCATTTGTTCCCTATGAGGGTGGGGAGACCCTGGCACAGGGTGCCTAGAGAAGCTGTGGCTGCCCCTGGATCCCTGGAAGTGTCCAACGCCAGGCTGGTCAGGGCTTGGAGCAACCTGGGACAGTGGAAGGTGTCCCTGCCCATGGTAGTGAGTGGAACTGGATAGGTTTTAAGGTCCCTTCCATCCCAAACCATTCCATGATTCTGTGATTCCATGATTCAGGTATCCATGCAGTGTCTGTGCTTATCAAAATGAGTATAATATGGTAAACACTGAAAAATGAAATAATTCACAGAGAAATGAAACAACTTTCTGAGACTTTTCTAGTGGTTTCCAGGTCAGGAGTCATGAATGATTGACTTATGTAAGAAATCTTTTGTTCCTATCTTTAAGTCTCTTTCCATGTTGGAGAGAATTCCTGGCAGCCTGTTCTTAAGTGTAAATGGATATAACTTTCCACAACTTCATTAATGTCTCACTGATTATCAATAGCTGAGCTTTTATTAATGTGTGGTGAATTGAAGTTTCATTCCTTATGATCGTTAGCATCTCTGGAAATGTTCAAAAAACTCGTGGATGTGGCACTTGAAGACATGGTTTAATGTTGCATGTGGTGCTGGTGCTCCATTTATTGCTGGTGATCCTAAAAGTGTTTTCCTACCTTAATGGCTCAGACAAAGAGAGAATTCATAAACTCTGGTTCATTGCTTTCAGGCTCTTTCATTTATTTTTCAAATACTGTGGTGTTCGAACAAAAATATGCCGGTGAATTTTATGTGTTAAAATCAGCAGCTTGATGGGTGAGGGGAAAAATATTTATAAATAGAAGAGCAAGGTTGTAAACCAGGCCTGAAGTGGGTGTAATGTCTGCTGCCTGCCTCACATCAGCATCTGGAACAGGTTTGTCCCCTTTTCTAAGCTGCAGAACTTGTTAAAAGCGTGTTAAGTAACCAAAGGCAATTTCAATCAATAATCTGGTCCTTGTCTGACAGCTTTGGTATTGGATACATATTCATACCCTCCTTCAAAGCTGATTCCTCTTTATTCTTCAGAGGGTGAGAGCTTCATTGCTAATCAGAACACTATTCCTGCTTATAACTTGTAGCAAATGAATTTCAGCCAGTTGTTTAAATTGAAATTTTTAGCTGCCAGTCAAGACAGGTCAAATGGGAAATGAAAAAAAATTAGGATCACTGACTAAAAAGAACAAACATCTCTATGCATCCACCTGTGGCTGCATGTATTCTCTGGGATGTTGGCTCCAAGCAGATGGCAACTACTCACATGGCCTTCCTATCTTAAGAAATTATTTCAATTCAAAGGAAATAAATGCTGTTAAAATGCCATCCACTCACTGCAATTGACTTTGCTAGCAGGTTAAAATATCTCTAAAATGAATATTCCACTTCAGACTGGGGCTTTTGATGACTAAAGGGACTCAACTCTGTCTGCAGCAATTGTCTCCACCATTTCTCTGGGGAAAAAAAAAATCCCAACAAAAGCAGTCCTGGTATGGAGAGAAACCTCAAATTTATTTATACAGCAGCAGGAAGTACAGGCCCTAAACACTGAAGGCACCATGTGCAGGATGCTTCACAAGCAGAAATAATGACTAGCTCTTGTCTCAATGAATTTTGAGTTGATGACTCCACCAAGGGCTGGAGGAGAGATTGGAGCACAAAGGTCTGGTGGCTGCTGTAAGGGCCTGGAGGGGGTTATTGGCAAATTGAGGGTTAGAAGACTCTCCAGTCCCCACCAGCACTACTTTAAATCAATAAATGCTCGGTTGCAGCCTTCAGGTGCTGCTAATGTGAGGCATTAAAAACAATTCCAGCTGCATGATAACCTCTGATATTCTGAACTGGGCCATTTTATCTCATGGAAACACCTTTTCCAGCTCAGAGAATTATGGAGCACTTGCCCTTAAAGCCTTGGTAATCGCTGCAGGTAACACCTTGGATAACTCAGCCCTGGGTTTGCAGAGCTCCTAAATGTCCCTTGTGGAGTAATGTAGGGAAGGGAGGTCACAGTGCCAACGCAGGGACATTTATCTAACAAAGGCAGCATTTGATATTGTGCCTCATTTTTTGTGCTCACGCAGGAAGACAAGGACAAAGGACACTCGAAAATTACAGCCTTTTTAGAGTTAATAGATGTAGGTGGCTCTCAGAGCATAAAATTTTTCTCTGAAATCCGAAAGCTCCTCTGTCTGACACATTTCTACCTCTAAACATTGGAATTACCTGACTGAAATCAGTGAAATCATTAATTTACACTGGCAGACATAGGAATGCCAACAGAGACAGGATCATCCCTGTCACCAGGCAGTAGAGGATGCAAATGGCTTCTCTATATTCATTCTACTTTTTCCCCAATTTTTTTTTTCTTTTCTCATCAATAACTCAATCTCCCTTCCTGTGTATCATTGCAACAAAAGCTTCTGGAGACAGACATGCTGCCCTGAGTTATTCTCTGACTCTGGCTTTTCTGCTTTAATGCTGGAGCACTGCAAAAGCAGAAAAGGATTTTGACAATTGAAGTTGCAGGCGGGTTTGCTCTCGGTGCCATTGTAATTTACTTGCTCAGATAAATGTCTTTTACACTTGGGTAATTTCTTTGCATTGTGCATGTTATTCATAGTTGAGTGAAGCTGAAAATCCTAAAAGATGCTTTAACTTGGCTCTTTCTTGTTGGAATTGCTTAAGAAATGTTTATGGGATTATTGTTTTGCCTTGCTTTTTAGTCAGTCAGTCTCAGTTGGAAGAAAGAAGCTGCATGTAACAAAAAAAGAAAGCAAAACCCCCAAACATCCTGCAGCAAACCAAGGCAGGCTTCTTGGGGATGGGGATATTTGAGCAGGGCCTGAAGTGGGCTTTGTTATGCTCTCTGATGGTGTTTCAGGGGAATTTAGGGTTGAGATAGCCCCAAGAACAGAACCACACCGCTCAGGAACATTAAATCTATAATTTATCAAGTGGGATAGGCAGAGCAGGTGGGTTGTAATTTTTATGATGAGGTTTCTGCTGAATGACTTTTATCCTTGGGCTCTCACAGATTTCACACTCCCCAGTCCTGCCCCTGTCCCTGCCTCATTTGGGACCAGCACCAGATCAGGACAGGAATACATATCCCACTGCTGGATGTGCCCATTCCTGGGATACAGCCCAGCTCCTGGGCATGGACTCCTCCCTAACATCTGAAGTCTGTGTACAGATAACCCCACAAGGGTTTTTTTCTTCCCTATTTAGTGCTTTATAACTCAGCTGCTTGGCCAAGACTTCACTGACCTGGGCCAGGTGCTCTGTTCCCACATGAGCCAATTCCTGCCCTGTTTTGGTCACTACCACCCTTTTAACCCCCTGCCCAATATCTATTAGAAGGTTCAAGAGTTCCTAAATCATTAGAGCAAGTGCAGAGCTTTTGGGTAGGCTCTACTTGTTGGAATTCTGGAAACTTGGATTTTGGGGTTTTAGTATATAGTAACACATGTAAGTCAAGATGGAGAACTTTGGGTGTTGTCTGAGTCTTTCTTCTTTTCCTTCTTCTTCCTTGTTCTTCATGGGATTGGGTAGTTTTCTATAATTGGTTGATAGAGTCCACATTGCAGACTTCAAGTAGTTAGTTATTGAATTTAAAGTGAAAATAATTAAGATGGCATTTCATAATTGGACAGGTTGCCCTTGAAATGACTCTGTAGAGATAGAGAGGTGAGCCATTTTACCTTGCTTCTCCAGCTTCTTAGATTGAGCTCATGGCTCTTGAGTCTGTAAATAGATAAGATATAATAAACAATTAAGTCCAAACACAAAATCTACGTTTCCTGTGTCTTAATCCTGACCCAGGCAGAGAAAAAGAAGCCAGAACTGTAACATTTCCCCACAAAAATGATATGTGTTTTTACTTCGCTGCACGTGTCAGAATCAACTCATGAGCCAGAGCTGGACAAGTGTGGCCAGAGTCTCCAGTATCTGAGCAATGCTTCCAGGGAAGGTTCACCCCATGACAGCAATTTGTTGCCTTTATCAATTGTTTGGAGGAGAGAACTCACTTGGTAGAGGGGGAAATAAAAGATGCATAATGCAAAGAGTAAAGAGGCAAAGTTGACAGATAGTTGATAAAAATGTAACCTTCATTTTTCTGTTGACTGAGCTGCTGTAAATGATATGTATTTTAACAGAGCCAAAGGGAAGGTCTTGCATTTGGTAGTAAAAACCCACTAGAATATCTTGCTGATAACAGCAGACTCAACACCAGAGAAAATATTTACACCAAAAGTGTATTTTGTGGGTTTTTTTTTGTTTTTATTTTTTTTGTTTTTGTTTTTTTTTTCTAGACACTCAATGGGATTTGATGAAAGAAATTAATTCAGGGAAGTTTTGTGTCTTATGCTCCATAGGACCTTAAAATCAACAAATCTTTTTCAAAGGACTGTGATTGTGTTGTGAGAAGAGTCTTGCACAGGTGAGGGTAAGTAGAGTGAAAAAAAAAAAAAAAAAAGATTCTTTCCTCTAAAGAAATACCCTAACTTAGAAACAACCCTGAAAAAACCGAAGAGGCAATCTAATAGTATAAAGTAACCTGAATAACAATAATAATTTGCTGATTTGCTGTCAGTCTAGATCAGATCAGGAGAGGAGTGGGATGATTCTGTCTTGCAAGCTAAGCAAAAGCATTAAACTGACCTATTTTGTTATTCAGAGCTGGAAACTCCATGCAACCCCCCTATAGCTGTGAGGAAAATACAGGTCTGAGTCTGCCAGGTGCTGAGCCTGCTGTCTGCTCCTCGAATAATTTAATACCTCTCCAGTGCTGTGCTAAAAGTGCTCATTTTTGGGAAGCCAGGTCAGGAATGGGAATGTGGAAACAAAGCAGTTTAGAGATGGTCTTTAATTATAGAAATTCAGAGAAGGGACAAGAAAAGGCTCTCCTTTGTCTGCACCAGCCTTTGAGTTTGGGGCCATTTGGAAGGATTAGACACTGTATATATAGTGCATCCCAAGTGGGACAAACCTCTGTTCCAGTGGCAGATCATCAGCCAGCAGAGCCTGCTGGGGACAGCTCCATTGAAACCCGTGGAAAAACCCCTTTTGTATTCAGGGCTTTGAGTCCATTCCTGTCTGTCCTCAGGTGGCACCTGCCTGCTGCTGCTTCTGACTTCACACTCTGAACATCTTAGAAAATGGGCTCTGAAACCATCATTGCTTTTTTAAATAAACTTTTTTACTCTTTTAAAGGCATCTTTATGGAGCACATTTCAGGTGAGGCCCTGAAAAAACAATCCCTTCACGTCACTTTGTGCAACATGCCGGAGTTTTTTGAGGTTTTAAAACTTCAGTGAGGACACCTTCAGTAAAAAAAAAATCAAACTGCTTTTGTTTACTACTGAAGCCCAGTCTCTTTCTACTCTCGTGCTCCACAACTTCTGCTCCGCAGTTAAACAAACTTTCTGAGCCTTCTAATTGGGCATTTACATCTGTCTGTGGTATCAAGTGATGGTACCTGGACCACTTTCGCCTGCAAAGCATCATTTTCACAGCCACAGCTCCCAGTTTGGGTATTTTTCCTGTTTTTCCTTTGTATGTACCATTGCTGTTACAGCTGTGCAGCAGCATTAGGAAAAAGAGAAGAGGAAAAGGAGGACTTGGGAAAGTGAGCCTGGTGATGAGGACATGGGGAAAAGGTGCACACAACAGCTTCCCCCCAAGCTTGTGCTGGGCTTTGATAGAGCAGCCTGAGCTGGTGGAAGGTGTCCCTGCCCATGGCAAGAGCTGGGGCTGGATAGGCTTTAAGGTCCTTTCCAACTCAACACATTCCCAGATTCTCTGATTCTATGGTCAGTTCAGTGACTGCAGCCATTAATGAGTGTAATTTCCTGAACTCTGGTGTATAAAATCCATCCCTTATATTTCCAGCTGGAGGTCATGGCTTTTCAGTTTTAACTCCAAATCTTTACTCAGCTCGTGGTGTTATTCAGATCAGGGTGTTACTTCTTTTGTTGGTTATTTTAGGGATCTAGCTACAGATTGTCTGCAATATGAGAATCCTTTGGCAGTGCCATGAATTCCCAGGACTTTAATGTTCATAGCTGGCAAACACAGTAAAACCAGCTCAGCTGAATGATCCATTCCTTCTGGCTGTCCCTGTGACCATGCACACCTGCACACAGGTGCAAAAATCCACGTGTGTGTTAAGAAACCTGCTACTCCTAATTAAGTCAGGCTTCTTCACAACATTGACCACCTCTTCCAACCCCTCCATCTTCAGGGAGCTGTAATTGAGATTCTCCTAAATATTCCAGGGAATGGGCACAGCCACGAGGCTGCCAGAGCTCTAGGAAAGTTTGGATAATGCTGTCAGGGATGCACAGGCTGGGATTTTTGGAGTGTCTGTGCTGGGACAGGGGTTGGACTCCATGATCCTGGCGGCTCCTTCCAACTCAAGATATCCTGTGATTAAATGAAATATGAAAGGACTCAGTCTTAAATCCAACCAGGATGTTGATAAACAACCTAAAGTACGCCCAAACTCTGCTCCACAGTAAAAGTTGCTTATCTTTACTTTTGTTTCAGCCAAAGAAGCTGTTTTGCCATGGCAGCACTGCTAAATGGCACAAACCCCTCTTGGTCTGAGGATATATTTCAGTCAGAAAGCAATCGGGGGGAAATCTACTGCTTTGCAAATCTCCCCATAAATTTGAGAGCCCACTTACCTTGCAATGAAGGGTTATTCTGCCTTGTGAGAGGGAACAGAGTCCCTGTAGTTGCCATCTAAGTTGAATTATATTTAACCTGGAGAATAAACTTGGCATAAGAGTTATGCTGCACCATTAAAGTGGAGCCTATATGCCAGCCCTGAAATGACTGTAAGGTCATCCACAGACTCCCAACAATTACTCTTGTGCTAACCCCAATAACTTGATTTTAGCTAAATCATAGATACCTGCACTGTTCCCAGACTTTTCCCAAAGACGTGGAGAGACAAGCAATTTAAAACTGAGGGTTTGATGTAAAACCAGCAGATACCAAGAGAAAGAAACGAAACTGAGCAAAATGTAGGTTGGAGAAGAATGGTTTACAAGGGGAGTGCCAGGACAAGGGGGAATGGCTTCCCACTGCCAGAGGGCAGGGATAGATGGGATATTGGGAAGGAATTGCTCCCTGTGAGGGTGGGGAGACCCTGGCACAGGGTGCCCAGAGGAACTCTGGCTGTCCCTGGATCCCTGGAAGTGTCCAAGGCCAGGCTGGAAAGGGCTTTGAGCAACCTGGGACAGTGGAAGGTGTCCCTGCCCATGGAAGTGAGTGGCACTGGATGGTTTTAAGGTCCCTTCCATCCCAAACCATTCCATGATTCTGTGATTCCATGATTCAGGTATCCACGCAGTCTCTGTGCTTGTCAAAATGGGTATAATATGGTAAACACTGAAAACTGAAATCATTCACAGAGAAATGAAACAACTTTCTGAGACTTTTCTAGTGGTTTCCAGGTCAGGAGCCATGAAAGAAATCTTTTGTTCCTATCTTTAAGTCTCTTTCCATGTTGGAGAGAATTCCTGGCAGCCTGTTCTTAAGTGTAAATGGATATAACTTTCCACAACTTCATTAATGTCTCACTGATTATCAATAGCTGAGCTTTTATTAATGTGTGGTGAATTGAAGCTTCATTCCCTATGATTCAACCACTTCTTCCTCTTCCTTCTACTTTCAGCAGATGGATCATTAAAGGGTCCCTATAGCATAAACTTATTTAAAGATATTCCTGGCTGCTTTGGCAATAGAAAGAGACTTGGAATTTAGTTTCTAAAAGTCAGTATCCCCTCATTTAATGTAATTACAAAACTACATAATTTTTAAAAATGAGACATTAACTCCACATTTGTGATATTTAATGCTCTCGGTGTGCAGATGGAATGCATGTAAATGTGAAATTTAAAAAATGGTATTTTAGAAACGCTCTACTCCAGGACCTTCTGTACATGACTTAAGGGAATCGGCAGCAAATCCATTCAAGGCGTGAGTTATGGATGATAAAAATCCAGGGAACTTGTCTAATAAATAATGGCACTAAAACCCTCTTCCACAGTTCTCATTTCTAATGTGAAAATGTGCAGCCTGGTGTGACTGAAATGTGAATTGTGTGCCCTGAGATCTGTTCTCTTGGGGGAGCATGAGGGGATGGATCTTCCTTGGCCAAACCATGGCAGTGGAAGCCCAGTTTCCATCCTGGATCACCATGTCCAACTTTTGACGTTATTTATTTGTGACCTGAAATTTTGGCTTGTGGTTCTGAGACTCTTCCTGTGGGAAATTGCTGCCTTTGGATGGTTTTTTGAGCCTGTCATTTTGTCAAGTGGCCTCAGTGCCAAGCCATCCTAACTGCTGGCACCAGGGATTTGTCACAGGGATCTGCATGGATCCAACATCTCCTTCCAAGCTGGCCTGACTGCAACAGACATCCCAGGCTCAGTTCTCCCTGATGAATGAAACAATGAAATTCCCACTTATTTGCATCCTGCATGGAATCAGGCTCCCTGCATGCACAAAAATTTAAAATGCACACGGAATACATGCGATAAGAGGATCCAAATAGACCCTCCTGATGCACTAGCAAGAGGAAAAGTAGCACAGAAACAAAACCCAAGGGAATCTATGCTGTGCTGTTTCTATTCTCTGTATTTCACAGTCAATTCTGCAGTTGCTGCTGTCCTGCAACAAGAGAAAATTCTTTCAATTTGAGGTGATGCTTTAAAACTCCCTTGTCATCCTGGAGGTTTGAGCTGACCACTGGTATTTCTTGCAGTGAGGAAAGAGGTGGGCAGGAGTGACTCACATTTAATATCTATTATAATGTAATTCCAGGTTCTGGGTTCTGACAGATGCTTGAGCTGCAGAGGAAGGGTCATGAGTGACAGAGTCATATAAAGAGAGGGAAATGAGATGTCAAGGTAAGTTAATGGGGCTCGTTGGATATTACAGCTCTCCTAGCTTGGGTCAGCCCCTAGTAAAAGTGTACTTGGAACCACAGAAAAACCATGCTTGAAAAAAGAGGTTAAATTGCTGGGAAAAAAAGGTTGAACAAGCTAAACTGTTGGGAAAATTTTAAAGGCTCTATTTCCACCTCTCTTGGCTTAGATGATGTTGAACAAAGGGCAAGGGAAGCTACCACAGGCAGTTTACCTCTTAAATCCAAACTAAGAATTATAGATTCATAATATTTTTCAAGGTAAAACTATGTTTTATACTTTTTTTTTTTTTTAACCCAGGGCAGTTTCTTTCATTTTTCTCCTTATAAATGGGATCAAAGCTTTCATTCAATCTCAAAGTGGCTTTTTTTGTTCCATTGTTGAATTATAAAAATCAAACCCAAACCCAGAGAATTCTGAGTTCAGTAATTGCAAAGCAGCTTATATTTTCATCCCCCTCTTCTCCTCTGTTTTGTCTTCATAGAGAAATGTAAGAGACTGAGAAAAGGAACTTTTGTAATTAAATTATTCACAAAAAAGTGAGCAAACCAGGACATCAGACTTTCCACTTATAAGCTGCTGCTTTTTTCTTCCACATCATTAATATCCCTTTTGCTAAAGTTATTAAGATGAAAAATGGTTATCAATACTTTAGTTTTATAATCAGAAGGGCACTTATTTCTTGTACACATAATTCCTTCTGACATCAGTCACCTTAATCTCACATTGTTTGTGCTTCAGCAGGCTTTGACACTGCTGTAATTATCTCCTGCTGTTTAATAAAGCAGTTTTGTTTGGAAGACAGAACTAAAGCCTAACTGATGACCAGGAGACAAGAAAGTTGGCATTGGAATTGGCATGGATTTGCATCCAATGGGAGCATGGAGCCATTTACCTGGTCTGTTATTTGCCTCAGGTGGGGTGTCTGGAGATTTTTTAGGCTAGTGTTAGCGAGGAAAACACATAATCAAGGAAATGATTATGAGGTGCTTTATTGAGAGCTCTGGGAGTCAGGGTACAGACCCAAATCCAACTCCAACAAGGGCCCAAGAGGGGCCCAGTATTATACCCCTTAGTTATACAATTCTATGTTAATCATTAAGCCCCCATTGTTCTATTGTATACACCCAACATGAATTTCAGTAAATATCTTCCCTTATGATTCTCACAATTCTGTTTAGGGTAATAATCACGTTCAGCTATCAACAATTGTTATAATTATAATCTATCATATGATGATTAGGTACAGTTTCACCTGACCTAGTAGAGGATAGCTTTATTTCTAAGATACATAGGCTTAAGTACAAATCGTCCTAATCCTCCCGCCTCCCTGATTACCCAGGCAAAGTTATACTTGATTTGGTTAAAACAATAGCATGAAAGCAACATCCTGGCTGCAGTGAAGCTGAGGTTCTATTCCCCAGCTTTGCAGCTGTAGAAATAATTTTAATTTTAACCCTATATACCATGACTAGGACTCATACACTGCAATGAGACTGGCAGGGGGAGGTGGGCAGGCTGTGTGGGACAGCATCCCTTTGCCAGGCACAGTGGGTGCATCCCACCAGCACCGTGTCAGGCACCTCTGAAAGGAGTTTTTGTTGTGGACTGGCTCTGAAAGTGCTGTGGCCTCTTTCTTTTGTGAACAAGGAAGAAGGGAGCTCTCAGGATACACAGACAGAGAGTATTTGGAAAAGTCTGGACTGACAGGACATAGGGAATGGCTTCCCACTGCCAGAGGACAGGGTTAGATGGAATATTGGGCAGGAGTTGTTCCCTGTGAGGGTGGGGAGACCCTGGCACAGGGTGCCCAGAGAAGCTGTGGCTGCCCCTGCATTCCTGGAAGTGTCCAAGGCCAAGTTGGACATGATATGGAACAATCTGGGACAGTGGAAGGTGTCCCTGCCCATGGCAGGGGGTTTAAGTTCCCTTCCAACCCAAACCAGTCTGGATTCTCTAAATGAATTGTACCCTTTGCATCTTGCAAAAGCCTCGCTTGGCCACAGTCAAGAGTTGTTTCCATGAAAATTTTCTTTAGGCATCCAGTTAGTTTATTTTATTATTCACTAAACCATTCCCTACCATATTCCATGGTAAGCAGTGAACAGCTGATACCCATAGTGTCACAGAATCATTCTCATCTCATTCTCCCCCCTGCCATGGGCAGAGACACCTTCCAGGCTGCTCTGAACCCCATCCAACCTGGCCTGGTCATGTGGAGTTAATTTTTCTCAGGCAAGCAGGGATTTGGAGGATAATGTGCAGGGTGATTCACATGCTGAGGACGGCCCTGTTAGCAATGCCACGGCTGCTGATGCTGCTTTAGCTCCTGACAGTGATGAGTGGGGTGTAATATCTGATAAAGATTAGAGGCCTCAGAATCCAAACAAAACTCCTGATCAGGAATCCCATGATACCAAAACACTATTTACAAGCTCTGACAGTGAGATAATTGGCCTGGGTGTGGCTTCTACTTACTGGAATAAATGATGATAAATAGTGACTCTGGCTGGACTTTGACTGGGGAAAATGGAATACTCACAGATATATTTTTATATTATTTCTGCTGTCGGAAGTCTGGAGAAGGGAACGTCTGTGCATTTTTGTGTGATCTGTGAGTAGAACAGGGCTGGCTGTGCACAAGCCAACTCCTGCACTGCTTCATTGTGACTCCCACTCCATGCTCCTTCCTCCATCATCTCCTATGTGTCTCATCCATAAAGCCCCCACCAGAGCCATTCCTCCTTCTGCCATCACCCACGGCCATTATTCTTGCCACCTGTGACTTTCCCATCACTTAAGAATTTTCTCTTGACCTGAAAATTGGATTGTCATCTCAAGATGGATCATGAAAGGAGGAAACATTGCTCGATGAATCCATTCCTAACTCCCCTCTGTGAAATGGTGGGAAGTAATGTCAGGATATTTGATGTTCATCTATCACTGTCAAAATGTCTCAGAAACCATCAGTTTCTGCTGCCCTTTCCTGCAGCCACCTCTACATGACCAGGCTACTCCAGGTGATGTAAAACAAGCTCTGGGAAGGGGAAACTCGCTGGAAGAACAGAAAATAAGACAAGAAGAACAGATTTCTTTTTTTCTTTACCCTTCTGACAAGTTTTGGGGGGGTGGTGTTGAGCTCACTCAGGTCCTTTTTGGGGGTCTGCAAGGGAGATGATGCTGGGAAAGAGTTGG